>NW_006431956.1:7341860-7367960 GCF_000325575.1 Pteropus alecto | reverse complement strand
AAAAATGAGGAGCTTGTCGCGGGGTGGGGGCTGGGGAGTGGTTTAGATTTGCTCCCGCTCCTGCTGGCAGGGAACTGAGGAAAGTTGTGTCTCCCGGGCCGCGGCCCCCGCCCGGCGCCCTGCCGGACAGGGGGCGCGCCGGGGGTTCCAACCTGGCCGCTCCCGGGGACGCGCAGGGTTGCCCGGGTTGGGCACGTCTGCACACCGGGTCGGCAGAGCTCTCAAGAGCAGGTCCGATCCCCGGATTTAAGGTTGGTCCCGGGGGCAGCGGCCCTGCCCAGACCCTGCTTGCAGGGCCGTCATTTGATCTCCAAGGCCGAGTGCACCGTGCGTCTTCACACCCGTCCAAGGCCAAGTGCACCGTGCGTTTTCACACCCTAACGGGTTTCTCATGCCTGTACACCGGCTGCCTTTTCTCCCCGGCAGACTTGATTTGCTCTCCATTAGAGAAAAGATTGATTCTGGTGAAGGGCGGTATTGAAGTTCTCTTTTTGGGGACGGAGGTCATTTTAAATAAAGACCGGTTAGATTCAAACTATGCGCTGGCCCGGAGCACTTCATGCTGCCCGTTGCAAGTGAGATTTTGCAAACCTGAGTGACTGATGAGGAAGTGGGTCAGCTTAAAAACATGATAGGAGGCCTTAGTCACAGATGGCTTATTTATTCAGTTGATGGAGAGGATTCTTTAAATGATTGATGATTTAAAGTGTAACGCATTTGCATTCTATTTAATGTCTGCTTGACGAGTTATTTAAGAACTTTTACTGAGCTTTAGTGTGTCATAAAATATTAAAAGAGATCAAGGAAAAAAAAAGCTGACTGAATGTATCTCCCATTTGCAAGTCGCTTTTTTTTTTTTTTTTTTGCAATGAATACTTCAGTGGCAGCTGCAAGTACCCAATGTTATAATTCAAGTCTAGAATGCTTTTTGAAGAAAGGAAAGGAAATTCTACAGAATTCTGAGACGGAGTTCTGTTTATGCAGTTATACAGATTCACCTATGATAGATACCTAAGTGTGGATATCTTTTTGAAACAGCGACACTACCAGAAATGGGCCTCGATGCAAATGTGATGGCTTGCCCCCGAACTTCAGCACCTGTCCAATATCTTTCTGGAGCAATCTTGGACTTTTTCTTTCTCCCCTATAATTTCTGTTTATTGTTCTTTGTTCTTTTGAAGGTTTGATTAGTACTTCTTTGCTTTCACAGTCAAGAATGTCCACAGTATAAAGAATTATTCATCTCTGTGCCCATTGATCCCTACCGGTCCCCAGGAGCCTTGCTGTAGGCTGTATGAAGTTCCCAGATTTGCACCCAAAGTCATCGCCATACCCTCTACAGTTTTTAGTTTTGTATATCAATGCATTGAATATATGTTAGCATAGTTACTCAAAATTTAGGGACGCCCTATCAACTGAAATGTTTTAACCAGGAGCAGATAACATAACAGCTCCTAGTGGGAGATATTGATATGGATTTGTTATAGTTTTTTAAGACGTAAAGAGATTAGTAAAAATCCGAGTTGCTGTACTTGTTGAACTGCTTTTTTGGAATTGAATTTAGATATTATGTGCCAAATTGGGAAGATTAATTATGTGTATTTTTTTTGTTTTCATTTTCGTTTTTTGGAGGGTGGTGGCTCACGTATTGATGATATGGCACAGTAAAAACCTAGATTTTTTTCTTAAGTAGCTGACATTTGTAAATGTAAAAATTTGAAAGACACCTCTTTTTACACTTGACTTCTTCATTCTCCACCAATTTAAATTAAGTGACAATGAGCCTTTGGAGGAATGAGTAGATAAATGCTTTACCTTTTAAAGATGAATTATCAGTTTGAGGCTACTAGGTATGGGTCAGTGCACGAAGCAATAATTTACAGATAGTACCCTTGTGGCCCTTAACAATTAATTTACCCCCACAATTGAATATAATCTATTTAATAGTTGTTTCAGACACATTAAAACTAGAGCCTTGGATAAAAGGACAATACCAAATATAAATATTACTGTGTATACTTTCTTCATTTTCATAAAATTTTCTTTATGGACTAAAAAGAGTATTTCATTATTGTGGATGATACCAGAAGTCCACAAATAACATATAATTTATGTTCAATTAAAAGCAATTGCTTTTATGTTTAATTAAAAGCAGTGTCTTAAGTATTACAAAATACTTGCATCTCACTTTCTTTATATCCTATTTTTCATGGGAAGTGTGCTCTTCATTTAGCTTTTTGGTCCACCCAAGTATGAAAGTAGCGTACCACTGTAGAAATCCCACGAAATTCCAAAAAAAAACATGGGGGAAAGGAGGGATTATCCATTTTAATTAGACTATATTCAAAAGAGTGTCTTTTTATTATCTTTACATAATATGCAGCAGTTAGAACTAGACTAACAGAAGATTATCTGGAAAGACTCTTTAGGCAACTTACTTTAACAAATGATTTACAATAAGGGAAGTAAGTAGGTCTTTGTAAAGAGTACAGAGAAATGGCAAGTATGAAGCAGATTAAAAGTTCTAAAGTAATTTTGTTTATACTGTTACTTTCTTACGAAGAATCTTTACATAGATAAAAATTAACTTCAACTATCTTCTTGTCTTTGCCCCATGGATAGGCATCTCATCAATTCGTGAAACATAGTGGACCAAGGTCATTATCTCTTATTCAGCCTACCCTCCCACATTAAGCATAGCTGTTGCCCAGTGTTGGAAACAGGGTCACAAAGTTGGCCCCAAATAAAAATTACCATGTAAGTTGGCAACAAAGTTAAATCTCTCTTCGCTTTATCAACACTGACTTTCAGAATGCATATTTCCTGGACAAGTTGATGTTTTTCATCTCCTTTCCATGCAGGGAGCTTTTTCCTCAATATTCGCTATAAAGGAATGGGAGGCAGCTGCCAAGAATATTTATTATAGAGAGAATAAAATAAACATATATGAATTTGCCTTTGTTGGCAGATAAAGAACTAAATTATTCCCTGGGGTAGATAGGAAATAGTTTATTGTTTGAGTGTTATTCCCAGGCCTTTTAAATATATTTTTCCCCTTAGAAATATTAAAGAGCTGGTATTTAACAAAGATTAAAACTTTAGAATTCTTTGAACAAAGAACATAACCTCTCTTCTCCCACCCCCAAGTTAGGAAAACACAATTGAAGTTATTCTCTGTGCAGAATGTTGTTACTTCTGACTTTATCTTTGTCTTGTTGAGATTGGCTCTGGGAACTTCTCCTTAGTCAACTGTGTAGAATCAGTGGAAAGATGCATAAAATAACTACAACTCAATAGATTTTTGGGGGGAATGGAAAATTTAAGAGCTCATTCAAAGCTGCCCTTTCTGAAATATGAGGTTATCAACTGTCTGAATCAAAACAGAGAGGTATGTTGAAAACCTCTTCCTAAGGAAACTCTTCAGCTTAAGAAATATCATTTGAAATTATCAAATGTCTGCTCAGACTTGTATCTGAAATGGTAATACCATCCTTAGGCCCAGAAAAAAGCTTTTCCAGAGTTTAGCTAAACTATAGAAGATTTCTAGGTTTAGGATACGTACTATGCGATCTTGAAGTTGTTTATTAACACAAAATACACAGTATGTATAGAGAAGTTAGTCACTTGCTTAACTCAGAGATTGGAGCCAAATTCTGTACCAAGTTTAAGAAAGAGGTCAGTTAATTGGTTTGTTGTTATTCCATCTGAAAATGTGTTAACGACTTTTACCCATTATAAAAGTAAAATATGCTTATTAAAAATTCAAGCAATAAAGTATATGTAGAATGAAAGCCCCTGGTCAGCTTATTTCTAGAGATACCACGACTGACAATTTAATCAACTCACATTTTAATATATGGATCAAGTGTACAATTAACATAAATGGGACCATACTTTACATGGATTCATTTGTTACTTTGTATTTTTCACCATTAGTATGGTCCGCTGGAACTTTCTACAATGATGGAAATGTTCAATCTAATAACTAAGGAACTGTATTTTAAATTTTATTTAATTTAAATAGCTCAATGTGAGTAGTGGCTATCATCTTGGCAGCTCACATCACATCCTGCCTTTGAATTTCATCAGCTTTTGTGGTACTCAGAATGTTTCTTTGTTCTTTTCTTGCCTTTTGCAGAATATGTTGTTTCCAAAATTCGTGTGTGTGTGTGTGTGTGTGTGTGTGTGTGTGTGTGTGTGTGGTTTAGAAGCTCAATAGCCTATTTTTCTTCTCCTGGGAATTATCTTTAAATTTGGAACAAGCATGATTTATCTGTATTTCTCTATCGATGTCAGAAATCACCATTATCCAAAATATTCTACTACCAAATAAGACAAAATGTGTAGGATGTTTTGACTTCCCTTTCCTTTCCTAGGTTTTGTTGAAATACTCTGGAATTTTAATTAAATGCAGTTTCTTTTACTTTATGTGACTTCTGTATCCGTTAAAGCTTTTTTCTTAACGATTACGTTATACTCACATCCATAGTATCAAAAACATCCTAGACTTTCCTGAGAGCTTTGCTGTTTTCGTTGCTGACCACTATTCCATGTAAACCTCACCTTCCTTTTTCCTTTGAGTACTTTCTCGTTTAATTTTTTTCATGAGTGTGTAGATGACGTATTTTCTGAATTCCTGTACGTCTCGAGATGCTTTTCTTTTGCCTTCGTGTGTATATCTGTCTGGCGTGCATGTAATTCTATGCTAACAGTCATTTTCTTCATTCTCCACAAACATCGTTATATTATCTTCTGGCATTTAGTGGCACAGATGTTGTTTCTCTGCCAATCTGCTTCTCTTCCTCATGTAGGAAGCCTTATTCTTTCTTTTTGTTTCGATTTGTTTTTAGTCTAGAAGCTTCTAGGATTTTCTCCCTATTTTTCTATAACCCCAAAATTTCCACATCCTTTTGCCTTCTAGGATCACTCTTTTTTTATATATTTAAGCAAAACAGCTTGAGCTCATTCATATTGGTGGGGATTTTGGGGGACTGAGGTTTTCGTGGTCCTCCAGTTTGTCCATGTTGCCACCAGCTCCCCCATCACTAGCTCTTAATTCTGTGGGCTCCTTTAGCATTTCTCCTTAGATACTTGACCCTGGGCGGAATACACTTAGCTCTCTTTCATGCCTCCTACCCCCCACCAAGATCTGCCATTAGAAGCCCATTGTACACACCATTTACAGAAAGTTTTGTGACGGATGAGGGAGGGCTAACGTCAGACATTATTTTTCACCAGAGGGATTTATTACTGCCCATGCCCCTCTGTAGGCCATCACTTCCTGCAGTGTTCTCGGCCATCCTCTGCCCCTCTGAGAATGGTCTCTCAATCATCCCAAATTCAAGGTCCAGCTTCGCTGCCCTTTCTTTCATGAAGCCTTCCGGGGCCATTATGAGCAAAGGCCCTACAGCCCGTAATGAGTGTACCCTTCATGTGGTGGCCTTTCCACCAGTCACACACACACCCGTCCCCCCTGTCATCTTCTCAGGCAGACCCTCATTTTACTATGAAAGAAGCCGGTGCTCACAGAGATAAGTGACTTGTCCAGGATCACGTGGCTGGTAAGCGGAGAACAGGGTGTTTTGTGTCTGTTGTTTAATGTATGTGTGTAACATCATCTACAAACTAGCTCAAATAAAAGAAGGTTTTATTTTAAACATATAGTAGGTTATCTCAAATGATGTCTGGCAGAACTGTGTGGGAATTGGGGAGCAGCAGTTCAGGAATTCAGGGTCTACCTATCTCTCTAGTCATCCTCCCTTCCTCCCTCTGTCAATCAACTACTAACTTCCTGAAGACGCTGTTTCTTGGTTCAGATTCTGCAGAAAGGATCTCGTTGGTTTTTTGGCCAGCAAGGCTTGGTCCAGTCAGCGGTGGCAGAGAGTGGGAAGGTGGAGGCATATGGTACAAGGTCACTCAGGGCCACCTCTGTAGTGAGGTCTGTGGTCAGAGGCAGTTTTGGGAGGAGATGCAGACAAGCCTGGCGCTCAGAACACGTGTGCAGAACGTGAGCATGTGTCTCCCTGTCTACACGCTCCATCCCCGGTCCTTGCTTTATTGGGCACATTGCACACACATCAGTAGCTTAATAGAGATTTGTCGAAGGCAGTCCAGGGGGTCTTGGTCCCTACCAACGAATTAATTTCTAATTTAAAAAATTTCTCCCAATGCGCGTTAGGACTATGCGAAGGATTTTCTTTTTCTAAGTCTAATTGTAAGGTCGGAGATGATAGAGTTTTTAGTCGTGTGTGTTCTGTGCTATATAGGACCCAGAATGGTAAACTAATAGCTAATTTTTTGAACTCCTGGTATGTTCTTCCTACTTTGTATATACTTTTTTTTTTTTCCATGTTGAATCACTACGACATGAGGAGACTGACAAAATAGCTTGCTGTATATCAGATTCAGATTTAGGGTCAGGCCTCTCGCTGTCTGCCTGTCAACTCCTGCCTTTGCAGTAAACTACCTGGTCCCATTGACCATAACTTAATAAAATACAAAGTGATTTGTCTGATAACGTTTCAAGCTCATCTTCCCACCAGCCATAGATTACCAACTTGAGTGCCTCAGGAGCCAAAATTCACCAGCGTAATGGGCACACTGAATGTCGGGGAATTGAAAAATCAGTCAATACATGTCTCCTCCCCTCTGGCCATCACCAGGTGGTCTTCTGTATTGGTGAGTTTGTTTTTGATTAGTTTGTGAAATCAAACTAGATTCTGCATATAAGCGAAATTATATGGTATTTATCTTTCTCTGTCTGATTTATTTTACTCAGCATGATAACCTCTACGTCCATCCATGTCATTGCGAATGGTAGGATTTCATTTTTTTTTAATGGCTGAGTAATATTTCATTGTCTATATAAACCATAACTTCTTTATCCAGTTGTCTGTTGATGGGCATTTAGGTTGTTTCCATATCTTGGCTATTGTGAGTAGCACTGCCATGAACATAGGGGTGCATAGATCTTTACAAATTATTGTTTTGGTTTTCTTTGGATATATACCCAGAAGTGCAATTGCTGAGTCAAAAGGTATATCTATTTTTAATTTTTTGAGGAACGTCCAGACTGTTTTCCATAGTGGCTGCACCCATTTGCAATCCTGCCAACAGTGTATGAGGGTTCCCTTTTCTCCACATCCTCGCCAACACTTGTTCTTTGATTTATTGTTGATAGCCATTCTGACAGGTGTGAGGTGAAAGCTCATTGTGGTTTTAATTTGCATTTCTCTGGTGATTAGTGACCTTGAGCATCTTTTCATATGTCTATTGGCCATCTGTATTTCCTCGTTGGAGAAGTATCTCTTCAGGTCTTCTGCCCATTTTTTAATTGGATTGTTTGTTTTCTTTGTTGTTGAGTTGTATTAATTTTTTATATATATTTTGGATATTAACCCCTTATCAGATGTATCATAAGCGAATATCTTCTCCCATTCAGTCAGTTGTCTTTTCGTTTTTTTGATGGTTTCCTTTGCCGTGCAAAAACTTTTTAGTTCGATGTGGTCCCATTTCTTTATTTTTTTCATTTACTTCCCTTGCCCGAAGAGATAATGTCTGAAAAGAAATTACTCGTAGCAGTATCAGAGAGATCACTGTCTACTTTTAATGATAACATCAACCTAGTTTGCAGTGAGAGCTCTTTTCTTTTCTGCTTCTGTCACGGCTGTCTCATCCCCTTTCTGCCCCAATGTGGTCTCACACATGTTCAGATCCTCTCTCTGGGGGCCCCGCCCTCCAACACAGGACTGGCCAGGCCTCCACAGAGTCAGCTTCCTGTAAGAAGCAAAGCGGGCCGGGGAATGTGGTCCTGAGCGCCTCTGGATGACAGTGCTGCTGGAGAATTCACTGCCGCATGCAGGTACCCAGCCTGCTCAGCACTTGAGACGGGTAGTGCTTTTGTGTGTGCTTTGAGTCCCTGTGAGTTGGTGGCCTGTCATGATCTCCCAGCCACAGGAGAAAATCCAGTGCACAGGTCACCTGGTGGAGATCCCAAACTGACTTGGGATTTTAACTTTATAGTTTCCGTTTCGTTAGCACATTGTGCTGCTGATACTGGCTTAGTAAACACACACACACGTGAAATACGGGCTCGTTTATTCTCGTGGCTGTGTTCACTCTGTGTTCAAGTTCATGCAGTACTTTGCCAGAGAAAGATGACGACCCAGTTAACAAGATAATTTCCCATAGTTTCTTCACTTGGTTTTTTGGGGGTTGGGGGGACGAGTACTGGTTCTTCACTACCCTTTGGGTATTTATGAACGTTTTAAAGAAACCAAAGAGAGAACAGTGAATGCAGAGTTTTGTTTTTCCAAATGATATTTTTTAAAAAAAATTCTTTTTGCTAAAGCGTATCATGTTTAATTAGAATATTAGACATATCATCAAGCAAAAAGACAATGCCGTGGTATATTCATATATACATTTTTCTATTTATATATGTTTACAAAAACGCAAATATACCATTCCTGTTGTCCTGGAAATTCCTGTTTGTCATTTGGTATGCCACGAACATCTTCCCAGGGCATTGCATGGCCCTCTCCTGGTCCTGGGAGATGGCTGGCTAGTCCATCTTATGGTTTTACGGAGAGTACCATCATTTAGTTAGGCCACTATTGTTGGGTCCCTTCTTCCAAAGCAACACCATTTTTTTCTGGCACGTGAAGCGTTTTCCTTCTTCTTCCCACTGGCTGGAGTGTACGTACCTGGGAAGTCGCCTTGGACCAGGTGAGCCCAGCACCTGCCACGGGACGGCCGAAAGCAAGGTGGAGGGAGCCTGGCCCCGCCTTCTGGCAGAACCTCCCTCAGTGAAGCTGAGACTTTTCTATAAAAGAATTAAAATTTAGCTCCCGCGTCAGATGCTGTTGTTATTTTGGGGCACTACCCCGCACGGCCTGGCCAGGATGCTAACTAACATTACATCTTTATTAGCTTTAGCTTTGCAGCCCCCTGAATTTTTTAATTATGCGATAGTTTGAATAGATAGTATACGCATATGGTACAGAATTCAAAAGGCACGAAAGGGCCTGCAGGGGAAAGTAAGTCTCGTTCTCCCGCACCGAGTTTCCCTCCCGTAAGCAGCTGTTCTTGCCCCATCCTTCCGGTGCTCTCTGCACGCCCAGGGCCACGTGTGCGTGCGTGTGTGTGTGCGTGCGTGCGTGTGTGTGGGGGCACCCTTGTGCTTACAGACGCGTTCAGTGCCCCATGGTAGCATGCTGCACCATTGCTGCTCCTTGGTTTTTTTAAGAGTATATCTTGGAACTCGTTCTGTGTGCGGAACCATATAGACCAGCCTAATTTTTTAAGAAGCTGTATGTTTTATCATTGAACGGATGTACCATTATTTATTTAATCCGTCTCCTGTTAATAGATCATGAGGTTGTTTCTAATCTTTTTAAAAAAAATTTTTATTTTATTTTTATTATTTATTTATTTAGGTGAACAATACCTTATTATTATTTATTTTAAATTTTTTATGCCTACAGCACCTGGTCTTCCTAGGTGGTCTCCCATCCAAGTACTAACCAGGCCCAACCCTGCTTAGCTTCTGAGATCCGACGAGATCGGGCTTGTTCAGGGTAGCATGGCTGTAGACGGTTGTTTCTAATCTTAACGGTGCTGAAATTAATAGCCTTGAATGTATGTCACTTCTCGAGAATATTTCTCAATATTTTAAAATCTTTTGGGGCTGGCAAATTTTAGGGAGCCAATGTGGTGTTTTGAAACGAGTTTTATGCCAGGATTCACTAACCCCTCAGTTCGACTTCAGAATAGTCCCTTCACCTCTCTGGGCATGTGTCTCTTCATTGGGGAATTGAAGAATTTGGCTCTCAACATCATATGATTTCACAAGTACATATTTTGTCCTGGGCCCGAGTCCTTATTCTCAGAGTTAACAGGAGCTGGGAATAATTGGGGTGAATGGTCAGTAGACAGGTGCGTGAATGGACCGCACACCTTGTGTCTCAGACATCATTGAGTCTCAGTGCTTTCCTTGGATTACTCTTCTGCCGTCACAGCCCAAGGGGAAGGGGAAGAGGTAAATGTCGGCACAAGAGAGACCCCAGTCCTGCCTCCTCTCCTGGCTTGTCCCAGCTTCACGCTGTCCCTTGCAGGCACCATCAGCTTTTCCTTTTCTTTTAGACTATTTCTCTGGGCTCTGGGGTGTTCCTGTCCTTGTCTCTTTCCTCCACCATCCCAAAGCGGACCGTGCCCTCTAGCTCCCTTCTGGATTTGGGAGGGCACATCCTTTTGTGCGTGACAACTCCGGGTTCACCTTTTCGATCCTTGGTGGAGAGTGCTCTCTGCCCAGCCTCACCTTGGCCTGTGACCCTTGACTTTGTCCATTGAAATCCTGTTTTCTCTCCCGCTTCTGGCCTCTGCTCTTGGTCACGTGTCATAGACTCACCTCTCAGCCCTTCTACTCGAGATATCGCGGATGAGCCACGTGTCCCTGGAGTCCCTCAGCCCGCCTACCCCGTGCCTCTGTTACCCTACTGCTGTGGGTGATGCTCCTCCTTGCAGATTCACCTGACTAAGATGGCAGTTTCCCCTCCACACCGTGCATGGCTTACTCTTTACTTCTTCACAAGATTTTTCTGGGTGAAGAAAAAAAAAGCATAATTTTTTTTTTTTTTTTTTTGCCACACTCCGTAACTACAAAGATTTTTGTCTCAATACGAATCAAATAGCTGAACAATTTGTATTTAATCTTTCAATTATATGTAATGACCTTAAACAGTTTCATGAATTGACTAGGTCTGTGATCAGCATTGGGATATAGAAAAGAGGAAGGAAGAAATGAAAATTAGATATGCAAGGGGATTTAGAAATAGGAATAGAATTGGAAAAGCACATCAAATTGTTAACTTTGCTGACACGTGTTAATATTATTAAATATAACAGTGTTAATATAACATTGAAAGGAATCTCAGCCAGAAAAAAAGATTTTTTTGTAACTTATTCTATTCCTTTAATAAACTGTGAAAGGCCCAGAAATGAGAAAAGTTATGTAAGTAGGAGCTAGTATATCAGCTATTCTAATATCAGAAAAACATCTGTGAGCATGCGCGATTAAAGGCTGTAGGAAATAGGGTAATTTTTCACTAATTTGGACCATCATGAAGTATGTTCATTATTTCATGTTTAGGAGCAGTTTTACCTAAGAGACAAAGAAATAAGCCTTTAAGAAATCTGTTTATTGAATAGCTGAACAATTTGTATTTAATTTTTTAATTATGTATAATGATCTTAAATATTTTAAATATTTTCTCCTTTACCCTGATCTTGAACAACCTGCAAAGACAGGTCTCACTTCACAAACTAAACTTCACACTAGACTAGCTTCTGGTCAATGAGTCTTGATAAAACTTTATTATGAACATGAACTCTTAATAGAATTGGTGTTTTTATGGGAAAGAGACACCAAATTTGTTTTTCGATCATGGAATAATCGTGGAAAGAGAAGGCTAATAAGAAAGAACCTATTTCCCCACATTTAGATTATGGTTAGAATGGAAAGAACTGGAAACTTGGAAACAACCCTATGTCTAAGAGGGGACTTGGTTAACGGAGTGCAGACCAGAAGCCGGACCAAGGGAGCCAGTCAGGTTCTGCACCAGCCACTGGTGGAATCCAGGGCTCCTTGTTCAGCCCCTGCCCGGCGCCAGCTGCTCAATATCCCATGTAGATATTGAAATTGTTTGCCGGTCCCACCGTGACCTCTACCTAACACTGCAGCCTCAGTAACTGCAGCCACCTGCCTCCTTGGCTCACCTTTACAATGATAAAAGGTCATTATCAGGCTCTGCCCCTCACGGGCCATAAACTTGAGGGCAGCTTTGAGCTCAGAGTCTTCTGAGTGCTTTTGCATGACTTTCTGCTTTGACCAGAGGTGATGTGACTTTGAAGAACCTCTGGCAGATGTTTCTACATCATACCCAAGAGGAGAAGGGACATGCTGAGAAAGAGACGAAGCTACCCAACTGAGGAGGTAGCTGAATCTTGCTTTCGGTCAGAGCGTCCTGAAGCCAGATGATGGCAGCCAGAAGACTAGCTTCCTGCTCTGGGTTGTACATTACCCTTGGGGAGAAGAAGGCTGAAGTCATTACTGGAATTGCATAGATGAGCCACTGACAAAAACACACTCACTCGTGTGACTTCTTCAAGAACTCGAACTGCAGGTAGAATCCGTTATTGAGCTGAGTGGCCATGTGATCGCCTTGTGTCAGATGGATGCCCCTGATCCAGCATGAGGACAGTCTCATGGCTGGTACACGGGAGAATGTGACTGCCTGGGCTGACTTCCCACCGCGATGGGTGTGTGTTCTCTCTCATCAGCAGCGAGGCACCATGGTTCACCTTGGGCCACCTCTGCTGTTTTTCATAAACTGCACCAAAACCTCATATGTTTTCTCCCCTGTAGTTCCTTTCCCTATAGTAATGTGATTTAGTTTCCCAAACACAGATACACACATACAGTACTAAAGATCTGCTATAAGTCGATAAAAGCTAACTAGGATACTGAAAAGCATTCAAAGATCCTGCACTGCCGGTGGGACTGCAGATTGGTACAGCCACTATGGAAAACAGTATGGATCTTCCTCAGAAAACTAAGAATTGATCTGCCATATGATCCGGTGATCCCTCTACTAGGTATTTACTTCAAAGACTTGAAAACCCATATCCAAAAAGATATTTACACACCGATGTTCATAGCAGCATTATTCACAGTGGCCAGGACATGGAAGCAACCGAAGTGTCCTACGATAGATGATTGGCTAAAGAAGCTGTGATACATATATACAATGGAATATTACTCAGCCATAAGAAGAGATAAAATACTGCCAACAACATGGATGGACCTCGAGATAATCATGCTAAGAGAAATAAGCCAGACAGAAAAAGTTGAAAATCACATGATATCACTTATATGTGGGATATAAACCTGAAAGCAACAAATGAGCAGGACAAACAAACAGAGACTCATGGACATGGACTATAGACTAGTGGTTACCAGAGGGTAGAAGGTGGGGGAGGAGCAGGAAGGTAGACGGGGTAAAGGGGGTCAAATATGGGGTTTAGGGGGAGGGCGAAGTGGGTAAAGGGGATCAAATATATGGTAGCTGAAGGAAAGTGGACTTTGGGTGGTAAACACACAATAGAATATACAGTTGTCAAATTATAATGTACACCTGAAAATTATATAATCGTATTAACCAGTGTTACCCCAAAAAACTTAATTAAAAAAAATAAAAAAATAAACAACAACAAATATCCTGATAAGCAGTTCACAAAGGGAGACCTAAAAATTACCAGTAAGTGTCTAAAAAGATGTTCGGCCAGTGAAAATGCATAAACAAGAGACAATATAGTGTAGTAATGACAAGGATCCTGGCGGCAGACTGGCCGGATTCGAGTTCTGGCTCTGCCGTTATCCGCCGTGTGGCCTTTACAAGTTACTTAACCTCTCTGTATTTTAGTTTCCTCTTCCATAAAATGGGAATAAACAATAATAGTAATAATTATGATAGGACTTACCTTACAAAGTCGCCGTGACGGTTTGGAAGATCGACGTCTGTAAGGTGCCTAGGACAGTGCCCGAGACAGTAGGCGTGCTCAAGTGTTAGCTGCTGTGACGATGACCGTGATGATGTTGGCGGCGGTGGCAATGCCACCTTGTTCTCCAAAGCGGTTACATCAGTTTCCATTTCACCAGCAGTCCGCGAGCCTTTCCTTACATTCTTCTGATATTATTAGACTGTAAAACGTTTGGCAAATCAAGGGGTAAAAAGTAGAATCCGAAGTTCTTTCATTTTTATTTTCCTACTGCTGGTGAGGTTGAAAGCGTTTCATAAGTTTATTGGCCATTAACGTTTCTTTTGTGAGCTTCTTATTCATATCCTCAGCCCATTCTTCTGTCGGTCTTTTATCTTCTCCTCATTGATTTTTACATTGATTTCTCATTCATCCAGCAAATATTTATTAAGGACCTTTCATATGTCAGACCCTGTTTTAGGTGCTGGGAAGACAATGGAAAAACACTGTCGTATGGATCTTACATTCTAGTGAGAGGAAGACAAACCAATAAACGATATATTTTTAGCTAGCAATAGTTATATGAAGAAAAGTAAAGCAGACGATTCATAATAATAGCTAACATTTACTGAGTGGTTTCTATGTGCCAACTGCTGACACTAATGTATTAACTCATTTTATTCTCAGTTTTTAATTTATTGAAAACATCATTCTTTTACAGGTATGGAAGTTACAGCACAGAGAGGTTAAGTAATGTTCTCAGAGTCACACAGCTAGGAGTAGCCGCCAAAGGAGCCAGGATTCAAAACCACGTGGTTAGACTGTAGCTAATGCCTGCAGTTCTTTTCTTCTCGAGGCTTCTGGGAGAGCTTTCCTCACTCAGGGCCTGCGAAGCAGTGCTTCTCATCCCTGTATAAATACTGCCAGATACCTCCGGGTTTGGAGGAAGGGTAGTAAATTTCATACCAAAGTCTGTTGGTCCCTGTCAATTTATTTTTAAAGTTCAGATGAGAGAGAGGAGGAAAAATAAAACCTTAAAAAACCAGAGTTAACAAAAATGATAACGGTTTCCCCATTATACCAAAATAAGTTAATATAATTTTAACAATACAGTTTGTGTGTGGGGGGGGGGGGGTACATAGTATCAATTAACTCCTAAAATGTAACTTAACAGAAAATTTCATTATACAAGTGTCCAGTAAGTTATAGAATAGGTGATATAAACATATTTAAGGAATTTTTGGTGAAAGAGTCTGCTATGTTTTTATGTCTCTATATCTATTCCAGTTGTCATGAGTTTAATTTATCTGTTTCAGAAAACAAACCAAAAAACGATTCACATTTAAGACAAAAATTTCTGGATTTTTTGTTGGTGGAGATATTCCCATCCAGCTGGATGGACATCCATACCAGTCATCACCTCTCAGCCTATATCCCTCTGGATGAAAGCTTCTTGGAAATTTGGAGATATTTTAAACTGGGTGTATTGGGTAGAAAAGCCGTGAGTTCCTGGGCTCCTGGTGGTTTCTAGAAAAACCATAACCGGCAGCAGTTAAAGGATGGAGGCAGGAGAGGGATAGTTCTCTGGGCTTTGAACCCAAGGGCATTTCTTTGATGAACCCAACACAATTCTGAGCACATAGTAGATGCTCAAGAAATATGTGATAACAGGCTGCATTTGACTTTACCATCCAGGTAAGGAGGACTGTAGCTTTCAGAGGTATTTTACTGTCTGGCGATATGGGATTGGCGCCACCTCAAGAGCCAGGAAAGCATTAGAGACCTTATATCAATAGCTTTCTTCTGTACCCCCCTCACGCACACCAGCACAAGTGCACACATCAATTACTCAGTCACAATACAGCAAATTCACTGCTTTACAAGGAACCAGCCGTGGGAGCATTGAGGAAGGAAAGCCTGAAATATTCAGAGTCCCAAATCAGAGAAGTGGAGATGTACTTCTCTGTGGCACATTTCACACTCCGGTGTCTGGCTGTGATAGGTTCGTTTAAGCCCAATTGCGAGTCAGATATTTATGGGAGCCCTTAGCCACTAGACGATTTTAAATATAAACATCACAATAGTGCAGATTTGATTCTCCTGGTGAAAATGAACTGCTCCCTTTGGGGTGAGACTGCCTTACTCTTTTTAGACCACTAGGGTACCCCTTGGCGTACCCCTTGGCATATCCTAGTGGTCTAAAAAGAGTAAGGAGTCTCACCCCAAAGGGAGCAGAGAAGTACGAAGCTGCAGTTCAAGTGCTTGTCTCAGTGTTTCTCATTGTGGAACGTACCTTTCCTATTTTAACATGATAGAGGAACAAATTATCCATTTCGAATTAAAAAGTGTATGATTTTAATACATGGAGAACTGACCGAGAGTCCTTTTGTGACCTAAGGGTCGGGCGAGAAGGCTAGCACTTTGTGTCAGTGAGGATACTCTAAGTTACAGTGTGGTAAAAACAGCTCCATGATTCTGTCCTGTAAGTCAACAGAGGTTGGGAGAGTCTCCGGCCTGCAGTTCATGTGTGCGGGCAGCGGCTTCTGCTCCGCAGAGGAACTCGGGGACACAGGCTCAGGGTGGCGCTGTCACCTCTCGAGGCCGTCATCCTGACAAGGCTGCAGGCCTTGGCTGGAAGGGCAAGTGAGCAAAGAGAGAAGTCTGACGGCTGGCCGGGCTTTCACGTGCAAGGAACACCTGTTACTCTGCTCATCTTCCATTGGCTAAGCCAAGCGCCCGCCCACGCCTCACGTCAGGAGGGCAGGAGGCCTGAGCATCATACCCTCCAGGCCCGCCGGAGAGGGGATTCAGAAACAACTGGTGAGCGGCCTGAGTCTTTGGTGCCGCTGCTGCCCTTCCTCTTCTCTCCCAGTGAGAGAGACACTGATCGGCCCAGTGGCTGGGCCCAGCAGCCACCGTGGGGGCAGGGAGGGGACAGATGCAGAGACCGGCTATTTGCAGGGTGGGGTTGGGGAGTCACTAGAGGGCCAGCACCAGCTCCTCCTCCTCCTCGTCCTCCAGCCAGGAAACGGAGAAACCAACACACGCCCCCAAGAAGAAGGAGAGTAAAGTCAGCATGAGCAAAACTCCAGACTCCTCTCCACCAGCGCCGAGAGGATTCAGGAGGGACTGGCAGATGTCACTTTAGGCTCCCCACCTGAGAGCTGGTCCCAAAGGCGATAACGCCTGTGAGTGGACAGTGACCATTCTAGGGCCACCAGATCCATGTACGAAGGTGGCATAGTCTTCTTTGATATCACTTCACACCAGAACATCGCTTCAAGCCGCCAAAGGTTACATTTCTGACAAGAATCTATCGCTCTAACGTTAATCGTCTAGGAGTTCTGTGCGTGGACCTAAACATATTCGGAGTCCGGCACGAACCATTTCTCAAGTCCTCGTTTCTGGCTGCTCACTTCTTACAGGCCACAGTCCTGGCGACCCCCTGGCAACAGAGCAGAACGTGACAGGATGGCCAGACAGTGGCCCAGGAGCCACGCCACGTAAATTGGCTTTTTGCAATTCTGACATTATTTGTGTGCCACAGAGAGAGCTGCTTATGATTTTGAAGGGGCGGGAAAGGGTGGATGTTGGTAAAAAGTAGGGTAGTTCTGTAACAGATATTATTCAGTCTTATTTCCTAAGGTTTTGTCGTAACTTAAGATGAGCTTGCTATAGGAGACAGAATGGGTAGTAGCAACATTGAAAATTGTCATTCGTCTCTACGGCCATGCCACCCTGAACAAGCCCGATCCCGTCTGATCTCAGAAGCTAAGCAGGGTCGGGCCTGGCTAGTACTTGGATGGGAGACCACCTAGGAAGACCAGGTGCTGTAGGCGTTAAAAAAATAAATAAACAAGTAAATAAATAATAAAATCATCATTTGTTCTGCAGCATTAGCTGAAGCGTAGAACAGGGGAGAGTAGACATTTGGGTCCAGTTGCTTGTAGTCAGTAAATGCAAAGCAACTTAATTTGTACAGGTGACACACGTGACTGTTTATGCAAAGTCCTTCTGAGATGACATACTTTTTCGTTTAAAAAGATTGGAACTTGCTTTCCCTTCTTGGAAGGGAACGTTGATATTTAACAGTTTTTAGGGATTGTCATTTTATATGTACATCTAATGGACACGTGGCTGTAAGATACCAGGTAGGAAATGAGTAGTTACGTGTTTTTGTTTTGTATGCCAATATATTGTGAAAAGATGAGAGGCTTGAATCATCATGAAAACCTGCAGTAAAATGCCTTAAGCTGTTCACCGTAAAGCGTGGAATACAACTCGCTCGGCGGATTGGCTGTATGCTGCGAACCACTGAAGTCTGCATTTGTTACTGTGCTAATAAACAGTATTAAAGCAAACGCAAAAAAATACCGGTGACCACGAATGATGTTTACCACACGTCTGAGCAGGAAAAACCCAGTTCCCCCCCCGTTTCTCCTTTATTCTCACGCTACTGTCACACTCACAGCCCTTCTGACACCAGATGTGGGTGTTTTTCCTACACCGCACAATTCCGCGACTCCATCTGGGTGTTCAGGAACTCAGCTCTTTCCAACACTATCTACCTGGCGGTTGCGTCATGTCCCATGGGTCAAGGGCTCGGTCCTACATGGCTGCCTCCTCCCTACTTCAGATGACATCCGCGAGTCCCTTCTAGTTCGATTAATTTAGATGCCCAGAATTCAGGAAAACCATCTACTTGCTGTTTACCAGTTCATTATAAAGGGTATGGTAAAGGATACCGATGAACACCGGATGGGAGAGGTGCATAGGACAAATGCGAGAGGAGGTAGCAGCTCCCACGCCCTCCCCAGGTGTGTCCCCCTTCCACACCTGCCTGTGTTCACCAATCCGGGAGCTCTCTGCACCCTGTACTTTTGGGATTGCTGTGGAGGCTTTGTGAGTGGGCCTGATCGCTCATTAACTCCATCGTCAGCCCTCCTCTCCTCTGTGGAGAAGGGGAAGGTGGGGCTGAAGATTCCAAGTTTCTAATCCTGGCTTGGTCTTCCTGGTGACCAGCTCCCGTCCAGGAGCCCACCGTGTCCCCTCATTAGAACAAGACTCTCCTGTCACCCAGGAAAGTACAAGGATTTTAGGAGCTCTGTGCTGGGAACCGGGGAAAGAGACCAATATATCTTTTTTTCTATTCACCTATTTTATAAAGAAATGAGAGAAATTTTGTTCTGAAGGCGCATATAGTCCAGTGAGGACAGCAGATAACACTGGGCTTGGAAGGATGCGCAGATGGCAGGGGGTCCCCTGAGTTAGGGCACCTACTAAAGATGAGGGAAGGAGCAAGGTTTCTCCGAGGAGGTGACGCTGGGCCTGCATCTTAAATGACAAGCAGCTGGCGGGGACACGGAAAGAAGGGTGTCCTGGCTGCGAAAACAACATGTTTAAATGTGTACTAATAACAGTACCTGTTATTTATTGACCGTCTTCCTCCACACCAGCCACTAGGTGGCGCACTTAACGGGCCCTGTCTGGTTAATTTCCCTTAGGCCTCCCGTTTGTGTTTTATCTGTTGCCTTAAGAACAGATGCTTCATAGGACAGGACTTTTCTTTGTTCTTGTTGTACGTTATGTTCCAGTGACTATTGCTGTCTAACAAACCAGCAACCGGTTTATTATGCCCGCAGATCCGATCCCATGGGTAGGGGATTCGGAAAGAGCACGGTTGGATGGGATCTCCCTGGGGGTCTTCAGGTGGTTGCAATCAGATTTCGGCTGGGGCTTCCGTCAGACGAAGGGCTAGACACCCAAGCTAGCTCACTTGCGGGGCTGGCCGTTGATGCTGGCCGTTGATGCTGGCCATTGGCCGAGCTCAGCTTGTTTCTCACACAGTGGGCCGGCCTGTGGTCTCACCAGCATGGCAGGGGTCTCAAGGTCATCTGAAGGAGAGAATGTTTTATGAGAACCACGCGGGAGCTACGTGGCCTTTTCTCACCTAGACTCGGAAGTCACATATTGACACATTTGTCGTGAATGATTGGTTGTGTGTTACCAGCCTGTCCGCGAATTTCAAGGGGAGCGGAACTAGATTTTGTCTTTCATTGTGGTGGTGGTGGGGAGGAGGGGGGCGGGTCTTAAAAATTTGAGCATATGTTGAATACTACCACCTTCTGACCACAAATTATTTATGTCCTCCCATACGCAGAATACATTTGCCCTCCCTGAGGCCCTCCCCCAAATTATATCGTGTTCTGGTTTATTTCTTAGGCTCAGGCTTGAAGTCCAAAATTTTGTCATTTAAGCCAAGGCTGGGTGTGTTCGAGGCCCCTCATGGTGGGTCCAAATACCCATGAACTGAGCTGCTGCATCATCCACCCTCCACCCATCGTGAGACAGTGGACAGGCGCAGGACAGCCACTGTAGATGTCCCTATCCAGAAAGAGGGAGATAGAGAACACTCCCCATCTGTGGTCCGAGCCGTTCTGAAACTTAGCAACCTGACACCGGTTCTTTGATTCGAATTTAGCCCTACTTTTGGGGAGCTGCTCCCCATGGCTCTGGCCTCTGACCTTTGGGCTCTGGGTTGCACCCTTTGAGTCATCCGTCTAAAAGGAAACTGACTTAGCAGTTGAGTGAGTAGCCTTCTGCATCTGCTTCCCGCTTATAAAAAGCTGAGGGTCCAAGGCCTCTCTTCATTTTGTTCTGGTCTGTCATTCTTTTAAAAGTGTCACGGGCTCCTCGTGCTTTAATTTACAATCCACTCCACTTGGCAAAAGCCACCCACAAATTTCCTGCAGATAAGCTTTCCTCTTCCTTGGGCAGCACCTAGATCTTTCTGACGTCCTAACGTCCTAACGAAGGGTCAACGTGGCCAGTGAGGTTTGACTTTCTCTGTCCTGAGACTCTTTCTTAACATGCAAATCCTTTGCCTTCTGGAGATGCTGGGGTAAAGTGTGGCTTTATTTTTTAATCTAGAAAGCACTGGCTGGGTTTATATAGTCCCTAACTTGCACTCAAAACCTGAGCAGCTCATTCTTTAAGCGCTCCTCTCTCATTTTGTTATAGTCAGTGGGGAGAAGCCAGCACTTTCAGCCCTCTGCCCAGAAATCTTTTTAGTTAGATCGTCAAGTTCATTAGATACGTTTTCTATTTTCCACATTATTCCTGGCAGCAGTTTTATCAACGTCCCTCTACTACATAACAGGGACCTCCTTTTCTAAATCTTTTCTTTATTTGAAAATGAAGAAATCATTAAAATACTGTTTCTTTATTTTTCTTCGAGGCCTCACCAGCAGCCTCCTGGAGGCCATCTGGCTTCTGCTAAGTCTCCTCAGGGCCTTTCCACCTGGTCGTCATGCGGGTGCCTTGAGTTTTAGGTTTTTGTTACAACAGCCCTCCATTTTCGGATACCGAATTTCTGTTCTAAGTTTTTATTGCTGTGTAACAAACCATCACAAACCTAGTGACATAAAACAACTACCACTTTATGCGCTTGCAGATTCTGTGGGTAAGGAAGTTGGGGGACAGTTTCTCACCTAGGGCTTCTTGTGCAGGTGCAGTCAGATGTTGCCTTGGGGAGTCTTCTGCAGCCTTGACTTAGCTCATGGTCCAAGAGGGCTCCCTCCCGCGGTCGCTGGCTGGTGCCAGCTGCTGCCTGGAAGTTGAGCTGCACTGTCTACCAGCCTGGCGGTCTCGGGGCAGTCAGACCTGCGACATGACTCCTGGCTTTCCCCAGGGGTGAGCATCCCAAAGGAGCCAGGTGGAAACTGCATGGCCTTTTGTGACCTAGCCTTAAAGTCATAGAGTGTCACTTCTTCTGTGTTAAGAGCAAACCGATAAGATTTGCTCAGATTCAAGGGGGAGGGGAAGAGATCTCACTTCTTGTTGGGAGAAGTATCGAAGAATTATCAGACATGTTTTGAAACTGGAGTAGTGTCTGGCCAAGGGAGAACCTCACAATGTAATTGCAAGAAGTAGGCATGCCCACCTCTCTTATTATATCTGATGGTTAGTCTTTGGGCGATACCGCGTGTCCCCAGTAATAACAAGTTATGGTTTAAGGAGCTTCGTGTATTTATAATGTATTTTTGTAAAATAGGGACACAGTACTTCACATTGTATACCTTCTATTCCAAATGAATTAGAGAATCCCCCCCCCCGCCAAGTCATAAACAGAGGGAAAAGTATAAAAGGATATTTATATAATTTTAGAATAAGGAGGGCCTTTCAAAGCAAGATTTAAAAGCCAGGAAGCCACAAGAGAAAATTTTTAAATAGTAGACTCCATAAAAATTTAAAATGTCTCTGCAGGAAAAGATATCATAAATACAGCCGAAAGCTAAAGAAATAAACTGGGTAAAGTATTTGTAATCTAAATAATAGATAACAAACTAGGCGAAGTAATCTAACCATAAAGTAGTATTTCATAGGTCTGTTGCAAAGATTAAATGAGATTAAAGTTCCCAAAGTAAAAATATCTAATAAACGATAGTTTCTATCCATGCTAATATAAAGAGTACCTACAAATCCGTTTTTTAAAAATATGGCTAACAGAAAAAGGCTATGAATGAACAAATCGTGAAAAATATAAATGGTCAATAAACACATGAAAACGTGTAGCCTCACTTGTGACTAAATAAAGAAAAGTCGAATCTGCAGTGAGATTTTTTTTTCTACCTGTAAAACTGTCGGGGATGAAAAAGAAAGGTAATATTTCAGTCTGGCAGAGAAGTGGGGAAACTGACGTTTTTCTTTGCTCGTCTTTATCCTTCATGGGCAAAGGTGTTTTTTTCCCTCCTCTGGCTTCTTTCAGAATTTTTTGTCTTTGTGTTTCTATAGTTTGAAAATGATATGCCTAGGTGTCGTTTTTTAGGGCATTTATCGTGCTCGATGTTTTCTGAGCTTCTTGGATCTGTGGTTTCGTGTGTAACATGAATTGGGGGAAATTCTCAGTTTTTATGGCGTCAAATATTTCTTCGGCTCCTCCTCTCTTTCTTCTTCTTTGGGAATGCCCATTACGTGTGTGTCGCACCTTTCGTAGGTGTCCCATGGTCCTCGGATAGTCTGTTCTGTTCTGTTCTCTTCGCTTTTCAGTCTTGGGGGTTTCTGTGAAGGTTCCCCTGGCTATATCTTCAAGCTCAGAAGTTCTTTCTGTAGCCATGCCCAGTCTTCTAATAAGCCCATCTAAAGCATTCTTCATTTCTGTTAGTGTTTTTAATCCCTGTCATTTTTTCCCTTAGGATTTCCATCTCTCTGTTAACATTGCCCGGCTGTTCTTCATGCTGTCTGTGTTGTCCGTTTGAGCCCTTAGCATATGAGCCATGGTTGTTTGAAATTCCCATCCTGATAATTCCAGCATCCCTGCCAGGTCTGCTTCCAATGCTTGCTCTGTCTCTTCCAGCTGTGTTTTTGGCCTTTTGGTATGCCTTGTAATTTTTCTCCTGATAGCCAGATGTAATAAACTGGGTAAAAGGAACTGCTGAAAATCGGTTTTTAGTGATGTGGTGGTGAGGTGTGGGGGATTGGGAAACACTCTATAGTCCTGTGACCAGGCCCCAGTCTTTAATGAGCCCGGGCCCCTGGACCGTGAACTCACCAGGATGTCTCTGTTTTCTCCTCCCCACTGTAGGTAGGACAGGACGGCGAGAATGGGCTGAAGTCGGGTGTCCCCAGGTCAGTCAGGCCCCCGGCAGGTCAGGCCCTGGGGGCCTCATTTCTCCCGAGGGCAGACATCCTTAGGAAGAACAGAGTTCTCTGGTGTGTTTCCGAATGATTCCCCCTCACGGTAAAACTCACAAAAATGTGGGAGAGCCCTGGAGTGTTTGACGCTCAGACTTGTCCCCATGTACCCTCCAGCACTTGGTCAGTTACAGTGGTTTTCCTAGCTGGGCACTGGTTCCTGTGGTGGTTTCAGCTGGTGACCGTCTGCTCTGGGGAGCAGTGACTCCCTGCATTCACCTCTCGGTCTCTCCCAGCTGAGGGCAGCAGTTTGTCCTGTGTCGCTGCCACTCTTACAGACCCAGGAAGAACTGTTGATTTCTCAGTCTGTTCGGACGGCATGATGACTTCCAAGCTCCTTACCTGCAGAAACGGAGACTGTGACTTACTGTTGGTGGAATGGAAATAGATCTAACATTTATTAAAGCAGTCTTAATTATCTACTAAAACTAAAACTCTGCACGCCCTTGGACCTAGCATGTCCACCTTTGGATGTGCTAGCATGAATGAACAAGGATGTAAGTACCAGAATATGTTCTGGCAGCTGCATTTCTAATATAGGAGTGAAGTAGACGTATTTACACATATGGGATGCTCTCCAGCTGTTAAAAAGAAACGAGGTAGCGCAATATATCCTTGGGAAGAAGTCCAAGACATATCGTGAAATGGAAGGAGGAAAAAGACAAGTTTCAGTATGTTTAAGAATCAGTTTTTGTTTAAAACTTACTCATGGTAAGAACGAAGGCATGCTTTAGAGAAGACAGACAATTTTGGAAGAATATATTCTGGAACAACTATTGTGTCTTATGTGATGAATACGTATTTGAGAATTAGGTAACAATTCAAGAAAGAACGGGTGAAGACCAACAGGGCTAATTGAGAACAGTGAGATGCGACTGGTCATTTCCATCACTTTTCCCGACGTCAGGCAATAACGAGATAATAACCTCTGACTCTGAATTTAATTGACCTTCTGGGGACATTACAGTAGGATAGGCCCAAATAAATGGAAAATTTAAATCTCTTTGTGCCTCATTTGCTTTCAGAAGAGGACACGCAGAAGATGACAAAGGTTCCAAACAAAAGTGTTTTACCAAAAAAATGTTTTCCTCATTTGGAGTTTTTTTCATTGTTAATCCTTCTAGGAAAAGTCTATCTCAGGAAAAATGTACCCCTCTGCAGAAAAGCAGTTTCTTTGGTTCTGTCGTGTCCAGGTTAGTGGTTTGTTGTACTCAAAGATGTTCCTAATGAATTTTCTTTGATAACGTGTATCGCTCCCTTAAAAGGCTAAATAGAGCAGTGGCGTTGTGGTAACTGTGAAAGCTGTTTCGCTTCTGTTGCGAAATACGATTTATATCTACAATTTTCCTGCTCAGATGACTTCTCAGCACCCTGCGGGATGAAGAGTATAGACTGATATTCTTCTGAGTTACTCGTCCTGTTAACTTCCTAATCCGACTAAATTTCATTTCCCACTTACCTCCTCACACAACACCAAGCCATTCTTAGATGTCAGCAGAGTGTCTGAGAGTTGAACTCAATTCTGACACTGTCTGCCCAGAGATGGCATCAGATCCCACAGGTTATGCCTTCGGGCATAAGTCACAAGTCCAGATTTTAACCTGTACTTCAGACAGACGGGCTGTAAATCAGATTCCCAAGACCTTCTCCACGGATTCCGTTAATTTGCTGAGAGCAGCTCACAGATTCGGGAAACATTCTACTTACTAGATTACCAGTTTATTCTAAGAGTATCCACCTCAGGAACATCCAGGGCGAAGAGATGCATAGGCCAAGGTGTGGGGAGGGGCTAGAGCTTCTCTTTTCTCTCCAGACGTGCCAGCACCTCCACGTGTTCACCAACCCAGAAGTTCTCCAAACCCTGTCCTTATGGGCTTCTATAGAGGCTTCTTTGCATAGGCACGACTAGTTAAATCACTGGCCATTCTCCTGCCCCTCTCTCCTCCCTGGACGTTGGGGGTGGCACTGAAAATTCCAACCCTCTAATCACATGACTGGCTCCACTGGCAGCCAGCACTGTCCCTAGGTGCTTTCCAAAAGTCCCTCATTAACACAAGAGACACATTTAAGCTGTCATCATTCAGGAAAGTCCAAAGGTTTTAGGAGCTGTTGAGTCAGGAACCATCAATGAAAAACCAAGTATATGTGAAAAATAATATATTTTGGTCACCTGAATGATCAAATATACATGTTTCTTATAAATCACAAGATAACACATCCTAACATAGTTTTTCTTTCTCCTACGTGTAACGTGTGTTGTCCTAAATGATCCATTTTATATAACGATCTGTTTTGTTTTACCCCCTGTGAATTTCCTAACAGAAGTGCCAGAGGGGACTTGGGTGCCAAAAAGAAAAAGAAGAAACAGAAGAGAAAAAAGGAGAAACCAAATTCTGGAGGCACCAAGTCAGACTCTGCATCTGATTCCCAGGAGATTAAGATTCAGCAGCCTTCAAAAGTGAGAGCCCTGTTTCATTTCAGCCTGTGTAGCTGCTCATGCATGTGAGCTCAGCGCCCTGTCGGATCAGAGGTGTAGTTAGGGTTTGGTCGTGACTGTGCCGATAGTAATCGGAGGGTATTTGCAGCCTTCCTAAAACTGACACAGGCACCCAGGTAACTAAGACGTACACGCTGTGCTTTTGTATGTATGAGGAGACCGCCTGCATTTTTCCCGTTTCTCAGCAAATTAAGTTTATAGATTGTAGTCGTAGAACAGACTCTCAATGTGAGCGGTTAGGTTTTGTTTTTTGAAGTGACACTAAATATTTGATGACTTTTAGTTCGGAAGATATTCACGTTTTAATTTTTCTGGGTGTCTGTCTAATTATCTGAATAGCACAACACCATCTGGCAGCAGATTTCAGCAGGCGC
>NW_006431956.1:7334671-7341837 GCF_000325575.1 Pteropus alecto | reverse complement strand
TGAATCGGACCAGTCTTCGGTGGCCGTTCTTTATTCCCTTGCCAAGGGTGGGAAATCGCTCCTAATGTTCCCCCTGAAGACACGTTTTTGACTAAAGCAGAGGTTGTCAGGCTGGGCCTCGTGCTGGCAGATCGGTACATCCGGTGGTACAGATGGCAGATGCCCCCGTCTGTAGAGCCAACCCCAGTCACCCCAGCTGTGAACAGAGGCCGTGCGTGCCAGACTCGGGGAAGCACAGAGCCTTCTTGATGCAAGACACTCACAGTAACAAGGAGCAGAATTAGCTGTCATGGACTAGAGCTGTTTTCATGCTCGCGGTGTGTGGTGTAGTGGGAAGGGCTCGGGAGGCGAGTGGGGAGCCCGGGCCCCGAGGCTCTCAAGCTCGGCCTTCGCCCAAGGTCCTGCCCATCCTTAAGCCCATTTCCTCATCTACGAAACGGGGACGATGCCTTGTCCCCGACTCACGGGGCCGTTGTGAGGTTACAGGTAGATCCTTGTTATTAAGTGGCTTCTATGTTATTAAGCACTCTGCCTCCATGGCAGGGATGCTCATTATGCAAGTTTTGTGGGGTTTATTATTTTTTTTCTTGTACGGAGTTTGCGTATATCGCACAAAGTGCATCTTGCAGGTAGTTCTGTTGTTGTTGCCTGTTTTACATGTAAGGACCAGGAATCACTGAGAAGGAAAATTGCTTGCCCCAGTTTTCCCCTGACCGCCTTTATGGGGTGAGAAGAAAATGGAGTCTTCCTCCCTAGTTTTTCACCTTGGTTCTCAGGTAATAAATATTCTATCCACTGGACCTAATTTCCAAGGTAACGCATATAAGGTACACCATAAGCTTGCAAGATTTGTTTTTTCCATTTCTAAACATTGCTTCATCAGATAAATTCGGGGTCACTTATATGCAGTTGTGACTCTCTCCTTATGGCTTCTGTCATCACCATCAGCTCCTACCATCTCTGTACCCCTAGTGATTTCGAGGCCTTCTCCTACTTCTGGTCACTTACGAGAAACGAGAGCCAGCCAAAGCTGGAGGAACTGTTAGCATGACATGGTAGAGAAATTCTTTTCTTTTTAAATTAAGAATAAGTCAAAATTGTTTTAATGTGGGTTCTTCTTCACTGTGTGTTTTAAAATTCAGCTCCTTTTTTTTTTTATTTAGTTTTTTGAGCTGATGCCAGCTCTAGATAACCCCGTAAATTATAGTGGACTGTGTTTAGAGAATATTCTGTTGTACACTCAAGAACCACAATAAAATGATATTTATCTAGATTCTCGTAGACTTCTTAGTGGTAGAGGAGTTAGACATTTCTTCCTAGTAAGTATTAAATTTGCATTAATAAGTATTAGATTTGCAAAATAGGGGGCGAAGTGTACAACCGATGTACTTCACAAGGAGAGGAGAGAGAGGAAAAGAAAAATGTCTGACTCCTACACAGGAATAGAATAGTGAGAAGCTAACGCAGGGTTGGTACCCGCTCGCTTCTCCTAACGCTAATTCATTTCTCCCCAGGTGGTCCTACTACAGCAGGTGGATGGATAGGTTTAAGGATTTATCGTAGCTGAGTTTTCCTGACTGCTCTGTCGCCGTGGATTTGAAAATGGTGCTTTAAGAAAGCAGGGGGATATAAATAATTCATAAATGGCGATTTCACGTAAACACCGCTGGTCAACCCGGTGAGGCTCATTAGTTAGGTCGAGTAGAAAGCACGCTGAGCAGTTCTCTGTGGAGTCGGGACAGCATTGGCTTCCTTGGAACAAAGATGCTGGTTCTCGTTTCTTACAGGATGGTTTGCGTTTGATATATTAGTGTTGAACAGTTTGCATTTGATATATTAGTGTTGGGGGCTTTAACTCCTTTCAGGAAAGAAGAATTACCGTGACACATTCACCGTAGACACTGCAGGTGTATTTTTTGTAAGAGTGAGTTCTGCTTTGCCCTCGTTAAGATAAATGGATGCATGCTCACGCATCATTAGCTGGAATATGCTTAGTTCCCATTCGAGGTATAAGGCTCCTAACAGATTGTGTCGTCCGGGGTTCAAACGGATGCAAATTTCTCTTTGCTAAAAACCAGTTGCTTTTATATTAGAGGTTCAAAAGAGACCCAAACAGGAGAAATCAAAAAACACGATGAATTAGAACAGCAAAGTATTTTGTTAAATTAGTCATATGTGTAATTGAGATGTGAGCCTTGCGATTTAGATTTTAATCAAAATGTAAGAGCTTACGAGAATTGGGGCAGTCCTGGGTGATGCTTTAGGCTTACAAGGGGAGACATTCAGACTTGAAGCTACCTCTGGTTAGACTCCCGCACTTCGTTTCCTTGAATCATTGTGGTGGCAAGAATCTTAAGGGAACCCAGTTAGTAAAGGAACCACGGGACGGTCTGTACGAAATAAACCCCGTTTTGTACTGTGTCAAACAAGTAAGCTCCGGGTTGAAGGCTTTGCTGCAGACCACACACATCGTGGTCAAAGTTGAGCAGACGTCCAGAGCTGCTGTTTGTAAATCACCAAGGGTCCCTGGTCTCTTTCCTTGGTCTTTATGGCTTGTTGACATGCAGGAAGCCTTAGGGCTCTGAAATTCCTTCCAGCCACTTCTGAGCTATAGTAAAGAGCCAGTCTTCACAGGGCATCAGAATTCAAAAACTAATCCACAATTTTGCATATTGAAAAAAACCCATCGATTTCCATATTCAGTCCCAGGTCCTACTCATTTCCAGGATAGTCTCATTTTCCACATAGCATGACATTATTTGAGGGATTTCCCCCCACCTCCCCCCCCAAAAAAAGCTGGGTAATCTTCAGAAATAACGAATGTTGGCTTCGAGGAGAGAACTTTAGAATTTAAAGGTACATCAATTTTATAGGCTGAGAATATGTTTTACTTAAAAAAAAGGAGGTTAGCCTCCAACGTTGAGTTGGGGAGAACAGGCTAGGAGTGGTGCCCAGGATCTGATTGACAGAGGAAACGGCCCATCCTTGGGGGAAGGTTTGTTTCTGGAGGACCATCAGAGCAGGAGGAGAGGGCAGGGTGGTGTGGGAGGAAGGCGCCCTTACGGGCCTCCTTTCTTGATCCACTTCCTTCCCAGCTCAGTGCTGAATGCAGATTTCTTTCCTTCTCTCTCTCTCTCTCTCTCTCTCTCTCTCTCTCTCTCTCTCTCTCTCCTTAACAAGCTAAACATTCCCCTCTCTGCCTCGATTCCATTCTAGAAGTTATTTCCTTTGTCCCCACATTGCTACTGCAGAGCATTAACCCTAACAGTGACACCAGGGCTAGTGGCTGGCTGGCTGCTGCTGTGTGACGATGGTGCATGCCTTGCATGTCACTCCCTTTTGCTGCTCCGCCCACATGACTGATGGTCAGGACCCTTTGCAGATGGGTGGGAAACCGAAGCAAAGGGTGGTTCGATTTCCTTTAGATTTCTCAAACCGTCAGAGCCCCAGGGAGACTGTAGAGCTATCGTAGTCTTTAACACGATATGTTCGCTCGTATTTTAACACGTGAGCGTACGTGAGCCCGAGGCCCTGGCCAGGCTTGGAGGAGGGCTGTGTGAGTTCCGGCTGCCGTCCCCGTGGCGGAGGCACGCGTCTCTGCCCCGGGTTCTGGAGCGGCGGCGGTCTCGTCACGGTTTGTGTCTGTGTGTCTTTGCTGTCATAGAATCCTGCCATTCCAATGCAGAAGCTGCAGGATATCCAGAGGGCAGTGGAGCTGCTGTCCGCGTGCCAGGGCCCCGCCAGGAACATCGATGAGGCTGCCAAACACAGATACCAGTTTTGGGACACACAGCCGGTACCCAAACTAAGTAAGCTCCTTTGCCTCCCCCACCCCAGCAAAGCCGCGTTATCAACAAACAAACAAACAAACAAAAAACACACAAAACACACTTTACTTATAGAACTTGTTTCATACCACAGATTAGAAAATTACGCAAAATACTTTTCTTCTTAAAATATAAATATTGAGTAGTGACGTCGGCTTTCAGTAATAAGAATTTTAGTTTCCCCACACTTGAAACATTGACGTTTTAAAAGTACCTAGAAATTAGGGAGTCTCCTCCACCCCCTACTTCTTGGTTCTGAGCTTAATGGAGTGGTTTTTCCTATACGCAGATTTTTAGCAGTCACACATCTTAGTTATTCCGAAAGACATGGAAAATTTGCCCTGTTCGGTCTTACTGACGTGGGCAATTATATGTAAACTTTACTTTTACTTAAAAAAGGAGGTTCTGTTGTTCAGGTTGAACAGGAGGGTTCTGAACATGCACCAGCGGTGTCGATTATATCACGAGTGCGATGACATTTCCGGGGTAATAAGGGAACAGGGACCCCTTGGGAAGAAGGCAGCCAGGGCTGAGGGGCACTCAGGAGCCTTCGGAATAGGCTTTGCCTGCTCCGTCACTTCGGTTTCCATAAAGGCCATTTGACTATTCCTCTTTCACGTTATACAAAAAAGGAGGACGATGTAAATAAACATCACATAAATGTTTGTACCTGTATTACGAGCTCAGCCTGCTGTTTGGTATTAAGTTTACCTGAGGAAAGATTGCCCTATAATTATTTCTATGTTTTTCTTTCTTGATTGTTCGGGTTCCCGAATCTGTGTAATCGAAAGGATTAATTGCCATCCCAAAGTCTTAATTGTCCAGTTATGTACAAATAATCAGTTTTATCACATATAAATCAGGGCACAGTCCTTCTCTGTGCCTTCGATAATGGTTTTCAAACTTTTTTCGGAGTCACCGCTTGTCTCCCACCCACACCCATCCCAAGCAGCTTAAAAAGCATGAGCTTCAGAGTCTGAAAGAGGAAAGGAAGAAATTTTCCTCCCTGCCTTTTCTTTTAGGCTCTAGAAGCGTATTTGATCGTGCAGAAAGACTCTCTAGAGTGAATTGACAGGATTTTAAGTGATACTGGATTGAGTGGCCCTTAGCTAAAATGATGTATTTCATTGATCTGAATGTATTGAGTTCAGCTGAATGCTGCTCGGCAAACTGCTGGTGGCTTTTAGGTCACCTCCTGGTGTGGAGAAAGCCAGCCCCAGGGCACCTAACCCCAGCACACCTCTTTGGGAAGATAGCCGGCTACTCACCACGCTTCGTCCCCTCCCCTAAATCCAGTCCCTAGAACCCCTTGTGTGGAAGAGAGGGGGCCAGACGTAGGGGAGAGTGTGTGAAAGTTAGGGAGACTGTGCCTCTCTGTTTCTCTCCGGAGCCACGTTCCAGTTTGGTCTACACACGCCCAGCTGTTTGCAGCTTCTCGAACGCCATGGTGCCCTGATGTTGTGTAGACAGCCAAGCCCTAAACCAGGGTCTGAAGGGGCTCTCAGGGAACAGCTGGGAACCTGGCCACTTGGGCTGACACAAGGAAGCCTAAGGTGTTCCCATGGTGATGAGGTGCTAGAGTGGAGATAAGACAAAGGAAGAAAGATTAGAAAGAAGAGAAAAGAAATCCCTTGGAGCTAGTACAAACCCTGTGACTTCCACCTGGAAGATGGCTGAGATGGTAGGACCTTGTACCTGAGTGTCATTTATGCAGCAAACACTTGGGTTCTCCCCTTCTGGTCTTATTTGTTTATTTGCTCATTTTTTTGTTTTGTTTCGTTTTGTTTACATATAATCGGCATACGTTATATTAATCTCAAGTGTACAACATAACGATTCGATGTAAGTCTGTATTGCACAGTGATCACCACAGTAAGTCTAGTTAACATCCATCATCTCACGTAATTACAGAATTTTTTACTTATAATGAGAACTTTTAAGATTGACTCATAGCAACTTTCAAATCTGCAATACAGTATTATTAACTATATTCTCTATCCTGTACATGACACCCCAGGGCTTAATTTATCTTCCCATCCCTGGGAGTTTGCATCTTTCAACCCCTTTACCCATTTCTCCACCCCCCACCTCCTGCCTCTGATACCCAGTCTATTCTCTGTAGCTAGGAGTTCTTTTTTTTTTATTTTTTTATTTTTAGATTCCACATATAAGTGAGATCATACAGTATTTGTCTGACTTATTTCACTTAGCGTAATGCTCCCAAGGTCCACTCATATAGTCACAAATGGCAGGATCTCTTTTTTAGGGCTGAATAATATTTAGGAGATATTTGTCGAGCGTCTATTATTAAATGCCAGGCTCTGGGGTACACACCCGGGAGACAGTGCTGGGAAAGTAGGGTGAGTGGCGGCCTCATGGGGTCGAGTTGGGGTGGGGTGGATGAGGGAGGATGTACTCCAGGTAGGAAAAGCTTAGTCAGGGAAAGACGTGCATAAGCTTATGTCTGAAAACACTGGAGCGACCAGCCCCGGGAAACGTGTGGAGGGGGGACGGGGGGTCTTGCAAGTAGAGGGGAGCCCCAGATGGCCCTGAGCCAGGCCAGCCTGAGGGCGGCCAGTGTGGCTAAGCCTGCGGAGCAGGGCGGGCGGGTGCCGAGGGTGGCCAGGCAAGCAGCGACCGCGTCAGGAGCTGGAATTTCCTCCCAGCCACCTCCGGGAGCCTTGGAGAAGGAATCGGAAAAGGACACCTTTGTGGCACCCTCTAGAGACAGTGATGACGCGAACTGCGCAGCCAGCGGTCCGGGTGGGGAGACGCACCGTCCTGAAATTAATTGCAGGTTTTGCTGGGAGGTGTCAGAGGCCCCCCGCCGCCCTGCCCCTCTCCCCTAATTTGCAGAGTAAAAAGAGCACGTCTCTGAGGCTGCCCTGGGGCCAGCATCGTCCGGGGCGGTGCTGCACCATCATCGGCCTGTAATCCGGGGCTGGGGCAGAGCGGAGCCATCACTGCCGTTACATTAAACACGTTATCGCCGGATGACAGAGGATTTCTCCTCGTATTGGTGAAAGAGCAGTTATTCTCCGCCACCGCCCAGCTGCCCTTTTCACTTGAGAGGCAGCCGAAGCGATGCCCTACGTAACGCCATGTGTTAAAAGCTCCCAGGAAACCCACGGGCCGTTCGCATCGCCCGCGCGCTTCGCCATCCCGCGTCCTCTGTCTCCCTCCCTCTGCCCCTGTCCAGATGAAGTCGTCACGTCTCACGGCGCGATCGAGGCGGACAAGGACCACGTGCGCCAGGAGCCCTACTCGCTGCCACAGGGCTTTACGTGGGACACGCTAGACCTGGGGAGCACCGAGGTGGTGAGTCCGCGCCCCGCGCCC
>NW_006431956.1:7307540-7334495 GCF_000325575.1 Pteropus alecto | reverse complement strand
TGTCCCCGCGTCCGCGCCCCCACCCCACCCCCGGGCGCTCACTGGCGCCTCTTTTCCTTGCCTACGTTGACTTCAGGGCTCTGCGTCCCCCGGGCTGGCTCCTTCAGTGGCACTGCGGGGTCAGAGTGTCTTCGAACAGAAAACTGGTAGGGTTCATCAGCGCCATCCCAGCAAACATTCGGATTTACGACAGGTGCGTAATTGAAACGTGCCAGTGCCCGGTTTGATGCGTTGCTTTTCCGAGAATTGCAGTTGTTATAACAGAGGCTTTTAACAAATGACTTAATGCCGCTTGTTGATAGTGGGGGAGGTCGTGTGTTGGGGTCCGGGGGGCGGGTAGGGGTGTATGGGAACTCTGCACCTTCTGCTTAGTTTTGCTGTAAACCTAAAACTGTCCTAAAATATGTTTGTTTAATTTTTTAAATGTTGGTCTCTGGACAACGAAAAAAGCACAGTTCTCTCTCTTCCTGTCAGTCCCATATACGCACGCAGAGATGTTTTATGTACATATGCGCACATACACAAACATGGATATATGTATGTGGCAGAATAAACGAAGCTATAAATGCTTATTTCAGATTCGTTTCTGGGGAAAATTACTTTAAAAAAATTGGGGGGAGGGACTTTTAAAAGCCTTTCTCTTCATAGGTTCAGCATGTTGCGGGTCTCCAGCTTGCAAAGTCAGATGTCAAACGCGTTTACTTTGGGTTAGCTTATTTACTGCGAAAAAGCATTTGCCCTCAAGGGACATTGTGTGTCAGACGAAATGCCTGCGTGCGGGGAACCAGAGCAGGGAATGGGCTTTGCCGCTCTCCAAGGTCCATGGTGGCTCAGGACAGCACCAGGTCTGTCCTGGCCGGGGCACCTCTCAGGGATCCTGGAGATGGCGTTGTACCCAGAGTAACACCTTATCAGGTTCTGCATCGGGGTGACGGAGTTAGTGTGATTGTACACGTCACAGGAAAAACACATAGAGGAACTGGGAGGCACCTCTGATCCAGTTTCTAAACTGAAAACTTATAAAAGACCGAAGTCCTGTAATTTATTTAGACCATGGCGTCTCCATGGTCTAAAGCTGCGATCCTTTTGGCAGGCGAGTATGGGGAATAGTCTGTCAGTCTGACTTTGTGAAATATCTAGATGATAAAAGATTTTCCTTAAATATTATGTTAAAGGAAGTCTTTCTGTTTCATATTCTTATGTTTTAAAAATGTTTTCATCTTATGTTTGCTCTAATTTTTGACATCTTTGTGTCCTAGTGTGAAGAAGATGGTCGAAATCAACTTTCTTTGTGTTCATAAGAAATTGAGATCAAAACGGGTAGCCCCCGTGTTAATTCGAGAAATAACAAGAAGAGTGAACCTGGAAGGGATTTTCCAGGCCGTTTATACCGCTGGCGTGGTTCTCCCTAAGCCAGTGGCCACGTGCAGGTAATAACCTTGCATGTTACCTGTATTTAAGCACTGAGCCTCCCCTGCTCTGTTGCTACAAGTATTATTCTCCTGACAGGTGGCGCAGAGGGATTTCGGCTTACCCGTGGTCATGTCATTCGTGGGTAGCAGAGATGGAGACTAAACCATTGAGCTGGGTCCTCTTGCCAGGGTACTTGTGTGCTAGTGACCCAGAGCTCTATTTTAGTGTCTCTTCCATTTGAAAGACTAATTCTTTCTCTGCGTTGGGGAAACCCGGGGCGTCATGATCTTGAATGTCCAGTGTGGGACCATTTTCTTCCCTCCTCTAACACTCGGTCTTAGACTGTGCTCTCCAGTGCTCTCAGGAACTCTTCCAAAAGCTTGGTAAGCATCAGTGGAAAAGCCCAGACATACTTGTTCACTAAGAGTAAGAAGAGGCTTAAGCTCTCTTTTTATGACTCCATCTGCTCTTGCCGAGCTTGCAGAGGTTAATCCAGTGAGAAAATTGTTTATCAGATTGTCACTTGACTAACCTGTTTCTGAAGCATCAGACTTTATCTCCTTCCGCTGTTTTTACAGACTCAATAAAACAATACTTAAGGTAAACACAGTATAAAAGATACAACTATAAAATTACTATTTCCTGTTGAATTATTCATAAATAGAATAAATAAGACTTCACAGGCATATTTTAACACAAGTCATTCATCCCAGTACCTAAACTGGAATCACTTCAGAAATTCAAGCTAGTTTCTCAAAAAGTTTTCTTGGTGTGAGTTGTATAAACATGAAGGCTACTCATTTAGGGAGGATATGTTCATGTTTTTGAACTTTTGGATTTGCTTTCTGTAGAATCGATGATGGTCATTAAATATTTGCAAACTGGGCATTATTAACATGATTTTTGCCATTTTAAGATTCCTGTTTACTGAAAGAGATAAAAAGTCGTAAACTATAAAGGAACATGTTATGAATGTGGGACATATTTTAAAGGTAAAAAGTGACTGATAAAATAATTGCATAGGAAGAGGGCCAGCATCCAGCACTGCGCCAGATGCCACGTAAGTGTTCATTAAATGTTCTACAACAGCTGAGCTGAGATAAAAGACTAAAAACGTGGAGAGTTAGAAATCAATCAGATTTTCCAACTTTATTGTATTCCAGATACTGGCATCGATCACTAAACCCCAGAAAATTGGTAGAAGTGAAATTTTCTCACTTGAGTAGAAATATGACTTTACAGAGAACAATGAAACTGTACAGACTTCCGGATGTAAGTAAGAACGATTTGCAATTTTTCAAGGCTATAACAACTGAAGCTTTTCATATCGAAAAGAATTATTTGCAGGAGACTTAAAAACTGGCTGCTGCATCTGTGGACATGAATATGTAGCTAAAAAGACTACATAGAATTCAAGGCCTGGAAAAGTAAGGGCGTTCACTTGGAAATACCAGTTCGTTTGTTTTTAAGGCTTTTTAGTTTCTTCAGATTGTGGTTGGATGGGATTGAAGTCAAGATATGTAAGTTTTGAAATTTTTAGTATTTATGGTTTGTCAAGTAAGGGGAAAAAAGTTCAGACTTCTGGTGATAATCTTAACTCAATGGAATGGTATTTGTCTTTGTCTGACTTATTTCACTTGGGTATTACCCATTTTGCCACAGATGGCGAGATTTCGTTCTTTTTTTATGTCGTCACTGATGGCAAGATTTTGTTCTTTTTTTTATTGCTGAGTACTAGTCCATTGTAAAAATTTAAATGCACTTACCAGTCTTGGCTTGGATGGTGTGTTAGTTATCTATCACTGTGTAACAAATGACTACAAACGTAGCAGCTTAAAGGGACACGTTTACTGTCTCCCAGGTTTGCGGGTCGGGAATGAAGGCACAGCTTAGCTGGAGCCTCTGCTTCAGGGTCTCTCATGAAGCCGCTGTCGTCAAGTGTCAGCCAGAGCTGGGTCTCATTTGAAAACTTGGCAGGGATGGATCCACGTCCAAGCTCACGTGGCCGTTGGCTGGCTTGAGTTCCTTGCAGGCCGGTGGACTGAGGACCTCCATTCCTTGCTGGCCGTCAGCCAGAGGCTGCCTCAGTTCTTTGTCACGTGGGATTCTCCACAGGGCAGCTGACAGCAAGGCAACTTGCTTCATCAAAGCCAGTGAGGAGAGACTCTTCTAGCAAGAAGACTCTGCTAGCAAGATGGCAGTTAGAACCTTATTCTCAATTCACAAAAGTGACATCCAGTCACCATTGCCATGTTTCGTTGGTATGACACAAGTCACGGGTCTCATCCACACTTGGCGGAGTGGATCACAGGGGCGTGACACCAGGAAGTGGATATCCCTAGGGCCATCTTAGAATCTGTCTGCCACAGGTGGGATCTTCTATTTGAAGTTTTGATTTCTTCAGAGTTGTTCTTTTTGGGAGGAGAGGAGAGGGGGGCGGTATTTACAAAGTAGTTCAGGAGATATTTTAGCTTGGTTGAGGGATTCGTGTGATGTAGCCATGTTCCTCTCGAACATGGCGAGAAGGTTACGGGTCATGGCCGTTCTGTGCAGCGGACCCCAGTTCCTTCTGTGTCTTGGCCCCCTGTGTGTTTGCCAAATGCACATAATCAGTGCCTCGTGGATCAAGGTCCCTTTTTTCCCGATGGTAGACGAGAATTATCTGAGGTCTGACCTTAGGCAGAATTTAATAAGGAGAGAAGTGGTGGTGAAGGGAAGCAGATGCTGCAAGGGTCAGGGTCATCATTCTCTTCGGCTTCATGACCTGGCAGCAGGACCGGAAGCCATGCTCTTCCCTCTGCCTTCGGTGTTGGTGCAGACGGCGGGGGCTCAGACCGATGAGCTCACTGCCTCTCTGTGAGGCCAAGCAGGGAGGGGGGACATAGATCAGAACAGATGGAAATAAAAACCGCAGGTGACATAAAGAAGGAGGGTCCACACAACCTGGGGAAGAAGGAGCAGGCCTCAAGCTAAGGTGACAAAAAGGAAGGTAAGCTAGTGGAAGAGAATGCTCTGAAATGGAGAAATAGGAAGATGTCCCAGGAGGTCACACTGACATCATAGCAGTCAATATTTATTGACTCCTTTGAAGCTGGAAACAATTTCTGCTAATGGTCAAGCCCCAGCGTGACCGAGAGGGACAGAGTCCCAGGGGCATACATGGCAGTGAGGAATAAAGAGGCACAGCACACATCTGAGATGAGACACCGTTCGTTCTCATTGTTCTCCTTGCCAGGTGCTAAGTACTTTGCTACCTGCAAGTTGGATTAAACACTTCAAGCATTGAACCTAACGCAGTCCAGCTTGTGTCTAAGGAAAGTGCCCACTTACATGTCGGTTACCCAGAATGCAGCGGAGAATAAGGCGTTTTTCATACCTATCATTGGTTTATTCAGGCCGATTGGAATTTGAGCTGCTAAAAGTATGTCTGACATAACGTCCATCCGCCTTTATGTTTTTGTACGAGAATCAAGCAACTCAGATAACGAATTTTAATAAGTTGGTAATAAATCACTGGTCAGGCTTTGTTTTTGATTTTTTTAATTTTTTTTTATGGTGACATTGGTTAACGAAATCCAATAAGTTTCAGCTGTACACTTTAACAGTAAGGTATATATGTGTTTACACGGTGTGTTCACTTCCCGTAGTTAGATTTCTTTCTGTCACCACATATTTGACCCCCTTTACTCCATCTACCTTCCCCCTACCCGCTACCCTCTGGTAACCACTAGTCTATAGTCCATGTCCATGAGTCTCTGTTTGTCCTGTTCACTTGTTGCTTTCAGGTTAATATCCCACATATGTGATATCATGTGATTTTCAACTTTTTCTGTCCGGCTTATTTCGCTTAGCATGATTCTCTCAAGGCCAATCCATGTTGTCACAAATGGCAGTATTTGTGAATAATGGTGAATAATGCTGCTGTGAACATCGGTGTGCAAATATCTTTTCGGATATGGGTTTTCAAGTCTTTGGGGTAAATACCCAGTAGAGGGATTGCTGGATCATATACGGTAGATCGATTCTTAGCTTTTTGAGGAACCTCCACACTGTTTTCTATAGAAGCTTTGGTTTTTAGTTCTCCAATAAACTGAAATTTATGAAGTGCTCTCCCATATGTTCAATATAATCTTACAATACCCTTTCGAAGTTGGTTTTTCTTATCCCCATTTTACAGATGTGAAGCCTAAGGCTTGTGAAGTAGCAATTGACACTTAGGGGCCTGTCACTAATAAGTGGAGGACTTCGGATGCAGGCCCCAGACGTCCATGTTTCACCTGTCAGATCCCTTGGCTTCTGCCCTGGCCTCCAACACACCTCCTACGGGGTCACCATGGCCAGACATCTCTCTGGGCAGTCGTGAGAATGTAGGTTAAGGCAGGAAAGGACAATTGTCAAGGTCCAAACAGCTCTTGTTGGCATGTTCCAGTCTCCCTCCCTCTTCGAAGTCGAAGGGACGAAAATAAAGAGTAAATTAATGAAAAAGGGGGAGGGGTAAGAAGAGACGAAAGCACAGATATTTGGAAACTGGAAGGTGCCGACAGCAGTCTCTTGAGTTAGAAGCTGGACAGGGCAGCCTACGGCAGACCACCCTCCCCCTCACAGGGGACCAGCTGGCTGACACCGCCGCTGGCAGTCACGTCATGTTACGTGTACGTGTACGGAGAGGAACCTCACTGAACACAGCTTGTGCCCCGTGGACCAGCATCATTCTCTGATTCATCTTACTGATTCTGCGTACGGTGCCTGCTTGATCTCTTTTTCGTGGACTTCTGAATATGGGTTAACATTTATTGTGGCCAGTGTCGTGCTAGACCTTGAACACTCATAGTCTCATTTATTTCTCATAACAGTCATAGGAGGGCAGGCCATTGTCCCCATTTCACAGAAGAGGACACGGAAACACCAGACTGTTTTGCCCAGGGTTTTGTAGTCAGGACAGAATCGTCCCGGAGCCTAGGCTGTTAGCTACTGCTGTCTGAAATGCTAAAGTTTCTCCAAGAGTAATGCATTTCCCTACCCTTAAATATTGGTTCGTTTTTAATTTGGTGTTGAGCGTTTCCAGACAAAATTGGATTTTTCTTTTTTATTGGTCAATGCTCTTAAAGGTGAAGGAATTTGAAGCCAGTGTCTTTCTGCCGTTGCAAGGACACGCTTGTGAAGACGTGCCAAGACACCTGAGACAGTCTAGATTTAGTAGCAGTAGACCATTGTTATTAGTGTTTCGTGTCCTGCTGCTCCTCTTTAAAAAATCAAATAAATAACCATAATCATTGCTTACACCTCTACTCTGGAATCTTGGCTGTAAAACAGTTCACGCCACATAGTTTGACAGAGAACGACACTGCTTCTGTGTCTTGATAGGCTCTCGGCTTTATTTCCTTGTGAAATGTGCAGATTTTACACTCATTTCAATACACATAGAGTCCAACGAGTAATGCATATATGTTGGACCGTGGTAAAATAAGTCTGATTGCGATACAGAGTTTGCTTATGAAATTTAAGATCTTCTCAGTTACTGGAAATGTTTGGTTTTTGTTTTTTTTTTTTTTGCTTTTTATTGACTGATCAGAAAACATTGTCACTTCATTCTTTCAGATTATGCCAGAGCTTACCGTTTTTACCTAGGCTTAACGTTCTTCCTACCTCTTCCTGAAGACAACAGCTATAATCTAAGTGTTTATTTTACATTTTAAAATTTATTTCATGCTTCTATAGATTTTTTTTTTGGAGAGTTTGTGATTTCATATTAGGAAGAAGGGGGTCTAGGCCCTGAGATACATAAGCCGTTGCTAGTCAGCAAAAGTATATATTCTCCCCATTTTCCCACTTTTATTTTTTAATAGCTGATATAGTCTGATGTTCTCTTCTGCTTTAATGCTACTATAAAAACCCAAAGGGCTTATAAATTGCTAAGTTTATATACTTCTCCCTGCCCGTTTGCCCAAACGTGCTGTTTCGCTGTCTTCCATATCTAATTTCTACTACCCATTTTTCTGACCTTCAGAGACTTGAGGTAGCAGTTCTCCAAGTGGTCCATGGACCTCTGGAAGCCCCCGAGACCATGAAGTCAACTCTATGTTTACAATAACACTAAAACATAATTTGCCTTTTTAAACTTTCATTATCTTATAAGTGTACTACGAAGTCTTCCAGAGGCTATATGAAATGTGTGCTTATATATTCTTTTGCTTTAAAATTTCTAGTTTAATTTCTAATATGACAGATATGGATAGATATAACCACAGAAGCAGAGCTCTTTGGGAGAACTCAATAATCTTTAAGAGTGTAAAGCGAGTTGGGCAGACCAAATTACTTGCAAACAGCTGCTGGGCAAAAGATGTTGATTTTAGTGATTTCGCAGTTATAAATATTCAGTGCATGAGAACTATGCTGCAGAAGAATATTTTGCTTTAGGAAGAAGTTGGCAGGCCTTTTCCTCATTTTTGAATGTTCTGTTAAATAGATACCATGTATCCTGTCGCTTTCAGTAATTCATCAAACTGCTTGATATTGTCGATTGTTAATGAACCAGTAACAAAAGAAAAAAGTCTAATATTGAGAAAGACTATTTAAAATGTATCAAGGTTATCCTCATAGGAGAAAATACTCTTTTTTTTCATGACTGCAGTATATGTTCTATATGGTTTTGGTCTTCCTACTGGCATTTAGAAATGTGTATTTATCACATTTAACAGTATTTGGAGATCACATCGGCTCCATCTTCTCATGAATTGCAGTATAAAAATGCTACCGATACTAAAATTGGCTCAGGGGAAACAAAAGAAAAATATAGTATCATACCTAGTTTGCACATAAATGCCAGGCCACAGAAGTGTCATCTTTTCATAGCTGACAGTGACATTTTCCCCTGTCTGCAGCCTTCATCTCATCTTACTGCATAAGTGATTGTGGTACAAAATGCAAGAGTTCATTCACCACCTACCCAGGCTGGTGCTGTCCTGCCTTCCCGGAGGGCTAAGCCCTGGATCGAAACCGGGACCTAGAGATTTCTCGTTCTTGGGCTTTGAGATCCATGAAAAGACTAGAATAGAAGTACCAGTTCTTTATTAAGTGTGAAGAACTTAAAGTCTCTCAGGTTAGACTGTTTAAACTGTATTTTAGCCGCATAACTATGTCTTTATGTAAATCACAACTGTGCGGCACATAGTAAGTGCTCGGCTAAGGGCTGTTGGGTCTGCAAGTACGAGGAACGCATCTCCCATCTCCTCTCCACCACTAATCAATAATCAATCAGCATCCTTTGTCGTTGAACCTTAGAAACCTCAGCACAACTACTAACACTGAGCAGAGCCAGCAAACAAGATGAAAACCTGGTTTCCACCTTGGGCTTCTGCCATACTGCTAGTCTGAGGCATAGTCTGCAGGGATCGTCACGGTATCATTTCAGAGGCAGTTTTTTATTTTTATTTTAAAGCATCCAGAAATAATTAGGGCAGAAAAGAGAGCGTAGCAGTATTTACATACAAATTGTCACTTAAAATGTGTCCAGTATTTCTTCAAGAAAAAAAATAAATCAAGTCAACTGGAAAAAAGGAAATTGCATTTCTAAGTCTTTAGTATTTTGTTTGTACAAACAAGCCGATGGAGTGGGTTTTCTCACTTCTGGGCTCGAGCGTCCTTGTGCCTGGACAGTTGCTAGAGAGCCGAGTGATGTCTGGAGTTCTTTTGAGGACAGGCAATTGAACAAATCCAAATGTCCTGAACTTTAGGTTATTTTATTGCTGTGGCCTCATGAAAAATACTGCTCTGGAAAGATGGTTTCAAATGCCTCTCCTGTCACCTTTTAAACAAAAGATCGCATAAGAGGCCAGCACCAGTCCTTGGCAGGCAGCCATTTGCCTTCAGAAAATGTTCGGCTATTACAATGCTTGCCTCCCCATTCTGATCGATATGATTTGCTTTTATTTCGTTTTCGTGGCTCTTGAGAACAAAATAGTTACATCCTTTTCACAGGCCATTGAATAAAATAAGTTTCTCAACTCTTTTCAGCTGTGTTTTCAAAATGTCAGACAGCTTGGAAGTTGTAAAGCCTAATACATCAGAACACATGCAAAGATTGCTCTGTCCAGTTGTGTAGGCTGTTAAAATTCTTGGTTGGCATTGGTGTATAGATCAACTTGGAGTGTTCCCTCTGATTCTGTTGGGTTCACGGGCAATACTGACCAAAGACCAGGCACACAGAGATAAGACACAATACACTGTCCAGCATATGTTCTAACTCAGTGCTTCTCAAAGTTTAATGTGTATACATACGAATCACCAGGGAATCTTTTTTTTTTTTTTAATTTATTGATTTAAATTAGTTTCAATTATCCAGTACATTGGTTAGACATCTATATAGTTCATAAAAGGGTCCTCCCAACTGCTCCCTCCCTCCCCTGGCCCTCCACCTTAACATCGTATTAATGCTAACTGCATTCCCTCTGCCATGCTCCCCAGGTTCTGAGTGATAGGTGCGGGGTGGGGCCAGGAGTCTGCAGCTCCAACAAACTTCCCTGTGAGGCTGACAGAACTGGTCAGCAGACCGCGTTTTTAGAGCAAAGTACTTTCACTCCTCTTTTTACCTTCCGATTTGTTTTCTTTTCACTCGAACAAGGTGACAAAGACTTCAGGCTTGAGACCGATGGAACCGAGAGATATCAGAGCAGTTCGAGAATTAACCAACAGTTACCTGAAGCGGTTTCACCTGGCCCCGGTGATGGATGAAGACGAAGTAGCCCACTGGTTCCTCCCCCAAGAGCACATCATTGACACGTTCGTAGTGGAGGTAAAGATAAGGTGACACAATAGTACAGAGGATTATGGAAATACTGTGCTGTCGAGTCTGTTTTCCAGAAAGATCCTAGAGTGCCCATCTCTGTCCTCTCCTCCGTGACGGACACAGTCTAAATCAGATTTCTTTAGAACCGGGTTTTCTTACAGCGTCCACTACTGGATAAGAGCATATTTTTACTTCTTGTGAATGGGAAATTGGGATACTTTTCTGTGGTTACCTCTGTCATTAGCTGCTTCTTTCTGTTTTCAAAAAGCCACTTTGGATGATCTCTACTAAGGGAGATACATTCCAAAGTTTAATCTTCCTTTGGTTTGCAAAACTGGTTGTAACCGGACTACCTTTGGTCAAGATGGCATAATTTAGCCACTAAACTCAACCTTTATTCAGAGGAAGGAAAATAACAATTTAGATTTTCTGATTATTGGTTAGATGTGTGTAACATAGTGCTTTTTTAAACCTTTTTTTTTTTAAGCTTGGAATTTGTTGTTCAAATTATGTGCCACTTAGAAGCTCCTTTTGTTGAAGTGGGATTGGGTTGAGAAGTTGGAATTAAATCTGGTAAGTTACCCAGATGAGAGAAAGAGTGAGCAAGCCGGTTAGAAACTTCTGTAGCAGTCTGTTCGGCATTCAGGCGTGAGCCCTGAGCTGGACGTGGATTTTCGGCATCATCGGGCATTGTCTGGATGTCGGATTCTGGCCAACCTAGGGCAGTAATGGTGGGAACAGATGGAGTGAATTCAGAGGACATTTCTTGGGAACAACTGAGCGGTCCTCGTTTTTAAATCTTTATTTCTAAAGCAGGGCTGGGGTGGGCATCTTCGTGTACAAATCTTTCTTCACTTATGTAAGTTTCTCCAGAGCAGCAGAACCCAAGGTTTTTGATCTCAGGACCCATTCACTCTCTCAAGAATCATTAAAGACCCCAAAGAGCGTTTCATGTTTGTGGGTTACATCTGCAGATAGTTACTGTATTCAAAATTAAAACAAAAAATTTTAAGTATTATTTTGTAAGTCAGACAAAACCACATACCATACGATCCCACTAATATGGGAACTCTTAAAACAACAACAAACTCATAGAGAAAACAGATCGGTGGTTTCTAGAGGCAGGAGGTCGGGGGTAGGGGTGGATGAAATGGGTGAAGATGATCAAAGATATAAGCTTCCAGTTATAAAATAACTGATGTACAGCGTGGTACTATAGTTAATAACTCTGGTATATCAGAAAGTTGCGAAAAGAGGAGATCTTAAAAGTTATCACAGGGGGAGAAAAACATAACTATGTTTGGTGAGGGATGTTAACTAGACTTATTGTGGTGGTTATTTTGTAATCTACACATAAGTCATATTGTAACATGAAATTAATATAAAGTTATATCAATTATATCTCAGTAAAAAAAGCAATAATTGAAAAATATGTTGTTTTACTTAATAACCATGTAACAATAATAAACCCCATTACATTTTACCTGAATAGCATATTTTATATGAAAAAATAACTTTTTTCCAGAATATCAAAATTAATGAAAAGAGTGATATTGTTTTATATTTGTGCAAGTCTCTCTAATGTCCGACTTCCTAGAAGACAGCTGGGTTCTCACATCTGCTTCTGCATTGTCCGTTGTGATATATTATTTTGGTTGAAGTATATGAAAAAAAAAATCCTTTACATGAAGTATTGAAGACATGGAAAAGAATGAGTATTTTAATAGCCTTTTCAAATAATTATGGATATGAAGTATCTGAAATCATATTAATGAACTTTTATACTCTGTTAGATTAAAATCCACTGGCCTATCTTATTTTCGAATGACTCATTTACCAACGTATGAGTTTGCAACATCGTATACCGATCGTTTGGAAAATATTGGTTCGCCGAGTTATATAAATCTTCCAAATGTTGATGTTTCATTTATATCAAAAAATCACACTCATCGACATCACCACCATTGTCATCATCAGAAAAGTTTAAAATAAAGCTCCTCCTGGAACATACAGGATTTTCCAAACTGTAACTTGCACCTAAAAGCTCAAATGTTATCATTGGCAACACATCCTGCCAATTTTTTTCCTTGACACGATAAGCTTACGACATTGATTTTCAGGATGTGCCAGATATCCAAGTCTGAATGACCAGTTTGCCAGCCCCACTTTGAAGTGATTTTCCATGAAAAAAGAGGCTAGTGAAGCACACAGCTCAGTCACCTGAGGGCTTCTTGAGATGGCCTTTGTGCCCCGGTGCGGGACAGACGTGCTTTGTGTGTGTGCTCCCTTCTGCTTCATCACACAGAGGACTTAAAAGATGAGTTCTTAAGGGTCGAGGGTTAATAGAATTAATAATTCTTAATGCGGGACATGCTTAAGTGAAACCTGTTTTTAACCACGAGGGTGTGGCTGTGAGGAATGAGGGGGCCACCGCTGTGGTTTGGTGCCGCTGCCCTGTTTTGTGCAGCCGTCCACACGACGAACCAGGCAGGTAACTTCTTAGTGCTCTTATGAAAAGTGGTTTTGACCTCATAGACTTCTGAAAGGGTCTCAGGAACCCACAGGCATTCACAGATCCCACTCGGAGAACTGTGGCCCTCGGGTGGACACTTAGAAGCCGATCTGCCAGGTCTAAGTGCCACACCCTTTAATGTTACCAGAGATTGCTAAGTGCCTCTTAGCAGTGCGTGAAAGAATTTCCTCACATCCTAACACTGGGGGGTAGTACCCGACTTTAAATGTAGGCCAGTCTGATGGGTATCAAGTGGTATCTTGCTTTTAATTTATATGTTCTTATTACTGATGAATTTGAACATCTCATCATAAATCTGTTAGTCATTTTTACTACTTCTTCCATAAATAAGTTTGCTGTCTATATACTTGGCCTGTTTTTCTTTTTGACGATAATCTTCTTGATGCATAAGTTTTTCCACATGCTGACTACTAATACTTTGTATTGTGGTCAATTTCTGGGCTCTCTGTTCTGTACCACTGATCTCTGTGTCTCTTCCTCTACCAGTCCCACATCATCTTGATTATTACAGCTCTATAATTCACCTTTCCATAAAAATTTAGAGTAAGCTCGTCTTTGTCTACGAAATACCTTGCGTTAAATCTATAGATTAATTTGGGGAGAACTGACAAGTCTTGTAATCCATGAAAACGGTGTATCTCCATTTATTTAGATCTTTTAAAATTTATCAGCATTCTGTAATTTTCAACATCCAGATCCTATATGTATCTTAAGTGTATACCTAAACATATCATTCTCCTTGAAGCAATTATAAATGGTATTATGTTTTTAATTTTGGTTTCTGTATGTTTATTTTTAGTATATGGAAATGCAGTTGCTTTTTCTGTATTGACCGTGTATCCTGAAACCTTGCTAAAATCACTTATTAGTTCCAGTAGTTTATTTATAGATTTCTTTGGAATTCTACACAGACAGTTATGGCATCTGCAAATAGGAACAGTTTTATTTCTTCTCTTCCCATTGGTATGTCTTTTATTTCTTTTACTTGCCTTATTGCAGGGGCTACATCTTCCGGTACTTTGTTGAATAAGAATGATGAAGGTTGATATCCTTGCCTTTTTCTTGATTTTAGGGAAAAAGCATATAGTCTTCCACCATGAGGTGTGGTATTAGCTATAGGATTTTTGTAGACATTTCTTCTCAATTTGAGATTATTTTCCTCCTTTTCTAACTTGCTGAGAGTTCTTATCATGAATTTTTCTAGTGCTTTTTTCTGCTTCAATTGACATGATCGTATCATTTTTCTTCTTTAGTCTGTTGATATGGTATATTACATTGATTTTGAAATGGTGACCACCTTTGCATTCCTAGAAAATATTCACTTGGTTATGGTGTATAACTCTTTCTATACATGGAATTTGGATTACTAATATTTTACTGGGTATATTTTGAGGTTCCTGAGAGATATTGGTCTGTAGGGATTTTTTGTGTGTGTGGGGCGGGGTACTGTCTTTTGTTTAAGTATCAGGATAATAGTGGCTTCATAAAATGAGTTAGGAAATGTTACTTTCCTCTTCTGTTTTCTAGAAGAGATTGTATAGAATTTTCTTTAAATGTTTGCTAGATTTCTCCAGTTGAAACCATCTGAGCTTAGAGAATTTATTTTTGTTAAAATCATAAATTCAATTTCTTTAATGATATAGGACTACTCAGATGATCTGTTTTATCTTTATTGAGTTCTAATAGTGTGTGATTTTAAAGAATTGCCCCATTTCTTCTAAATCGTCAAATTGGCAAGGATATCAACCTTCATCATTCTTATTCAACATCTAATAGTGTGTGGTTTTAAAGAATTGACCCATTTCTTCTAAATCGTCAAATGTATAAGGGTAAAGTTGTTCATAATTATTCTCTTGTTAATCTTTTAATGGCTATAGTATCTATAGTGATAATCCTTATTTTATTCCTGCTATTGATGATTCGTATCTTCTCTTTGTCAGTCTTACTAGCATCAAGTTGATTTTATTGATTTTTCTCCAGAGAACGAGGCTTTTGTTTCATTGATTTTTCTCTATTTTTTGTTTTCCTATTTTCAATGTCACTGATTTCTGATATTACATTTATTTCTTTCCTTTTGCTTGCTTGCTTTGGGTTTATTTTGCTCTTTTTCTTCTTCCTTGAAGGAGGGACTTAGATTATTGAAACCTTTCTTTGTCACGATGTAAGCATTTAGTTCTGTAAATGTCCCTCTCTGCACTGCTTTAGCTTTATCCTAAACATTTTGGTAGGTTGTATTGTCATTTTCGTTCAGTTCTATGTATTTTTTAATTTCCTTTGAGACTTCCTCTTTGATCTATGGATTTCTGAGAATTCTGTTGTTCGATTTTGATGTATTTAGAGATTTGCTATTGATTTCTAGTTTCATTCCATTATGATTGGTGAACACACTGTATGATTTCAACTCTGTAAAGGTTCTTGAGGTTTTATGGCCGTGTGGTCTATCTTGGTGAGAGTGTGTGTGTGTGTGTGTGTGTGTGTGTGTGTGTGTGTGTGAAATTTTAAGTGGAGTCTTTTTATATGCCAGTTATATCCTATTGATTGTTATTCAGATTTTCTAAATCCTTGCTGATTTTCTTTCTAGTAGTCTATCAGTTGATGAGAGGTGTGCGAAAGCTCCCAACTATGATTGTGGATTTGTCCATTCTTCCTTAAAATCTGTCAGTTTTTCTTGATGTATTTTGAGGTTCTTATTTGGTACTTATTTATTTAGGACCTTTATATCTTCTTAGTGGATCGATCTTATATTATCATGTAATATGCCTCTTTGTCTCTATATTTTCTTTGCTCTGAAGTCACTTTATTGGATATTAATATAGCCACTCTTTTTTTTTAAGTTAATGTTTGTACAGTATCTCTTTTTCAGTCCTTTTATTTTCAGCCTAATTATGTCATTGCAAACAGCATCTAGTTGGGCCATATTTCTTTATCCACTCTGCCAATCCTTTTGACTGGTGTATTTGGACCATTTACATTTGATAATTATCAATATGTTAAAGCTTAAGTCTGCCATGCCATTTTATTTGTTTTATTTCCTCTGGTTCTTGTTCCTCTGTTTCTTTTTCTTTGCCTTCCTATAGGTTACTTGAACATTCTTTTAGGATTCCATCTATATTTATTTAGGTTTTCATGACGGTTGCTCTGGGTATTATGATACGAATGTGTGATTTACCAGTCTATTGGTATCAACGTTTTACCACCCCAAGCAACCTCACTTCCATTTAGGTCCCTTTTCCTTCTCCACTTTTAAATATCATTATCTTGAATATCTGATGGTGTTATAATTTTTGTTTCAGTCATTTAAGTAGATTTATAAAACTCATAAGGAGAAGCATATCGTATACAGTTGACCCTTGAACAACACGGGTTTAACTGTGTGGGTCCACTTATATGCAGATAGTTTTCAATGAATATGTGAAGTACTGTAAATGTATTTTCTCTGCCTTATGATTTTAACATTTTCTTTTCTCTAGCTTACTTCATTGTAAGAATACAGTATATAATCTGTGTTAATTGACTATGTTATCTGTAAGGCTTCTGGTCAACAGTAGGCTGTTAGTAGTTAAGTTTTTGGGGAGTCAAGAGTTATATGTGGATTTTTGACTGAACAGGGGGTTGGCCCCTCATCTCCCCATTGTTCAAGGATCAAATGTATATCAAAATTTCTACCGTTTCTATTGTTTGTTCTTTCCTCCTGATGCTCTAAGATTCATTATTATTTCTTTTCTGTTTGAAGAATTTTCTTTGGCTAATCTTAAAGGTATGTCTACTAGCAACAAATTCTTCTGGTTTTCATTTGCCTAAGAATGTCCTTATTTCTCCTTCATTCCCTGAAGGATAGTTTCACCAAATAAAGAATTCATGGTTGATAGTTTTCTTTCAGCACTTAAGAAAATGTGCTACTTCCTTCTGGCCTCTGTGCTTTTAGATGAGAAATCTGCTGTCAGATGAGTTGGTATTCTATAGGTGCATCATTTCTCTATGTCTACTTTCAAGATTTTGCTTCATCTTTATTTTTTGGAAATTCAGCTATGATGTCTTGGAGTGGATTTCTTTGAGTTTATCCTGTTAAGGTTTACTCAGCTTCTTGAACCTATTGTGTGTGTTTTGCCAAATTTGGGAAGTTTTCAGCTATTATTTCTTCAAATACTCCATGTTTTCTCATTTCCTTCTGGGACACCAATGAAGTGTACGTTGGATCTTTTGTTACTGTCCCACAGATCCCTGAGACTTAATTCATTTTATTTTTCAGTCCGTTTTTTCTCTTTTGTTCAGACTGGGTCAGTTCTACTGAAATCATCAAGTTCAGTGATTCTCTCCTCTGTCAGCTCTACTCTACTATTAAACCCATCCAGTGAGTTATTTATTTAATATCTCGTAAATTATTTTTTTAAGTTGAAAGTCTTTATTAAAGCTTAAAGTTTAGGTCTTAAACTCATCTCTAATACTAAGCCGCTAATACAGCAGAATAGAGAATCACTTTAGCTTAATGCCTCTAATTTCTTAATGTCTAAAAAAAAGTTGTAAGGAATCAGAAGCACTCAAAAACCAGATAATCCATCCATATGGAACGGTTTTTTTCTGCTGAAATCCTAGCGATGGCATGCACGGGGGTCTAGTCTCCTCAGCTGTATAATTCAAACATATCGTAGTTTGAATTAGATGCAAACCTCATAGGCCACCACAACTATTGAAATACCCCAGTTTCTTGTATGGAGGCATACCAGTGATTAAATCAATGCCACTTTTTCATCCCTTTTGATTTTGATAGCTTCATATCTTCTGTTATTCACATATCTACATTTTGTTGCAGTACCAGTGCCTTTCTCAAGCCTCTAAAACAGCTTCTGAATTCAATCCAATTTGGATTTAAGCTGATGCAATTCTTACCTTGTGCCAAGAAGATGCTAGATAGTATACGGTATCTTTTAGTTGGGAGAAGGCTGTCTTTTAACCCTTAGCACTCCTATTTCTGCAAAAACAATGAATCTACTTTGACCACTTTTCCATAAGTCTGGAGAGACTCATCACTCATCCCAAGGGAAGCTTTCCTTTTACAGCATTCTGCTTCTTCAGATCTTTATGCAGATCGTTCACTAGCACTTAGGCTAAGGTTACAACTCCATGCCCTTCTCGATCGCTACTCAACATACTCTATGGGCTCCGAATCGGACTGTCAAGAGAGAAGCAAGAGTTATTGCTTTTTGCTCTAACAGAAGTGATGGTGTAAGTCACGGGTCAAAACGTTAGCTTAAATGCATGGATGAGATTTGTTCTAGGAGGTATTTACCTGACGTTACCTTTGTTCTTTAGAACTCCAGTGGTAAACTAACTGACTTCCTGAGCTTCTACACACTCCCCTCCACAGTCATGCACCACCCTGCTCACAAGAGCCTCAAAGCTGCCTACTCATTCTACAACGTTCACACGGAGACGCCCCTGCTGGACCTCATGAGTGACGCGCTCATCATAGCTAAGTCGGTAAGCAGCTTGCTCTTTTTTGTGCTATGTGTTCCTCCAGATATGTGTATCAAAGTATATAAAGCATCTTACTGTATTTTACATCTTACTGTGGAATTCACTGGAGGTATTTTTTACTGTCGACCATGAGTCAAAGGAAAAGTTTTGATAAGAGTTTCTTTCAAAATGTTAGTGGCCCTTTTCATCATTAATTCTACTGCAGTTTAACCAAAAAGACATGTTGTAAACATTAGAAATTTTAACCCTTATAAGAATACATAAAATCCATAAGTACTATAAGAAAAATACATGATTCTACGACACAAGAAAAATACATGAGTATTTGCGTTACAGTGAATAATTAGCAACAGTAAGTTTTTTCATTTATCTAAGTCGTCTCTGAATTTTAAAGGTAAAGGAATTTTATTTCTAAAATTAAGGGGATTATTGTTAAAATTCACAGAATTTAAAATGAAAGGAATTAAATTCAAAATATGCCTTGCTATATTTGCATTATTTATCTTCATCCTCAGTGAAGTAGTCAGGATAATTGTTGAATTATTGCTACAAGTAAACATTTCCCTTTAAAAAGAAACTCAAATAAGCTGACAGATACATTTCGACGTTATTATTGTCGAATAATAAGAGAAAATATTGTTAATGGGAAATTGGGAACAACACATCCAAAGTGTCTTCCTTGCATTTATCTAATGTTAGATCATTAAAAACATTTTTTAAAAAATCTATTACTGTTGGATCCCAAAAATCAACATTATCCTGATTCTTTGATCCTACTACTAGTTTTCAACTAGTTCCCCCACCACCAAAAAGGCCTGTAATAAGTTATTCAAGGTAAAAACTCTGAGAAATCAAAATTTAAGTGCTTCATCTATATCACATTTTGAATAGTATTATCTAACATTAAAAGAAATTAGATTTTTACTATTAAAATTTTACTAAATTTACTTTCCAGCATCAGCCTGAGACAGATATACTATTTAAAGTTTTTAAAACTTCAGCTGAGTGAGAACTTAGAAAGGCCAATAACTAACTAACAATTCTTGACATGAAGCCACCTAGCCAACTGTTCTTGCTAAAATAAGGACAAAGGATTTTCTGAAATCTTAATAGATTATGTCAGTGTTAGCCAGCATACTATTTTTTGATTTAGCATTTCTGGATAATCTTGCTAACTCCATCAGATTCACTGCTAGTTGTATAAGACATTTTTGAACTGAATTCTTAACCTATACTATAGATTGCTGACATTAAACCTTATTATAAATGCAGGTTATTATGAGAGGAATTGAGTGTTATACTGAAATACAGACTATGGAAAACACTCTAATCCTTTGAAATTTTAAATGTTAAATCCTTTTTACATTGGCAGAAAGGATTTGATGTATTCAATGCATTAGATTTGATGGAAAATAAGACATTCTTGGAAAAACTCAAGTTTGGTATAGGAGATGGCAATTTACAATATTACTTGTACAATTGGAGGTGTCCAGGAACAGATTCTGAAAAGGTAAGAGAAGTTAATATGCCCCTTGTAAACTTAATAAATTTACCTAGGAAATTCCATACTTGCTTCCTTTAAGGACTGTTGAGATTTTTAGTGGCTTTTTAAACATACAGATCTATTGTACTACATTTTCTTATTTACCAATTCTTACTATTCCATTTCTTCCCTCCCTTTAGGTTGGACTTGTATTACAATAGGGGGCTATTTCCATTTATAGAACTCTGACGCCATCATTTGTTAATATTCCATTGAATGATTCCTGGAACTGCCATTCCAAAGAAGAATAAAAGCACAACTTAAGTGAAATCGATGCAGTTGGTAACAATCAGAAAAGATGGGGGAAAAAAAATTCATGTGACCAGTACTACATATTTCTAGCTAGAACATTAACATTCTTCCTTTCTTTTTTATCACCGTTTACCTATTTGTAGGAGGGATGAAAGGGCACAAAGAGCACATTCCTCTAATTTTCAGACTTTTGGCTATGTCTCGGTGAAGAGGAGGTATTTTTCCATTCTCTAGAAGAGGGACTTTTTTAAATGGAAGAAACAGAAGTCACAGAAACGTAAGAAAATCTTTGCTATTGTGTGGAGATAAACGGCTGCTTTTCTGTTTATTAAGTGATGGTCTGTTTGTCTGTGTAGCAGAATGAAGGATCCATTTGGGAAATTTTTGACTCATATTACCTTGCCTGCTATCATTTATGGCATCGGCACTTCCGTAACTTGATGAATCGTGGGTGTTTACATGTAGAGCAAGATAAAGATGTACTGGTGATGACTACCTTTATTTCTCCAGAAGCCAAGTTGCCAAATCAAGGGACACACACATTTGTACTTTAATTTTCAACAGGTCAGTAAACTGGCTCAAAAAGTTTTGTGCAAATAAGGGTGCTCTCGGAGATAGTATGCACCATGCTGACTAGGCTTTGCTGCTGCTGCTGCTGCTGCTGCACAAACTCGTTTTTTTCTCAGCAACAACGAGGATATGTGAGGAAAAGAAAATGAAACCTCTGAAGTCAAAAGAAATGCCCGGTGGAATTTAGTGCTATCAGGACATTGATAGTTTGAATGTTTTTCTTACTTATGCAAAATTGCACATATTCCTTTACGCTGACTTTAATTTATCATGAAAGCTGTCATATTAATGGAAAATGTCTTATTTGTAAATAAGTATGCATAATTTTGTTACTGGTGTTTTTATCTAGAATTTGAAAAACCAAGTTTCACAATGTACATATATATGTATATATTGCCAATAGTCCAAGGTGAAAAGAGATGCTGAATGAGGCCACATAAATTGGCCATGACGCAAATACCACAAAATAGATACTTCTTCCTGCCTTTCCTCTTCCAGTGCCTAGGCTGTTCAGTCCAGAGAAATTTAATTATTTTAGACAACATGATGATGCTTTTCCTTCATGTTGTAAGTCAAATGAAACCAATCATATCTTACACCAATCATATCTAGCAAGAGCTAGCAAACTGTGGTCCATCATCTAAATCCAACCTATAGCCTGTTTCTGTACAGCCCACAAGCTAAGGATGGTTTTTACACTTTTGAGTGGTTGGAGGAAAATAATAATATTTTGTGTCATGTGGAAACTGTATGAAATTCAGATTTCAGCATCCATAAATAAAGTTTTATTGGAACACGGCCATGCTCATTCATTTATGTGTTGCCTGTGGCTGCTTCACACTACAAAAGGCAGAGTTGAGTTCTTTCGACAGAAACTGTGTGAACCCAAAGACCTAACATATTTGCTATCTGGCCCTTTACAGAAAAGTTGTTGAGCATGATTTACACTAAGGAGCTGAAAGCCACGCCTGCAGCTTGTCATTATGCTCAAGACCAACCCAAAGCCACGGTATCCCTGAGACTACCAGCAGAGGGCGCGCATGGGCCCTGCAAGTACAGCATAATTTAGTCCGGGCTGTTTTTTTGGTACGGGCTTCTTGAAGACAAATAGGGAGATGTCCCATTTAGGATGATTCAAACCCAATCACATTATCTTTCTTAATAGAAGATGAAAGGCTTCGAGAAGCAAAACTGAACCAATTCACTGAAACATTTTTTTTTCAGATACCAGCATTAAGTAAATGAGATTTTAACTTCATTTGGAGCCAAGGCTCTAGTTGAAAAATTATGTTCCATTCATTTTTATGGCACGGAGTCATGCAAAGTAGGTTTTCAAATCATTGCAGAATTGTCAGTCCAAAATTTTATTATATGCTTACTTCCTGATGAAACTGTGGCATTGTTCCTTTATTCATTTATAAAATGAATTTATCTTTCATTTTATTAATAACTAGAACATCTGCCTCTATTAAGATTACCCAATGCACATTGCAAAATAATAAAACTGCTTGTGTTTAAGTAGCTGTTAGAACTAAATTTCAATGTAATGTGGCGTTTTCCATATTCAAAAACACATCTGTCCTGCATCCCTTGTCAACGCTCTATTTTCTATTTCATGAGGTATCTTTTGCTTTTTTTTTTTTTTGGTGCCAAGATGTCATTCAGTGAAATTTCAATGAGTGGAGGAGGCATAATCCAGAATTTAGGATGAAAACAGACTTTGGCGATGCTTCTCCTTAAATTAGAGAAAAGTAACTTTTCCAAACTCACACGAAGTAGCAGACACTTGAACACAAAGAGCCTTGATTATGCTCCATTTACCAACATGAAGGATGCCCGTCATTGCAGACTCACCTCTGAGAACCCAGGCTCCTTAATTTGTTATTCTCTTCCCACCACATTTCACCTAAGTACTAGCATGCTTTGCATGTTAAATTTCCAAGGGAAACAAGTTAACCCTATAAAGGGGTGAATTCTAACTAGTTGAAATACTTTATCTGGCTTTTTCTGTGTCAAGCCTTTCTTCCAAGCCTATGCTTAAGCCCAACTACAAAGAAAGTCAAATCAATAGGAAAAAAATGTGTTCCTAAAGACAGTGTATTTATTGCTTGGCATTTAGTACCTTTCCTTTAACTTATAACATGTCCAGTTTCACCTACCCTACTAACTAGAACCATGTTTATTGTGGCACATTTTCCAAGATTGATAGATGTTACGTGCTGTAGGATACAGATGTTCTTGATCACAGCATTGTACCAGCCTTTTAAAAAGTGAATTTATACACGCATGGACATTAGTTTCAATAAACTTGTTTTGATATGCATTTCTGAATATTTTCTGCAGTGTTTTAAGCTTCAGCGTATCTGTGCTGTAAAAGGAGTCTAACACATTTGAAAGTATCTGAAGAATATATGTAAAAGTAACTGATTTTATTAGTTTCAAAGCTTTTTTACAAGGTGTGATTTTCCAATCATATAAAATGACAAGTTTATACAAGGTTACTTTGAAGCAGCTTTTTTACTTTTGGGTGGTTTCCTTTTTTTATTAGGGTTTGGAATCAGTTTCTTTATTTTAAGGGGTTGTAACACTACAGTCCGCTGACTTTCAACGAGCTTCCTCTTATGCTTAGAGAAGTCTTCAAAGGAAGTTGCCAGAATCTCTTTGTCTTGGCTTTCCAAAGATTCAGTCTCTAAATTTTCCCTGGAGTCTTCGAGTCTGTCTTGAAGCCATGGGACATTTAGACTGGGAACTCTGGGAATTATAGCATTTACTTCATCGACAAAGTCGGTGGTGTCCTTTCTGAATCCCAAGGCCAGGACACATTTTAAGCCAATGACAGGCGCGATTCTCTCGCTGAGACGAGGAACCTGACAAGCAGGAACCATTCTGCTTAAACTTAACTGAATCAGGTGTGAGGTGATGATGGCAGGCTTGGCTGACTTACACACCAGGACTAAAAGCAGCTCGTCCCTTTCCAGAGCCCTGGTGACTTCGTTGACGCCAATGGCAAGCTGCCTCCTGGCGTGGACCGGGGTCCACCCTGCCACCTGTTGGGCGTCTTCTGGCTGCTTCTCCTTCAGATCCTCACTCGCATCAACATCTGTGCTACATCTGTCCCTGCTTTGTTTTCTTAAAAAAGGCTGCTTTTTCTTCCTCCTCTTATCTTCAATCTTCTTAAGACCAATAGATGTGAATCTGTCTTCGAGTGTCTGTAAGAAGAAGTGTATGTCCTCGCGCTCCAGAGCGCTCCAGCAGATGGTGTATGGGTTGTTCAGTGAAGTCTTCACAGTCAAAGGCCTTGTCTTCCGGACAGAGCCCCTCCCTGGTGCCTGAGGAGCTGCGGCCATCCTGAAAATCCTTCATCGTGAAGCAAAACAACAAGGAAAATGTGTGTTAACTAGCAACGCATGTCTTAAGACTATCCCGGGTGTACTAGTTCTGATTCTGGATAGGCTATCTCAAGCCTGATTACAGAAAGACCAGTTATGTGACCATACACTTAACTTCTCTCGTAAGATTAAGTAATTTATTTTCCCCATTTTTTTATGATTTTGTCTTTATTCATATACAAGTAATATGAGTGTTCTGCATTATTGAAATCACAGTGAAATCTTATTTATTTCATTTATTAAAAATATTCCATGTTTCTACTTGTTCATAATTATTCATCCTTTCAATGACTGTATGATGTTAATCTTATAGATTTGTTACTATTTTGAAATAGCTCTCTAGTTAGGGTTCCATTCATTCATTCATTCCACAAATATTCACTGAGAACTTCCAGTGTGCACACAGTGTTTAGGCACTGGGGTTCATCAGTGACAAGTCCCCATGTCCACCCACAGAAGTCCCCATGTCTGCCTGCATGGAGCTCACAATCTATGAGGGCCCCAGAAGCCTCTGCCATTTATAATTAACCAGGTGTGATACTTTTAAAGAACCGTTACAGTACTATATGCACATTATTGAAAACTCAAACAATACTTTCATTCTATGCCCTTTTGTAAGCCTCCCTCCCTGGACCGAGCTGCCTGTGTACCCTCCCTAAAGCATCTGATACACAGCAGGTGGACAGCCCCCCTTTCCATGGTTATTCCACACTGATTGCTCCTCCAGCCAGCAATTTGATGACAACTACGGAAACTTTGTAATGAAACTTAGAGATATTAATCCATTAAGAAAAAATAACCCGAAGGATCCTTACTGGGAAAACGTTATAAAGCATTGGTTTAGGGGGCATATGCTGTTTCTTCTGCCCAGAGGCAACTGCATATTCCTTTCTCATCCCTAAGTTTTCTTCTTCATCATCTTCCTAAGCTCAGCTAAGGGCCGTAGGGACCCACGAGGCAAAACTCAGGTAAAACAAGCCAGCGCTAGAGGAGTCTGGAGGTGGGAACTGTCCCTATTTCCAGGGGACCGGTTTCTCATTCTAGATGTCCCCTCATTCCAGGTCATCTATCCCACCGAGGCTTGCCCTCCCGGAAAGGCCCCATGCACGATTAGGAGTTCTCACCAATTCAACTCCTACATACTAGGCTGGCTGCTGATGCAAGCGAGCAAGTGCCTCTGTGGAGTGTGTCAGAATTTATAAGGCACTTTCTCCATGTATTACTGAGCCTCACAAAATACCTGTCATTGCCCAATATGTGGTTAAGGAAACAGACTCCAATCAACTTGCTCAAAGTCACAGCTGGTTTCCAAATCTAAATTCTATGCTCTTCTGACACTGGCAGCACCTTTAACCTGTGGCCTTTAAAACATACAGATGGTTGGTCCCTATAAAACAGGGCCACACTCGTAAAAAGCTGTGAACCTGATAAAGACCGGAAGTAGGGACCGTGGGTATGTCCAGGCAGCCTTTCTACTCTGGACAGCCCTGAGAACTGGTCTCCCAACCTCTACTGGTCCCCAGTGTTCTTTCCAAGTCACCTTCTTAAATAAAACCAAAATTCCGCTCCTTGGGGTAACAGCAGACCTTGTTCATGTCAGTACCGCCCACTTCCAGAGATTCAGTATCTACTGCCTTCACCCTAGCTCCAGGGCGCAGCCCTCCCGAATCCCCATTATCTCCATGCTCCCCCAAGCACAAGGGTGCATGGCAGAGGCTGCCATCAGGTTGGAGGACAGAGCTCCCGCCAAGCTGCAAGTCAGTTAACGTGTCAGTGTTCAAATAACAGAAAATAAATACTGAAATAAGGACTTACCGTTATGTGCTCTGGAGGGGGAGCAAGGTAAGCATTTAACTCCTCCTGTCTTCAGAATCTAGTGGGGGAGACAAGAGCCAAGAAGTTCGGATAAGCAGAATCTTATGCCCTGTAATCCAAACACAAAGACCTGACTGGTAAGGAGAAGTAGCAGCTTCAGGGGAGTAAAACAGGAAGCCTTGTTGCAATGCCTTTTGAGCTACTGCCTATAGGATCAAGTGCAAACTCTAAGATGACATACAAGGCAAGGCCCTCCACGCTCTGCCCCCATCTCCTTAGAGGCCCCGCCGTGCACGTTATTTCGCACTGCTGAATCGCATACTACTGAATGAGGCCACTATCTCACCACATCTTTATACACATTCCCTCTCTGCAACACTACTCCCACCCTCAGCGCCAGCTTTCTTACTTCCACAAGTATTTCTGGATGATCCATGACGCACCAAGCCATAAAGTTTTACAGAATAAAAAGTCTCTGGCCTCACTAAGCTTAGAATCCATGAGAAAGGCATATCAGCAGGTAATACGATACTATGTGCTACACATTCAGGTCAGAGAAACACAGAATTCTAAGGGAACATATAGCAGAAGCCCGGTTTAGTTGAGGGGATTAGGCAGGGCCTCCTAGAGGAAGCTATCTTTTAACATATATCTGAAGAATGCTTAGCAAAGGAAGCAGGAAGTGGAAAGAGTATCCAGGGAACAGCCTTAAAGGAAATGAAATAAGTTCAGTGTCATTGGGGTAGAGATGCTAGAGAGAGTGGTGAGGTATGAGGAAAGCAGGTAAGGACCAGACAGTGAAGGTCCCTGCAGGCCTTACAGTGGGAAGCAATCAACGTCTCAAGCAGAGGAGTGGCATGATTACGAAGGCACTGCAGAAAGATCTTTGGCCTAGAAAGGTCTGGAAGGGTCCTTTGCCAAGAGTGGAAGCAGCAAAGTAGTCCCGGAAAGAAATGATGGCGGCATGCACTAGAGTCGCCGCAGAGGGTATGGACAGAAGTATGGACGCTAGCTGAAATAATCAAGAAGGGAACATTTACCCAGTTGTGATCAACTGGGAGTAAAGCAGACGAATGACTCAGAGATGCCTCCGTTTACGGATCCGGTAGCGGAGGGGAGAGCTCCAGTTCCCAGAGGCTGCAATCCTGACCCGGAGTTAATCCCTTCCTTTGTATGCGAC
>NW_006431956.1:7300180-7307280 GCF_000325575.1 Pteropus alecto | reverse complement strand
AAGTCCCAGCCACGATCCCACCCGGGGTGGGACCCTGCGGCTCACGCGCCCTGCTCCCACTCACGATGGCGACGGCTCCACGTGCGCCCCCGTGCCCGTGCGCGCCGCCCTCGCCCTCCCCGGCCCCGATTTCCAAATGCTCGGAGAACTTCTCATTTCCTCATCCTGCGTTAGCTCACTCGCCGCGGAGAAGGGCTACTCACTGCTTCGCGCGGCCCGGAAACGAGGCCCCACGTATAAAATCCCCGAGCTGTGTTTGGAGCGAGGGCGGCGACTCTGGACAGGGCCCTAGAGCAGCAGTGCGCAGGCGCGCCGCAAAGTCGGTCTCGCGTGATCTCACGGTTGCTACGGTAACTTGCAGCTGCCTGGCTGGACTGCCTGGTTTGGGGGCCGGGCTAAGGAAGGTTGGTCCGCTCACCTGTCACCCTCTCTCTCCCTTCTGACCCAATTTCTACCTTTCAGTGCCCGGCAGCCTTAGCCATCTCTCTCTCCCCGCTTTTCTGTATTTGGCTTGCCTAAGGGGCGCAAAACTCTAGCCCCGGTCCCAGTGCCCCCAACTCCATCGAGTCCCTGTGGGAATCCCCAAACGCCGTGAAAATAAAGATAAATGGAGGATAAGGAGTGCTTGGAGGAAAAACCATGTTTGCAGACAACAGTGTAGGCGATATTGAGCCCCCTGAAAGAGAAGGAGAGTAAAGGCTGCTTTGAGTTCTGCGACAGTAGTTAAGAAAACTCTTCCGAATGGCTGTTGTGGTGACACCAACTAATGGAGACTAACGGCCACGGATGGAGTCGCTGGGATGTCATGGACAATTGTAAACCAGCTGAAGAACATGTTCAAGGTCAGGCATCAGAATCTGTTGATTTACGCTTGGCAAGAACTTAGAAGACAGTAGGTTACTTCTGAGCTAATGAGCCTCCTCCCTCCCCGCCCCGTTTCTTTTTCGGTCTAACAGCCGCCCCGCCTTCCTTTTCCTCTTCTAAATATCTTTTTCTCAATCTCGTCACGGCTCCTTTTGTTTCTCTCCACCCCGTCTAGTTTCTACACTTTCCATTTTCATCACCTGCACGTACCTAACTGCCCATAAAGTAAACAAAACAAAAATCTGTGATGCTTTTTATCAAAGATTATTGCAGGCTACACAAGGTAAAGTACAAGATGAATTTTAAAATCACAAGCAGAAAGATTAAAAAGAACGCGGTAATGGTGAGTTTGAGTGTAACAACAGTCTTTGTTTCATAAAATAAATCCTGTTGCTTCATTGAGATGAACTGTAAACATGCAGTTCTAGAGTAGTCTTAGATCTAGCATTGAAGCTGTAAGATAAATAGAAAACATGTCTAATTGAAATGCTAGAATTATGAGAAGGAAATGTGTGTAAGATTTGGTCCCCTTAAGGTTCCAGATTTACAGTTCCATATTGTGTAGTTAGAGTTATGGCATCAGTTTACATTTGCTCGGTAAAGATTACCTTCTATTACCTTTCAAGGCTCTGGAAGGCTGGCTAGGTAGGAATCCTAACTTCATCACTAATTAGGCATGTTAATTAGCAAGCTAATTAACCCTCTATGAAGTGATAAAAATAGTAACTGTCGTGAGGATTAGAAAAGATAATCTGTGGAAGATGCTTAGCACAGTCCCCGGCACATAAAAAAATGCTCCATAACAATAACTGGGATGAATCTAATGACAACCTGAATTAAGAATTAAGTTAATAAAAATTAACGGTAGCCTCTATGATTTTAGTGCTTCTGTTCTAGTTTAAGACTAGTCATATAATTTCCACAAGAATCTTGCTAAAATGAATACATTGCAAGGATAATTTTTCTCCTATGAATATCACACAAACATTATAATAAAGTAAAAAAAAAAAATTTTTTTTCCCTTGACTCAATTACCTCAAAACACGTTTCCTTTCAAAATTGTTTCACATTTATGTGTGCATTTGTGTTGTTAAAATAATAATATAGATTAAATTTTGTGTAGTGATTTCTGTTCCATATAACGTTTTGCCATGTTTCTTAAACATAGTCTTTAAATTATCACTTTAACTCATATATTTGGTATCCTATACTGAAAGATCAGCTTTATTTTTTAATGACAGCTGTTATTTTACCCTTTAAAACTCAGTTTGGTCTTTGACTAACAAAGCTTTTTTTTTTTTTTAATATTAACTCTAGAATTGAACTACTGTTAGATATATACACATGCCATGATATAAGAGCAGTTTAAGATACTTGGTGATAATTCATGTCATTAGCCACAGTCCTCTGATGAACTAAATGAAGCCCCAACAATAAAGTGTGTCAATAGAACAATAGAAGAATATAAGAGAATTTATTGACAGATTCTTCTTTCTCTTTATGGCATTCTAATCTTTGCAAGCTGTTGTTGTCAGTGCAGTCTAAACCAAAAGGCCTGAGACCCAGGGGGGTTGATGATGTGATTCCTAGTTTGAGTGCCAGAGAAGATGAGATGAGATGTCCCAGCCAAATCTGTGAGGCAGGAAAAATGGGACAAATTCTTCCTTCCTCTCCTTTTTGTTCTATGCAGGCCATGGATGGACAGGTTGATGCCCACCCATTGGGGATGGGTCAACTCTACTGAGTCCACCCATTCAACTGCTAATCTCATTCAGAAACACTGAGAAATAATGTTTAAGCTGGGTACCCCATGGTCAGTCAGGTTGGCACATAAAATTAACCACCACAGTGTGACTGTTCTTATATCATATGTAACAATAACAATTGTTACACAGACAGTAATCAGTTACTAAGAACAAACTAATTATGAGCTACAAAATCAAAGAATGGCCTTTGAGTCTGCTATTGAAAGCTCCGCTAGGTAGGACTGTATTATACTCCAAAGAGGCAATATAAATGTGAGGCATTTCAAGTAGTTAAGCAAGCCGTAAACAACAGCGTGGTGGCAGTGCCACACGTCCATAAATAGCACCACTAAGGAGAAAAAGAACCTAATTGGACTCAGACCATTTATTATACTTACACGACAGCAAAAGCAAGATCAACGTGATGTCTCTAGTCACAGAGGTCAGATAAACATAGGTTTATGCGTGGTGGGTCACCTTTCATTGACACACCAACTTTAAAACTCACCCTAGCAATTTCAGAGATATGCAGAAGCCAGCAACTAGCTGTACCCTAAGGAGGCGAGGGGTGGGGGAGGCAGAGCAGAGAGGACAAGATGAACAGCCCTCCTCTCAGCCGAAACTGGGGAAATGAAAGGGAAACAGCTTCATGGGAGTCTCCCACAAGACGGGGAGGCCTGGAGGAATCGCAGGGCGCTCTGCCCAGGCGCCGGTCGGACTGCAGTCAGGCCTGGCCTCTGTGGCCAGGTGGGGACGTGGGAGGTGGTCAGGGGGCCTTGGCAGAGCTGTCCTATTAAAAAAGATAAATTTGAAAGACCTTAAGTCAAATGGCAATAAGGTCAGTCTGAGACATCTTTTTTATTTTTAATAAATCATTTTTAACTTGTTTTTTTTTTTTTTTTTTTTAGGGAAAAGTCCTAATGTCAGGGGTTTCCAACCCCCAGGCCACAGACCGGTACTCTTAGGAAATGGGCCACAAGGCAGGAGGTGAGCGAGCAAAGCTTCATCTGCATTCGCAGCCACTCTCCAGAGCTAGCATCACCACCCCAGCTCCACCTCAAATCATCAGGCATTAGAGTCTCATAGGAGAACCCGTCCCTGGTGCCAAAAAGGTTGGGGACCACTGCTTAATGTGATATGATGCTAGACTTTTGATTTTCCATAGGTCCTAAAGAGCCAGCACCAATTTTGGAAATAAAATGTCTATATGATATGAAATGGGCTGCAAGTAACTGTCAAAACATGCCATATGTATTTTACATATACAGGCCCTATAATTTTAGGATTATTTAAAGTATATATGTAAATTATATATAAAATATGAATTAAATTATCACAGAATGTTTTCTGAAGCAATATGAGAACAAGTGATTGAGAAGCACTTTTAAAATAGAAATGGACACATATGTCTGTGTATCTGTATTAGGTGAAAAAAATGTAAATAACATTTTATTTTGTTCAATAGTATTTATTGAGCATCTTTTATGTGCCAGGGAATGTGCTAGATGCTAGATATGTAAGAAGGGAGAAACGATTTTTCTTCCTTTCCTTCCTCCCTCCTTTCTTTCCCTCTCTCCTTTCCTTCTTTTTTATTCAACAGATAACAGTATTTATTGAATTCTAAATGTTGAGGTTAAAGTAGTGAACCAGACAAAGTTCTGTTGCAGGAGACAGCCAACAAACCAAGTCAAATATGCAGAATGTCAGATCATGACATAAATAAAGCAGGGAAGGGAGGAAGGGGGCGCTGGGGTGGGGCGATAAAAGGCCTCCCTGAGAGGTGACATTTGAGTGAAGACCTGGAGGAGGTAAAGGACTGAACAGTGCAGGCCCCTGGGAAAGAATGTTTGGAGGTGAAGACCCTCAGGCAGGAGTGTGCATACCTGCGAGACCCGCAAGGGGGCCCGGAGCAGCAGGAGCCCTTTGCAGGAAGGTGAGAATGGGAGGGGAGGAGAAAGGAGATGGCTCTAAGCTGGGAGACCAGACTTACTGAATAATACTTAAAACTTAAAAGATTGATCGAGGCTGCTGGAAAAAGAGCCAAGGTACAAAAAACAGTTCCCTTTCTTTATACCAGTTGCGAACAGATAAAAAAAAATTAATTTTTTTTGTAAAAGACTCCATCTACATCATCATCAAAAATTATCAAGTTACTTAGAAATAAAACTACAAAAGATGCACAGGACCTTCAATGGAGAAAATTAGAAAGCTTTATCTGAAAACATTAAATAAGACAACAAATTGAAAGTGATAAATGAGTCGCGAATAGTAAAACTGTGTCATAAAGGCATCATCCTACCCATCTCCACCCAAATGATGTAGAATTTCAGTGCGATTCCAAGAAAAATTCAAATTTTTTCTTTTGTGGAACTTGACTTATAGATGTTAAAACTTATATACAAGAACAAAGTGCCGAAAACAACCCTTCCTGGAGAACAAAATAGGGAGGATTTAATAATTAAGACAGTGTGGTATAGGTGGATGAATAAACAAATAGAGAGCCCAAAAAACTATTCTATAATTGCTATTTGTCTTTTCTCTTAAATACACTCTAATCAGATGCCCCCACCACTGCATTAAAACTCCTCTTACGGCCATCAGTGATCTTGACAGTGACCGAGATCCAATCATTAATTCCCATTAATTCCCAGTCCTCTAACCTGACATACTTTCTCACCTGCTATGCTTTCTTGACTTGGTTTCCAGGACACCGTATTTTCTTGATTTTTCTCTTACTTCGACGATCGCTTCCTCTCTGTCTCCTTCGCGTGGTCTTCCTCTTCTCCCCAAACTCTTAATGCTGGAATTTGCCGTGGCTCAATCTTCAGTCCTCTTCTCTTTCTCCTCTATGTACATTTCGATTTATAGGACCATCTAGTCTCAAGTTTCTAAATACCATCTCTATGTTCATGAGTCACACAGTTATATACCCAGCCTAGACTAGACTTGGGTAGCCAACTGACTACTTGACATATCCACTTGGATATCTGATATCTCAAAAGTAACATGTCCAAAACTGAACTTCTGACCTTTGCCACCCACCAAACCTACTCTGCCTATGGTCCTTCCTATTACTCAGGTCAAAAATCTTGGAGTTATCCCGACTCCTCTTTTTCCTTCACAGCCCATATGGAATCTATCAGGGACTCCTGCTGACTCTACCTTCAAAATATATCCAGAATCTGAAATCTACTTCTCACTACCTCCACTGCTACCACTTGAGTTTGGGAGCTCCATAAGTTCTTCCCTGGGTTATTATTACTCTAAGGATCTTGCTTCCAACCTTGTTCTGTAGTCTATTTTCAACACAGTAATAAGAGTGATCCTTCTAAAAAGTAATTCAGATCATGTCAGTCCTTGCTCAAAACCCCTCAATGGTTCTGTCTCACTTCCGCTAAAACCAATGGCTTCATGCAAGGCCTTACATGATCTGGTCTCCATCTCCTGTCCCTGGACCTCTTCCCTTACTACTCTGCTCTGGCCACATTGGCTCCTTGCTGTTCCTCCTGCCTGGGAATCTCATTCCTTAGGGCCTTTGTGCTGGATGCTATCTTTTCAAGAGAAGCTCTTTCACAGGGATCTTCCTGGCCAGCTCCCTTATCTCCTTCAAGTTTTTACTCAACTGTTGTCTTCTCAAAGAGACCTATCCTGATGACCCTATTTACAATATTAAGTCATCTCCTCCACCCATATACCCAAGGCTCTCCATTCCTTTTGCTCTGCTCTTTTGAAAAATCACACTTATCACCTAACATCTTTTAATAAATTATAAAATTTACTTATTATGGTGTTTATTATCTGTAATTTCATATCAGAATGTAACACAAGTGTTGGGATTCTTGCTGATATTTCTCAAAAACCCAAATCAGTGTCTTTCTCAGGCACTCAAAAACTATATGAATGAATGAATGAATGAATGAATGGAATCAGGAAAGTCACAAAAGCAAAGGTAATATGCTATTTCTTAAACTGGTGGTAGGTTTATAAACGTGCCCTTTATTTTTTAAATTTTATTGTATATGCATGTATATTGGTTTATAATCAATATTTCATAAAATAGTAAAAAAAAAAAAAATTATACAAACTGATTCTTGTCCTAAGGGTTCCAGAAAGCTGAGTTCCACTGTACCTAGTATGCTATTATCAGTGGACAGAAGACATCAATATTTCCACTGTCTCTTTTTCCTTCTCTAGTTCTTGAGACTAGACACCCATGGTGCAGCAACTCAAGAGAAGAATGTGCTTTGAAAAAGAGTTCTTAACAGTCTAGACTTAGAGGATAAAACAGAGGAGACATACCTTCCCTCTTCCCTTCTTTTGATTTCTTAAAATGACTATAATGCCAAAATGTTCCCGTTTCAGAGAGACATGGATATTGGCCCTCCCTGCAGTATTTTCTTGTTGAAATACTGGTCAACAGGGCTAACACCAGCAGAAGCAGCTCTCACTGGTCTGAAGCCCATTTGCCTTTGGACCCCTCTCCCCCCGACC
>NW_006431956.1:7239126-7300170 GCF_000325575.1 Pteropus alecto | reverse complement strand
GAATTTTAAAAATAAAAACACAAAAATCAGGCCCAGTACGTTTTTCTAAGGTTCGCTTTTTTCCCCTTTACTTGGTAATGCACTGATATCACTATGAAAATATTTTCGAGGAGAAAATTAGAAAACAAGGGATTTACATTAAAAAGTAGCAAATATTTTTAAAACGTAGTTTGGCTCAAAAACAAGCTAAACTGTTTTTGGGTCTTCTGTCCCTAGCCTTGTTAGAAGTTATTGCATCGTTAGTCGTTCCAAATCGGTAACTTTCTTGACACTGAGTTTGTCAGTTCTTTAATCACCTTGTTCCTCCGTGTTTCTATTTAAATGAAAAGTCAGAAATTAACTTCTCATGTGACTGGGAAAGGCAGTTCTACTTCTTTGAAAATTTAACCAAATGTGAGGCCCAATCCCATTCTGCGTGTCTGCAGACTTGGAGGGACTTTAGGTTTGTTCTCTGGAGAATGGGGTCAGATCGAATAGGTGTGTAGTCCTGTCCTTTACCATAATCGAAAACTAGTTAGCATGTGTTCGTAAGGTAAGTGTTTTTGCTTTATAAAGAGAAGAAAAGACGCAAAATGTCAGCCTTTTTCATTCCTGATAACCTGTGCCTAGAGATGAGTGGAGAGACGTGGGTGGTCTGAACAAATGCTGTCAACCGTCTAGGTTTCTAGGAATTATCGAGAGAACAGAGGTATAGACAAAAAAAAAGGAATCCCCAGGGAGGTCCGCGCCCTGGGGAGACCTCTATAAATTTCCTGCAAACAACCTCTTGAGAAGGAATCAGGGAGCGAGCCAAGAGAGCAGAACTCATTTAAATTCTCTTCCCTTCGCCTTTCCTGTTGCAGTGGCGCGGGCAGCTAACCCCTGCGGGCGCGGACTCCAGGGCTGCTGAGCCTCACCGCCCAGCCCCGCCCCCTGTGATGGCGGCCAATGGGAGCCGGCCGTGCGTGGGGGCGCGGCCAATGGGAGCCGGAGGGCGGGGGCTCGCTGCTCTTTAAGGAGCGGCGGGAGGTGGGGGTCCCAGCAACCGAGTGTCAAGAGTGCGCCAACGGCTGGAGTGTCCCCACCATGTCCCTGCAGGTGAGCCAGAGATCGGCAGGTCGCCTCAGAGGGCATTTTCTCGGGAAGGAAGCGCTCAAGGGGGCGTGGGGCCGGCGTGACGCCCTCCAGGCGGCGGCGCGTCTCGGACCCAGCGGCCCGCGTCCTCCCCCGACCCCCCCGGAGCGGTCTGCGGTGACCCCGAGGACACTCCCACCCCTTAGTGAGTGCCCCCTTATTGCAGTGGAGACCACAGTGGTGTCATTTGTTGACGACCGGCCGGAACTCCCTATGGCAACTCTTGTGGAACCCGGGGGAATGGTTAAACGCAGAGCAGGCACAAGCCCCGGGGAGGGTGGACCAGGCGGCTCCGGGAGGACGGGGCGGCCCCGCTCCCACCCTTTCCTTTTTCGGAGGCGAGGGCGGCTGGGGTCTCACACGCTCCTCTTCGCTCCTGGGTACGTCCGGGGGTTCTCTTGGTTAAGGACAGACTATAATTTAAAAATCCCGTTTTTTTGACATAACGAAATAATCTATGTTCAAGGGTGGAAATTTTGAGGAAAAAGAACAAAGTAAGTAAAAATCATCAGGAATTTCTTCATCAAGTGATAACCACTGCTGACATAATGGGTGCTTTTCTCCTATATACGAGAAATGTGTGTGCGCATGTGTGTGTGCGCGCGCAGGCATGTACATGTACACGTTCATGTGTGTGGGTATATGTGCACACCGATTATGCTGTTATGTTTATACAGTTTTGTTCCTGTACGTAACACTATGTTACGAGCATTTTCTCATTAAATATTCTTCTAAAATACGATATTTTAAAATATCTGCTTACAGATTTTATGGAATGAGCACGGCTCACTTCATTAACCATTCTTCAGGCAATATGTTAGGAGGGTAAAGACACATACTCCAGAGTCAGCGGGGTTCAAATCCAAACCTCACCCCTTCTTAGCTGTGGCATAGTTACTAAACCCCTCTGTGCCTCAACTTTCCTTATCTAAAAATGGAGGAAAGAGACTATTAAAGAGTAAACGAGCTGCATGTACAGAACATTTAAAACAGTGCCTGATGTGTGCTAAGTGGGTTCTTGAACATTTAGGTGTTTTTTTCTTATGTATGACATATAATTCATATTGAACTTTCCTTCCAAAATAATCAAATCTTTCAGTGTCAGAACTTCCTTTTTAGCTTAGTGCTTCATTTTGTTTTGTTTGGCAAAACAGATAGGATTTCTAAACAGTTATAACCTCCAAATTTTATTTAAAAATTACAATGTGTTTACTTCCACAGCAAACCTTTTAGGCAAGCAGACAGACAGTCACATAAACTGGACACATTTCTTGCTTAGATGAAGACACTAAAAGGCAGACTGCTTTTTCTAAAAGATGCAGCTTTTTGTGTCTAGGGAATTCATGATTTTGCAATGGGAACAAAACTAACCCCTTTCCCTCTACACCCACGTTTGAATAACATAAGAACTGCGCAGTTCCTTAAGTGTGAGAATTTTTGACCTTGTTAATTCAATTCCTCACTGGGAAGGAGTTGCTCACAAAGGCATTTCACCCCCATGTGTGGGAGGACCACGTTCTCTGGCTGCAGAAGGTAAAGCTAGATTAGGTGAGAGTCAACCCTCAGGGGCTGTCTTCAGCAGAAGCCAGGATGGTCAGTGCTTTTAGGTGGTAAGAGACAGGTTCCATCTCCAGAAAGGCAGGATGCACTTACTGGGAGTGATGGTGGTGACACTGAGGTCACTGGAGGTGGAGTGCTCCACCAGGAGTGTGGCCGGGGGCCTTGTGATGAACACATGAACAGGAAAAGGTCTGGGGAGAGACCCAAAAACAGTGAAGAATCTCCACCATATTTGCCAGCAAAGTGATGCACACATGCATTAAAGCAGGATGCGGAGGACCTGGCTCCCGAACAATCAGCTCGGTAGAGGCTGAAATTCCTCACTGACCACAGCGAGCCCCGCTCCTCAGCACAGAAACATAACTGAAAGTCCCTTTTGCCCAAATGCTTTGGAGTTAAATGTAAACAGTTGTACATTTAAAAGCTGTTTCTCACCTATGACAACTTTCAGCACCCACTTAATATTTTCTCACAAATACATTTATTTAACAAAGGGCTCAGACAGGCTGTACCTCCTGCCAACTGTCTATACGGCACAGCTCTTGCTCCCAACATGAATATTTACACCGGCCCTCTGTTGTGAGTATGTGGGGGAACAAACAAACACAGGCCCACCCAGCCTTTATGTGGAGCCCTAATACCTGCTGTCTGTGCTGCCTGGAGCCCTTCCCGGCTCCCTTCTATCCCACCCTGTGGCTCAGCTAAGCTCTATCTCCTCTGGGAAGGTTTCTTCCACACCTGCTGCTGCTCCCCCCTCTCTGTTCCCAGAGCACCCAAATATCACATGATCATTGTTGACCAATCATCTCCCAGGAGACCCTGCGCTCCTTGCGAGCCAACTGCCTGTTTATCCCTGGCTGCCTACCCAGGCCTGGGCCATCATAGGTGTTCAACACATCTGTCAAATAGTATGATACGAGTGATGCACTCTGGGAGGGTAGAATCAACAGAACAAAATCAAGAATATTTGTTATTAATCGTTTTTAATCCTAACACCTTCCTGCTGCGGCCAGTAGGATCCTTTTTTCAGCTGAAGCTGAATCTCAGAGGAGCTTAGTTACTTGCAGAGTCCCACAGCAGTGTGTCTCACAGCTAGAATGTAAATCCAGCATCCTGATGTGAGGCCTGCATTCTCTGCACTCCAGCTCATGATGGTTGGATGGGAAAAGGCCTCACAGAGGAGGACACGAGAATCACACCACAGAGCAGGAAGGTCCCAGGTCCAGGTGCCAGGGAAGGGTGTGCTGGACAGAGAATGATCCTGGGCCTGCTCTGGAATGGGCTCCTCTGCCTGGGGAGAGAGGAGGGCCAGGGGCCTCTGAAACTGCATGTGAAACTGTGTCAGGGGCTGGACTCTTCCTTGGAGAGGGTCCAAGGTTTCATGAGACTGCCAGTGGTTCCATACCCCACAAAATATAAAGAACAATTTCCAGAAACTGCTTCATGGAAGGAGGAACCTCACGTGATTTTCGGGAAGCCTTAGAACTCTTACCAAAGCTTGGCTTGCCAAAAGGACTTGAGGTGCTGTCACTGGAAAATGGCAGGAGACGACAGCAAACAGAACACCAAAGACACCTGGTGCACCTGAAGGGGATGATTGTGACACCTCTGTGAATAGCCTGCCTGGCCTGGCCCTTAGGAAGTCCTGCCATTAAGGCAGCATTTTTATTTCGTCCTTATTATAGACACGACATGTGCGCATTATAGAAATTTGGAGAGCGGAGAAAGTATTAGAAATCCAGAAAACTTACCAACAAATGACCTTTTTTTATGCAAAAAAAGATAATTTTTGCATATTTTAGTATATTTTTCTAGTCTTTATTTTTTCTGTATTACTTACAAAGCTGAGTGTATAAACACAACTTCGTATTTTTTGTTAAATTATAAAGTATTTTTTAGGTCTTGCTTTGTTGCAAGTACTTTTTTTTAGTTTTTTCTAGAACTACTTTTTTTCCCTCAAAGAGCCTTATAATAAAAATAATAGTAATTAAACTTTATTGAACCAGTCATTATGTACCAGGCACTATTTTAAATATTTTACATGTGTTAATTTATTTAAATCCTCCTAACAACCTTGTAGGTAGGTGGTGTTATTGGCCCGTATTCCAGATGAAGAAACAGACACAGAGAGGTTAATAACTTGCCCAAAGTCACACAGCCCCAAAACAGTGAAGCTGATATTCAAACCAAGGCAGTCTAGCTCCAGAGTCTGTGTTCTTAACTATGGAATTATGTATAAAGCAGCTGACAATTTCCTAGAAAGACAGAAATATGAGGCAAGACATTCATCCCTTGTCACTTGCACCCATGCTTCTCAGATCCCCGTAGGGAATAATTAGGAGGCTGGGCCATTTTCAAGGTTATTTAGGTTGGAGGGTCTCTGGTTTACAAGTGATTTTTGTTCCTTACAAAACAACTGTTCTAGTTGCGCTACTGGCCTGTCTTTGGCGCTGGATGGAAATTTTATCCAGCAACTCCCCTGAGACCCTTGGGGTCCAGACATTATAGTGGCCTGTCCGCTTCCACTGCAGGCCTTTGGATCAAAAACGAGTTCTGGCTTTGGAGAAAGAAAATGTGGGGTGGGCGTAGAATGCCTCGTTGAGCTGCTTTTATTTGATACCTGACAATTCTGCTTATCTCTGGTTTAAAACAATTAACACATGTAAGTAAAATACAGTTTATTAAAAAAAAAAAAAAAGAATGGAAAAATCATATTAAGGAAAACAATCACCATAGCCTTTGTATATAACCTACTAGGTTAAAAAAGAGAAAGGAGTCTACGGCCATGCCACCCTGAACAAGCCTGGTCCCGTCTGATCTTGGAAGCTAGGCAGGGTCAGGCCTGGTTAGTACTTGGATGGGAGACCACCTACAAAGACCAGGTGCTGTAGGCGTAACAAATTTTAAAAATAAAGCATTGTAAGCTGACAAGTTCCTTGCAATCTGTGAGGTCGACGAAGGGTTGCCTTGCCTAAAAAATAATAATAATAATAAATAAATAAAATAAAAATAAAAAGGAGACAAGAACAAAGCTTCTAAGAGCACTTTGTCTCTGTAAGGAATATGCTGGCCGGGTCCTAGGCTGAGGGTCTTGGGGAGTCAGGTCGGTCAGAGTTCAGAGTCAAGTCACGAAAGGGGAAGACATGGTTTATTACAAAGTTTATAAACGAAGTTTCCAGGAAGCCAGTATCTTTTCACTAGTCAGCTCAAATTTGGCTCAACAACTTCTCTTCTGTAAAGCAGTTGAAATAAGTCTTTTAAATTTTGGTCTCAGTGTTTAAAGGGATCTGATTTACAGGCAACTGAATGAAATTAGAAATATTGCCCTCGGAAACTAGTCCACTAGATAGGGATAAATAATACTGATGTTGCAGAATGTGGGCAAAGAGGCCCTGAGAGGTTATGCCCTGGACAAGATATTAATTGGTAGCAAAGCTGTTGCATTAATAAAATGTGGACTTAGGGAGAAGAGGAGGAAGTGTGCATGAGGGTGGCTGAGAAGCACCGAGTGTAATGCCATTACGGTTTTCTAATAGAAGTTTTTATTTGTGTGCTTTTAACTTGGAAGAGAAATATGTGTTGAAATTTCTCTGCCGTATTTTTTCCCTTTTTAAAAAGTCCTTTGTCTTCACCCAGTTCCTCCGGCCCCTGCCTCTCACGACCACCAGTCTGTTCTGTTTCTGAGTTTGCTTTTTTTTTTTCCCATTTTTCATTCTACATGTAAGTGAAATCATACAATATCTGTCTTTGTCTTATTTCACTTATAATACTCTCAAGGCGCATCCATATTGTCACAAGTGGCAGGATTTTTTTATGACTGAATAATTTTCCATTGTATACATCTTCCTCATCTGTTCATCAATCGATGGACACTTCAGTTACTTCCATGTCTTACTATTGTAAATAATGCTGCAATGAACATCGGGGAGCAAATATTTGTTTGGATAGTGATTTTGTTTCTTTTGAATATATACCCAGAAGTAGAATTGTTGGATCATGTGGTAGTTCTATTTTAATTTTTTGAGGAACCTCCGTACTGTTCTCAGCAGTGGCTGTACCCATTTACAATCCCACTAATAGTGCACAAGGGCTCCCTTTTCTCCATATCCTTGTCAACACTTGTTATTTGTTGACTTTTTTTAATTATAGCCATTCTAACAGATGTGAGGTGATATCTCATTGTGGTTTTGATTTTCATTACTCTGATGACATTTGTCTGATGGCCATCTAGATGTCTTTGGAAAATGTCTATTCAGATCTTCTGCCCATTTTTTAAATCGGATTTTTTGGGGGTGGGGGGTTTTTGGCTATTGAGTTGTCTGAGTTCTTTTTATATATTCTTTATATTTATATTCACCCCTTATTAGATACATGATTTGTGAATATTTTCTCCCATTCAGTAGGTTACCTCTTCATTTGGTTGATGGTTTCCTTTGCTGTGCAGAGTTTTTTACTTCTATGGAGCCCCACTTGTTGATTTTTGCTTTTGTCACTTGTGCTTTAGGTGTCAAAAATCCAAAAAATCATTGCCAAGACTAGTCAAGGAGCTTACCCACTACGTTTTCTTCTAGGAGTTTTGCAGTTTGGGTCTTCTTTTCAAGTCCTGAATCCATTTTGAGTTGCGCTTACGTATGGGGTGAGAGAGTGGTCCAGTTTCATTCTTTCGCATGTGGCCGTCTAGTTTTCCTAATACCATTTACTGTATATTCCACATTGTATATTCTTGGCTCCATTGTCATAAATTAATCAACCATTTAGGTGTGGTTTTATTTCTGGGTCTTTCTCTATTCTGCTCCATTGATCTATGTGCATGTTTTATGCCAATATTGTACTGTTTTGAAAACTATAGCTTTGTAATATAGTTTGAAATCAGGAAGTCGGATGCCTTCAGCTTTGTTCTTATCTCTGAAGATTACTTTGTGTATTTGGGGTTTTTATAATTCCATATAAATTCTAGGATTGTTTTTATATTTCTGCGAAAAAACGCCATTGGAATTTCAGTAGGGATTGCGTTGAATCTGCAGGTTGCTCGGAGTAGTACGGACATCAGAGCAACACTAATTCTTTTAATCCGTGAGCACAGAATAGCTTTCCATTTACTTCTTTCTTCTTCAATTTTTAAACATAGATAAATTGAACATTTTCAGTGTTTGTCCTCCATATCTTATCTATATATCAGGTGTGCCAGGAGAGATGTCCATGAATTAAAATGAGTTATAATAATCCTGGTGGAGCCAGAGCAGTAATGGTTCGTGTCTATTTGAAACCCTCCTCCTCCTCTGGTGGTAAGCGTCCCCAAAGCAGAGGGGCCTGCAAGAAGTTAGCAAAAAAAAAAAAAAAAAAAAAAACGCCTTTTTTCCATTCTGTTTTAGGCTAATTTCAATAAGGCTGCCGAAGACGTGAGGAAGCTGAAAAAAAGGCCAGACGACGAAGAACTGAAAGAGCTCTATGGACTCTACAAACAGTCTTTACACGGGGACATCAACACTGGTATTTACTGTCCTTTTGAAAATAGTAATACGCTTTGAATAATGTTTATAGAAGCCCAGAGTAAAAAGTAAACCTGAAATTGTATCTGTCCTTCTTTTGGCAGAGTGTCCAGGGGTGTTAGACTTAAAAGGCAAGGCTAAGTGGGAAGCCTGGAACCTCCGAAAAGGTGGTTAATTTTTATGTAAGTTCCGTAAACTTTCTTCATTTCCTAGTACGTCTGTCAGTGAAATAAACTGTTTCTATCTTTCTAGGATTATCGAAGGAAGATGCCATGACTGCCTATATTTCTAAAGTAAAAGAACTGATAGAAAAATACGGAATTTAGAATTCAGCACATGAGAAAACTTTCTTTCTGAAGCCTCCATAATGGTTTCTTGACCTAACGTTTAGGAGAGAAATGCACTGTCAACTCTTTACATATCGCAAATATCGTTGCTAGTAACATGAATTGTAATCCTTAATTAGAAGTGTGATAAACTGTATATTTAATGAAATTTTACTTGCTAAAACCGGGTGTTTTTTTTTTTATTTAGGTTTCTGATTCATTATGTGTATCAAAGACTAATCAACATAAAGAGGTGATTTTAAGCGTTCTTTTTAAAAGGTTATTGCTCTGGTAGCATGTGCACAGAAGTGTTAACGATCATTTGTTCTTTTGGCTTCTCTGTTTTTCTTTGATAGGTTAGTATTACTGTTTTGATTACACCAGTAATACAGTTTTTAAAGTAATACAGTTTTAAAGAACCAGTAACAAGATCGTTCGTTTGCTGTGCCGTGTAGCTTTGGGGTTCATGCTGACACAGGGCCTGGCTCCTGTCCTAGTTCCAGTCCTCACTCTGTGACTTAGTTACTAGGTGACCTGAGGCAAATTACTTAACCTTGCTGTAGAGTCGGGAGGAAAATCAATCTCTCAGAGGTGTCAGAATTGACTGAGATAACTATAGTTTTAAAGCTTATGTTATATAAAACATAACAACAAATAAACTAAATTTTTAAAAATAAATTTGAGTCTATAGCTCGTCAAAGAAAAAAAGCTAACAGGACTATCAATTATTTTTCTTTAAATTTTTACTTTTTAAACAAATCAAAAAATGAAACTGAAATGTATATAGTGATGATAAACTGAACAACTACTGAACCTCTTACTGTGAGTTTTATCAGAGTGAAAATGTAGAGTCTGAAATATATTGGCCCAATACTCAGTCTTTTTGGCTGGTATACAGGCTCTCAGAAAAAAGACAGTCTCATTTGAACATTTCTAAAATCTGAGAGTCCATAGGATAAAAATTCCCAAGAAACAGTGTGCCTCTATTGCCTGCATAAGGGTTCAGGTTTGCTATGGTATGACCAGAAGGGTAGATTGATTTCATGTGACTTAAAAAAAAAAAAAATCTAGATCAACTAGATGAATTTCCAGGGAATTATGCTGTGAGAAAAAAGCCAGTCCCAAAAGGATTCATACTGTATGATCCCATGTTTGTAACATTATTGAAATGGCAAAATTATAAACCTAGAAGACTGAATAGCGAGTGCCAGGGAGGAGGCTCGTGGGTGTGGCCGCGTGAGGGCAGCGGCGGGACCCTGTGGTCAGCGGACGTCCTGCATCTTGACTGGATCAGCGTCAGCATCCGGGCGATGATGTTACGTGGGGATTGCGTACGGTGTTCCTGTCTGGGAAACGGGGTCGCGCTGTGTTATTTCTAACCATCACATGCGAATCTCTGAGTATCTCAAAATAAAGAGCTTGATTAAAAAACAACTCTAGCTTGATTCCTAATCTGGAAAATTCTGGGAAGTAATGATGATTCTCACCTCTAGTAAGTTTTGCCTGAAGATAGTCAGAAACCTCCGACGATGAGGTCAGCATCCAGATCCAGCGGCGAGGAGACAGCAGTGACAGGCGAGGGCCTGGCCGCGCTTCCAGCTCTCCGTGGACTTCATTTCCACCAGGCGGAGCGGCAGGTGAAGAAGCCCATCGCGAAAGTCTGGCCTCGACTCCATCGTGAGATTCCCACCTATGGGCTATATTAATAATCTGTTCCAATTAATAATCAAGAATCAGAACGACTTTAGTACCAGGCCTTCTGTAAGGGGACCCTGGAAATCATATCATAGCAGACACGAAAGCACAGCATCGCACACACTAAGTTAAACACAGCATCATTTGCTTGAGGCTGTTTTTAACTTAAATTTATTACGTGAATTCTAACACAAAGCCTTCGCCCCATAATGAACTGATATTCTTTGTACTTTGTTAAAAATGAATGATAAATTCTGAAAAATTCCTCCTGTATGCATTTCCCTTGATCTTGTTTACTAAGACTCTCTATATGATTTTAAAATCGTAACAAAAAACACGAACGCATATCGTGCAATCATAAATATTTCAGTGTTTTCAAAGTTAACGTTTTAATATCTAACGCCGTGTTAAGCCGTCGAAGCCCTGAGGAAGAGACATCGGTTGCATCAAGTAGTGGCGTTTATCGTGAAGATGTAGAGGAAGAAAGGAAGCCAGGATGCCCGATGGAACAGCCAGGACTCCAGGACACAGTCTGCGAGCTGCCAGGGGGCGGGGTCCACGCAGCCCAGGGACCCGGCGCCCCGTCATCGCTGCCAGCAGGCACCTGTGGATCCCACTCGCAGTGTCCTCTGTTACTCTGGCTCAGCCCCTTTTCCCTATTTCTGCTTTTTCTTTCCTCTTTTAGTCCCTGTTTGTTTCCAACTGTTCTGTTTTCTCCCTGCGTCAACACGGGATGGTCACGGAGAGAGGCCGAGGCAGCCTATGGGACTTGGCATTTGCGCTTGGCCACTCCATATGCCCAGGGCCAGACTCTAGATCGGTTGCCCATGGGAGGGCTCCCAAGAGTCCCAGTCGGTCACTGCCAGGGCACTAGCAGGGCCGCTCGGAGCCAACAGGCAGGTGACATGGAGGAGTCAGTCCATGAGAAGAGGGCTAGGGCCTGCGGGCACTCTGCGGACTTGCCAGGACAGATGGCGGCGAGTGCTCAGGCCTGTCTCATTTTAACCAAGCAGTGGGTTACATTTCCTTAGTTAACGGGACAACCCTGCATTTCAAAAGATCAGCTCAGGCTTTGAGCCCCAGCCGATGAAGCAATGATTTCAAGCATTTCCCTTGCCCGTCATTTTCACGGTTTAAAACAATTGATGAAGGAAAAAATGGATCATTTACCAAGCAGGAATTTTGTTGACAAACTTCCCACAGATGAGATTCAAATGAGATTCTAATACAAAGATAAAGCACCCCACCAGAAGCATGCTTAACCTACTTGTCTTTTGTCCTCAGATACATAAATGCTCAGTGGAGAAATACATATCTAGTCAATCACTGACAGTAGTATATGTATAATATTCTAGTCTCTGAATAAAACCAATGAGCTACTTCTGAAAAATTAAGAGTCTCTTATAATCTATTTTGAGACCAAAAGGAAAAATATATAAAAATAGGCAAGCATCGATATTTCTAAACATTGGGTTATATAGTTCTTGATGAAGTTCTCAGTAAAAGTTTCCATGAAATAAAAGTGATCTCCTGGAAGTACATGAATATCAAAACTCCCACTGGTAACATCTTTCCAGTCTAAAAATAAATTTATTTTTTATTAGTTAACAAATGACATTGAAAACAACAAAAGATTTACTTCTAGGTATTACCTTTCTGAGATCTGACACCAGTGATACTCTGTAACCAGAGTTACTTCCATGGTCTCATGTTCTGTAAGTCCTGTGTGTTTAATTTCTCTAAGACCTATCAGTATACACACAACCTATCATTTTACCCACAACCTATCATTTTACATATGACTGACATCTCTCCATTTACGTTAAATAAAATTTGGGCCAATATTCTAGTCATCACGGTAATTGCCAGCTGACATTAGCTGAAAATCATCAAACAAATGATAGAATACTCCAACTATCAAAATCATTCGCCTTTCATATCTTTTACTATATCTTCAAGTCCCAAAAAGCTTGTTAAGTCACAAAATAGAATGGCCTCAGATGGTGTGTCAGGTCTGGAAACAAAAAAGAGCCAGTTAGTAACTTCCTAATCACCATCACAGGACCTTCGGCTAATCGCGTCGCTTAGATGAAACTTGGTGTGTCCTCACTTCTTTCTCTCTTGCTATTTCCAGCAATCCAAACATTTTTCTACCAGCGGTACTTCTACCTGTCAGATCCTGTCTGTGGACCAGACCATTTTCCAAGATCACTTGACTCCTAGAACAATACAGATGGCAGCAGGATGGCACCTGGGCCCCCAGTCCAACTCAGGGTGAGGCTGGTTATAACTAATCCCCTTCACCGCCGTTCCCCAGACACAGCCACCTCTGTGTTCCCAGCTTCTCACGGTCCAGCAGAGGGCTGCAATGAACGGAACCAAAGCAGGTTCATGCAAGCAGAGCCCCTGAGTTGGTGTCACCTATTCTCAGTTTAATCACAACAGCAATAAACAGATGTCGAGCGAGGTGCTGGTTGCTATGTTAGCCACTAGGGACCTGTGGGTAAACAAACATGGTCCTTTTCCTCCTGCCCTTTAGAGACTGACTGGGGACATGGATATCAATGAAACAATCAGAAACTAGAGAGATGGTTAAGTGCTACCAAGTTCAGGGGGATCCACAAACACTTGACAGTTGGGGGTGGGAGTGGCAGCCAGCAAGGTCTCCCTGGGGAGAAGGAGTTGGACCAGAGAGCTAAATGAATAGGACCAAACTTGGCAAAGGGGAGAGAGGCAGCAGGGGAAGAGGGGAGAGAATGAGCACAAACCAGCCACTGTCGTTCAGAGAGCGAAGGGGGTCAGGGGACAAACGAGGTGGAAGAGGTGAATGAGGGCCAAGTCCAGGCCTCGGACAGGATTCTGGTCATCCTTAGAATGACAGGAAGCCACCAAAGGACTTAAGGCAAGTGTGTCATGACCAGACTCAACTTCCACCCCCTGGGTATAATATGGGGAATGGACTGGAGGGGACAAGGGGGGGTCTCTGACCAGTTCGATGGCTCCGTAAGTACTTCAGCAAGAATTCCTGCTCCTGGCCAGAATGCAGAAAACTAGGAGCGCCCTCCAAGCCTGACCATGAGAAAAAGCCCGACAAACAACAAGGTCATAACTTTTCTTGAACTCATCAGCTGAGTCTGCGAGGCAAACTAGAAACTGAATTCAGAGGAGGGCCGGGCCCCTCTCAGGAGAGGCAGGACGTGTGGGCTGGCTCACGTGCACAAAGCATGCGGGGAAGGGGCATCTGCTGGATGTTAGAGGGAGAAGAAATCAGCTAACGGGTGAAAGTGCTGGAGACTGGGGGCGGGACAGCTGTCAGCTGGAAGCCACGCTGCCTTGCAGGACCTTTTCCCTGGGCCTCCAACCCGGCTTCATAAGAAAGACTGTGAGCAGGGCATAGGCCAGAAAGAGCCCCTGGGCGAGGCAGGTGGGCAGTAGGAAATTGCTGTGGCCGTGAAATGGGTGCTAAACCCTGGCCCTGCCAGGCCCTTCTCTCCTATGAAGCAAAGCCTCAGCTGCGGGGGGAGGGGCGTCAGACACTTTCAAAGGCCCACCGCTGCAGGGAATGGAAGCCTTAGCCCTCCACCCGTGGGGACTGGGGACGTGGGGATGGAGGAGGACATGGTCTTGGGCTCACATCTCTACCCAAACTTCTGCCTCTGGGGTGAGGCAGGAATTCCCACTCAAGACCGACCGCAGGCACGAGGAGAAGGGGCAGGCATGCCGAGAGAGTCCCAGCCACCGGGCCTGCCAGGAATGGGAGCTGAGGACTGTCTAGGACGTCCACGCACTCCCCATCGCACCCCAGAGGCCGACACCACACTTCAACAAGCAACAGCTGCCCATTGGGGGAACATGAGGAAAATTCCCCAGCAGCCCACTCTCCATGCTGAGCACACAGCAACGCCGGGGCGCTTGGAAGCTGGCATTGCCCCGAATTATAATAACAAAACCCAAACAGCTCATTTCCAGCCTAGATCAACTCAACTCCCCACACTGATAGCCTGACAGAAGATGGGACGTGTCGAAATCCAGGTGTAAAAAAGTATGTACATCAGTCTTTTATGCATGATCTGTGGCTTTCGATAAAAAAAAAAAAAAATCAGACACACAAGAAAACAAGAAATAACTCCATTGTTGGGAGGCAAGGCAACAGATAAGCCCCAGATGTTGAAAGTATCAAGCAGGGACTTTAAATACCTTTGACTGAGATGTCAAAGGATTTCATGGAAAAGGTGGACGACATGCCCGAACAAATGGGGGAGTTCAGTACAGAGGGGAAAACTGTAAGGAAGAGTCGAAGAGCAACGGCAGGAACGAACGGCAACCAAAACGAGGTATTCTTTTGACAGGCTCATCAGCTAAGAGAGGACACAGCTAAGGAAAGAATCAGTGAACCTGAAGACGACCAACAGGGAGCACCTGAACTGAAACTCAAAAAGGAAAGTTAAAAAGGCAGAGCATCCGAGAGTCGTGGGTCAAAAGCAGGCAGCCTAACGAGCGCGTTGTCAGTGTCCCAGAAGGAGAGCTGCAAGCAGCCCAGAAGACCAGGCAGCAGGTGAGAACAGCTGGAGTGAGTTGGGAGCAGTCAAAGGTTTCCCACCTGTCCCAGGTTTGCATTTTGGCCTCCAGGATCTGAGAGCCTGGGTGGTGATGGAAGGGACGGAGAGAGATGCCTTATAGGCCTGATTTTTATTTATATTGGGAACAGCTGAGAGCTACAGGGACAAGAAGACAAAAAAGGCGGAGAAGGGAAGGAGCAGGAGTGAGGGAGGCGCTCTAGAGAGCGGGTTTGGGCGGGGTTGCTGGAATCTGGAGAGAGGAAGCCAGTAGCCGTGGGTAGTTAGTTACTGTGACCTGATCCACGGCGAGAGGGTGAGAACGCTAAGGTTTTCTAGATGGCATTTTGTTTCGGTGTTCGGGAGGTTTCTTTTGAGAACTGTTGGAAGTTCGGCTGAGACTGTAGCACACCGCCACCGCAGCGTCCCGTCTGTGAGGCCGAGCGGCCCGCGGTAGCCCTCCCATGAGTGCGTGTCCTAGGTGACAGCCGCAGAGTCACAAGTAAGGTAAGTCCCCGATATGACTTCGTCAACAGCCCTTGGGATAAACAAGCACTTCTGCCTCCCAGAGCCTTCCCCTATGCGTCCCTTAGATAGGACCCCCATGAAGCTCAGCAAACCCCATTTTTTTGTTTTTTGTTTTCTGGTTTGGCTCGAACCGCCTGGCTTTAGCCCAGGAGCCCCAGAGCACTCCAGCAGCGGACGCTAACAGAGCCATGTGCTGCAGGTCCTGCCGCGCCCTGCGTGCACCCTGCCTTGACCTCCCCGGTGGCCCTCCTGCAGGACCCGTGAGTAATAAACGGCTCTATTTCAATGCGTCTGGTGGTCTGCGGGGGAGCGCAGCCCACCTCCATCGACCTCGGGGGGCTCTGCTTAACAAATGTTAACAAATCCACGAGAACTTTTGGTGGCGATGTTTTTTATTGTTTTGTTTTTCAAAACTGCTGTGGTTACTTATGTTGCCGACCTGACCTCGTTTACCTCTCACCACAGCACCTGGAGGGCGCTACTCCGCTCCCTCTGGCAGGTGAGACTGTTCGGGAAACTTGCTCTGAGTCCCGTAGCTGGTAAGCGGCGGGCAGAGGGTTTGAGCCTGGTCAGCGGAGTCTGCGGACGGCGTGTTTAACCTCTGGGCAGGGCTTATTAAAAACCAGCTTTTGCAGACATATTCCATCGAATGTCCACAATGATTTGGATTACTTTTTCATTTGGGGGAGGGGTGATGTCAGACTAGTGTTTCTTCGATTCTGACTCTGTGCTCAGCCCGCGACACAGACAGCTTATCCCTGTGAGAATCGCACTTGGGTGAAGACGGTTGGGACAGAAGTAGCCAGAGGTGAATCGACTTGGGCGCCCAGGAGGTGGGCAGTGCATGGAGGGGTGTGTCGAAGGCGAGGGGGATGGCCTGTGTTTTCAAGGTGGCTCCACCTTTGGTAGCTATTTGTATAAACTTAGAGTCACAAACACTATTCTGGTGGCCTCTGCCCAGTTCTAGGCATCGTGGAGGAAATAAAAGAAACACAGACCCCAGGAACGTACGCGGAGGAGGCAAAGCCCAGGCCCCTCGGGAGAAATAGGTGTCTCTCATGGTGACTAGGGGCCAAAGGCTGGGCCCGCAAGGCCACTCGCTCAGGGGAAGCTGGGCAGGAGGAGCCGTTGGGAGGCTTAGATGGTTGAGAAGGCTTAGATGGTTGAGGAGGCTTTAGGAATGCTCGGTCCTCACTCTGGCCGGAAGGATCAAGCGTCAGTACGTACATCTCCTGGGACAAAGGTGCCATTGAGCTCAGTGAGTTCATGAACAAAATCCACAAAAAGCCAACCACTCCTTCTCCCTCGGTTCCCTCCCCTCAGCTTGAGAAGTAGGGATCTTGTGCCCGGCATTAATTTCTTCAGTGAATACTTGTGATCCGATAAAACGTGTATGTTAAACCACATACACACATTTATTTAAAGAGAAATATTCTCTATTCATCCTTTCTCGATAGAATTTCTGTGCCCAGGCTCTATTCTAAGCCAGTAAAAACATCACAGGTTTCCCCACAGGAAATGAAATCAAACTCTTAGAATCTTGTCTTTCTGTATAAGCAGCCTCAGAGAACAGCCAATCCACATTTTTCTATAATCATTTCCTTTAAAAAAAAATCACTTAATTCAGTTACAAATAATTTCTAAAAATGCATATATCTGCCATCATTTGCAACAGTTCCTTGTCAACAAAATCCTTAGGAGTGCCTCTGAAATTCAAAAGGGGGGGAAGCTGGAATTTTCTTCTGTCAATTCTGTATCTTTAGGAATTTGAGCCTGGAACATGTCCTTGAAATGTTAATAGCACAGGTCTGGCATTTCATAGCCGCCCCCTACCCTGCCCCCAAGGGAAGAGGCATTAAATCAAGGTTGGGAAGTGGACTCCTTTATCTGCAGGTTTGTTTTTTTTTGGGGGGGGGGGTGGCTATTTCTTTTTAAAAGCAGAGAGAAGAAAGCTCCTCTCTGCTAGCAACCCGTGTCGCAATGCCATCCAAACGGCAATGGGGGCCTTTCTGGGGATGGGGAAGGGAGAGCCTGAGCAGCAGGACAGCAGCACTGACTTTAAAAGTCCCGGTGGTTCTGAAACATGGACGTCCTTGTCCCCTTCGGCGATTTCAAGGATTCTTTCTTGGATCTGATCCAGTTACTTGGCTGAACGTTGATTCAGTTCCCAGCCGAGCCAGAAGCACTAGCGTCAGCTTAGCTGGGAGATGCCAGGGATACAGCAAGCACTGGCCAGGAAACAGGCGAAGTGCATTCCAGAGAAAAAGAGATGGTGATGGTGAAAGAGATTTGGAGGTCTTTCTATTAGCCAGTAGTATCCTCGCCATCGTCCCCAGGCTGGACCAAAATTCACCAGATAGGAAATAACAACGTGATCTCTCCCTACCACACCCCCGCCCACTCCCCCCGCCTTTCCCCTCCTCTTGATCTCCCACTCCGAGGAAAATGAAATTACATGAGGAGCAGCTGTGCTGGGCAGAAATAAATACATCAGTTCTAGCTTATGTTTTTCATTTAGATGTGGTGCAGTCATGAAAGCAATATAGGATCCCACCCTACATTTGGGAGAGAAAAACATGGTAACTGTTCAACAAACATGATAATCCATTGAAAATCAGTAAGAATGAGGATCATAAATAGCAATGATCATGAAGTAGGCAAAGAAAAACATACGTTAGCTGAATAGTAGGTGCGTTAATAAAAGGCATACATACGTTCAATGTTTTATATCAGCATAAGAAGTGTTTTAAGACATCTTACGTAATACAGTCAAGATTTAGTACTTATTTCCACAATGTCTTGAAATTCATTTAAATTTCTTTTTCTCCCTTCAGATACGTATCTCTGTGTCTTTTCTAGTGCTTATCAGCAGTTCTCAAAATGTAGTCTGGGGTCTCCCACAAATTCCTGAGAACTTTTCAGGTGATCTACGAGGTTAAAGCTATTTTCATGCTAATCCTACAGTACTACTTGCCTTTTACACTCATTGTCTCATGAGTGGCCACGTGACATGGACTAGTGCAATGGTTTGAACGCAGAAGCAGAAGTGAGGACCTAGCTGTCTTCTGTGAAGCCACACTTTAAACAGATTTGCTAAAGTGTAAAACCATGCCATTCTTCTCGTTTGGGGGGTGGGGGTGGAGATAGTCTTTTACATAAAAATATATTATTTATGTCAACATATAACAAGTTTATTAAGGTTATTTTAAGATAAGTTAAATATCTTTAGGATTCCTTAGTTTTAATTTCTAATCTGGTAAATAGTGACATCATATCACACATCAACAAAAACTCTTTGAGGTCCTCAATGCTTTTTAAAAGTATTAAAGCAGTGCTGGGACCCAAAGCTTTGTGAACTGTACATATTAGATATATTTTGTAAACAATACTGCCAGAGATTTATTTTGTACATATCCTAGGGGGGGAAAAGGAGAACTCAGTTCCACATTCATTGCTGATGGAGTGTAGTTTGCAGATAATTCAGAAACACATATCAGGAGCTTTAACAATGCCTATCAATTAACCTAAATTCTGGAAATCGATCCTAAGGCACTTGTAAGAGATATATACTGAACTTTCTACAAGAATGTTCACCGAAGTGTTTTTATAACAGGAAAAGATAGAAGTATCTCTTATGTCCACAAAAGGAGATTGATAAAACAAATAATGAAGTAGTGTGTTTTTAAAGCAGTGAAAGACCTCCACATCAATAGCAAGTGACAGAAGCTCAGGAAAAGATAGAAAACAGGACCTCACCATATAAAAATACTATGGAACAACAATATTATCTGGGATGATGAATATTTTTTATTTTTCGCTTGACCATATCTATAAATGTTATATAATATCATAGCCAAAGTTTAGTGAGCCCTTACCACATACCAAGTAATTTATGATCATTATTCATTCAATGCTCACAAGTGGGAACTATTCTTGTGCCAGCTTTATAGCAGAGAAAATGAATTCAGAAAGCTAAGGAATTTGCCCAAGGTCAAGCTGAGAACGAGGCAGTCAAAACTCCAGGGTTACAATCTAACCTTAAAATTATACAACCTAGCTTAAGAAACATACTATTTACATAATTTTTAATGTTAAAAATAAAGGGAGATATAAGTTGCTGCTAGAGTCTTGATTTTACAAATCTCAAATTTTTGCCCCAAAGGGAAAAAAGTATAATTACTAAACAAACTGGCCGATTGTAAGAGTCGTGACTGGTCCTACTTACTGAACATCCTGGGACAATTTTCCAAAGAGAAGATGCCAAAACGAGGCCAGGACTTGCACACTCCTTAAAGAAAGATTTCGATTCACCGTGTCACCTCGCATTTACGTCTTCATGGCCCCTACCGTGCCTTTTCTTTCCGTCTGACTTTCTTGTTTGAGAACAGCTATAGCCATATTTAATCAATCACTCCTTCAAGCAGCGATGAAGCAGCATAACTAATCAAAAAGATATGCATCTCACGTGACACAAAAAAACAACATTAACCATGGAATTGCGATGGAAAGAACTCACCCAAATGTCTTTTAAAACATTGGCCAAAATGCGCAAATGGTTCATCCTAGATGGCTGGAAGCAGAGCACACGCAATTTCATTCACTACCTGGCAGACGTCACTTATAAAACGTTCTTCAAATTGACTTTCTCGTCCAGCAAGCCTTACGGCACGCACTGGAGATTGAGAAACCCAAGTCAGTACAGTGAGTGAAATGCTTTGATGTTGTAAAGGAGCTTATATTAACATGATGTGAATAATTTTTTAAAAAATGAATACTAAGGGTCAAATCCAGTGATATAAAGTATTTAGAATTCGCTGATAAAAAAAGCATAAAATACAGTAGACTAAATATCTAAAAAATACTCTCCAACTGCAAAATATCAAGACATGCTTTAGATGCTTAGTTTAGCTCACAATAAAAAGGAATCGCTAGAATGAAAAAGAGAAAACTGAAAATTCAGGCAGTGAGCATGTGCTAACGGAAGGGCTACGCTGATGCCCATGGCCTGTATCAGAAAAATAAAACGTCACGTTTCAAGGTTAGACGGCAAGAAGTCAAGGCAAGTTTGAGAGTTAGAATGGAATCCTCTTCATAAAACCAGGAAGCTCTAAGCTGTAAACTCTCAGTGAAAATTAGATTGGGCGAGGAGGAATCTTAACAGCAAAGGGAGAACACTTTTTGTGTTTACCATGGCTCTAAATGGGGTAAAGTCTGCCCCATATACATATATTTTCAACCAAAGTCTTGCATTTATGCAAGTTTGAGGTTTAAGTTTATACTATCTTGGTAATCGGGGAGAAATGAAGCTGAAAAAGCTCACGGTGGTACTGGAATTTGTGTTCTAGATTCCACATGTCAGTGAGATCATATGGTATTTGTCTTTTTCTCTCTGAATTATTTCACTTAGTGTGATGCCCTCACGGTGCATCCATGTTGTTGCAAAGGGCAGGATTGTCTTCTTTTCATGGCTGAATAATATTCCATTATATATGTATATCACATTTTCTTTATTCACTTATCTGTCGATGGACAAATAGGTTGTTTCCATACCTTTGCTCTTTGTAAGTAAGTTGAATGAATATGGAGGTGAAACTATCTCTTCAAGATAACAGTTTTGTTATACACAGATGTGGGCTTGCTACATCATATATGGTAGTTCTATTAATTTAGGGGGCAGGGGGACATTCATACTGTTTTCCATAGTGCCTGCACCAATTTACATGACCAGTAACAGTGTACAAAGGTTTGTTTTTATCACATTCTTGCCAGTGCTAGCTATCTAGCTGTTTGTTTGTTTGTTTGTGTGTTTATTTAATGATAGCCATTCTAACAGGTTTGAGATGATAGCTCATTGTGGTTTGATTTGCATTTCTCTGATGTTTAATGATGTTGAGCATCTTTTCATGTACCTGGTGGCCATTTATGTGTCTTCTTTAGAAAAATGTCTATTCAGGTTCTTTGCCTATTTTTTAATTGGATTGTTTTAGGTTTTCTGCTATTTAGTTGGATGAGTTCCTTATATAGTTTGGATATTGACCCCTTATTAAATGTGTGGTTTGCAAATATTTTCTCCTATTCTGTAGGTTGTCTTTTCATTTTGTTGATGGTTTCATTTGTTGTGCAAAAGCTTTGCTTGTTTTTTTGATATAGTCCTACTTGTTTATTTTGCTTTTGTTGCTTGTGCTTTAGGTGTCATATAAAAAAATTAATCACCAAGACCAACATCAAAGATCTTTTTCTCTATATTTTCTTCTAGGAGTTTTATTATTTTAATTCTTACACTTAAGTTTTTAATTCACTTCGAGTTCATTTTTGTGAGTGGTATCAGGGTCTAGTTTTATTATTTTGTGTGTGAATATCCAATTTTCCCAGTACCGTTTATTGAAGAGACTCTCTTCTCCATCAAATATTCTTTCTTGTCAGATATTATTTGATCAGATATATATGGGTTTATTTCTTGACTCTCAATTCTCTTCTATTTGTTTCTGTGTCTGTTTTAAGGCCAGTCCCGTGCTGTTCTGATTATCGTAAATAAATCCTGGGGCTGTGTGCACAGCATGGTGACTGCAGTTAACAACACTGCACTGTGTGTTCAGAAGTTGCTTAGAGAGTAGATCTTAAAAGTTATGACAGGAAAAAAATTGTAACTATGTGAGGTGATGAATAACTAAACTTTTTGTGGTAATCATTTTGCAAAATCATTATGTTTGCCTTAAACTGATAAAACTGGAAAAAATAAAATCGGAATAATTTCATCCACAGATTTGCAAAAAATCAAAAACTTTGGCAATAACACCATTGCCAAGGATATAGAGCAACAGAAATTTTCATATATTGCTTTGGCAGTGTAAATCATTGTAGTTCTTTGGAGAACAATTTAGTGATATTTTGTATAGTTGAAGACGTTTGTACCCTACTATCCCCAAATTCTACTCTATGTAGACTTTCTTACACATGTATGCAAGAAGACATACATAAGACTGCTCATAGAAGCATCGTTAATAATAGCAAACAATGAAAATGACCTTAATGCCTATAGAGAGAAGTGTACGTGCATAAATTGTGTTATAGTCACACAACGGAATACTATACAATAGTTAATAATAAATGAAGTAGAAGTACACATATCCATATGATGGATCTCAAAGAAATAAATTTAGAAGAAAACAGCAAATTTCAGAGGAATGTTTACCATGATACATTTACATAAAGTTAGAAATATGCAAAATAATGCTATATCTTATTTAAGCCAGTATTTGAGGAGGACAGAAGGGAAGAGTGGATACAATTGGGAAAGGAGTACGTGGAGACTTAAATATTACTAATTTGTAATGTTTTATTCTTTAAGGGGATCAGTGGGCATGGTTAAGTTTGGGGTGTTATTCTTAAACATTTTTATATATAAACTATTTAAAACGGGTTTAAAGGAGCAGCCTTTAATTGTCTATATTGAACCATCAACTGTTGTCGAAAAACCTCATCTGAAAGTATTTCCAGTAATTTATAAAAATATACCTCTACATAAATATCAGGGCTCTCTTCTTCCAATGATTTTTTTGTTTTGTTTTGTTTCGTTTCGTTTTTTTGAGACCTGGCATCGGAGTGCGGGGACTATCGAGGAGAAAGGAGGGGGCTTGGAAAATATGAGGGAATAGAGAGGAGCAGTGGTGGGAAGACAGCACCTGCATGGCGACAAAGGCACCTTGCAAAGGGGAAATGTCTCTGGGAGGTCTGATGGCAAAATAAAGGAGGGGCTGAAGTTAAGAGACATGGTAATATCAGAGTCAGAAGCATACGGAACCCCCAACCATACAAATAAGATGCCATTTATTTTTTAAAGCTGCACTTTACCAGAGCAACGGAAGAGGGCAGTCTTGAGCCAAGAAAAAATAAGCAGTGAAACACCTTCGTCTCACCTGTTATTGCTGGTTAGGAACATCCAACACACGGAATCATAAACAGAAATAAATGTAACAGTCTGAATACAGAAAGTGTAAATCAAACTTTTTCAGCTAACGAAAATGCTTTTAAAAAAACTCGTAAAGCGGAAGAAAACTTAATACAACACTCTAACATGAATTAAATTTAATCAAACAAGAAATTAGAAAAATGAAAGAATACCATAACTCACAAATTTAAAATTCTGAGTATAAATAGACATTGCTAAAAGAGCTGACAGAATACTGGAAATAAACCGAATTAAAAGACAAATTATTTTAAAAATGACTAAAACGAAGTTGTCTGTGAGACAATAAATGGAAAGTATTTCATTGGATACAGAGAACAGAAATAAAAGCTAAGAGAAGAAAAAGAGAGAAAAGGTCCTAAAGGGAAGCAATACTCATAAAAGGCAGAATAAGTTCTAACATAGGAATAAATGAAGACTCTCAAGAAAGCTAAACAAAATAAAACACTCCAAAAGGACTATTTGAATTTATAATCCATGCAAATTTCCCTGAAATAAAATGTGAAACTATATATTGAAAGAACCTATCATATGCTTGGAAAAATTGACCCATAATAGTCAAGTTAAAATATTAACTATTAAGAGAGTAATTCATGTACAGTTGAAACCTATATTATTTTATTAACCAATATCGCCCCAATTATTTTAATAAAAATAAATTAAGAATTCACACAGCACTATCAGTCCAAATGAGGTCAAGTGGACAGGAAAAGCAAACATAATAAGGTAGATTCTATGGGTATGTACTGAACTTTGCCCTCTGAAATAGAGAATGCACTTTTCAGCAGTCATGGAACATTCATGAAAATTGACAATATCATATGGGCACAAGGAAAATCATAAGTTCTACAGAGTAAAAGTAAAACAAACACTGGTCTCTGTAAACAAACAATACAACCAAAAATTATAAATATGAACAATACATTTTAAAAAGTTCCTGTAACTGTTTTTTTTAAAAAACTCTCTGTTAAGTTTTGGGTCAAAAGGGAAATATAAAATAAAGTTACTGGAAAATTTTAAATGATTTTAAACCTGTACTCTGTGTCAGAATCCATGGGATACAATTAAAGTAGTGATCAGAGGAAAATTCATAGCCTTGCAAAATCATACCAAAATGAAAAAAAAAATGAATTCAATATCTCAACTCACAAATATAGCAAAAGAACAAATTAAACAGAGAGTAGAATGAAGGAAATAATAAATATAAATGATTAATGTGTTAGAAAGCAGGAAAATAGTAGAACTAATAAATAAAAAATTCCAATGATTGAGAAAATATCAAGAAAATAAACAAACCATTATAAACAAACCATTATAAAATTTAAGGAAAAAAGGAGAAAGTACAAATACACAAAATAAGCAGAAATAATCCTCAAACTTTTGGACAAAATCAAGTGAATCTACCAGTTTGCAATTGTTTTCAATTTGTCCTATCTGTGATTTGTTCCATTTTCTGTGTTTTCTCCTTTTCTTTTGAAAGAATTGAGTCCTTGGTAAAAAAAAAAAAAAGCATAGCAAATGGGTGACTTATTCAAAACTTATTGTTGTTTGTTTGTTTGTTTGTTTATTGAAGGGTCTAAAATAATTACTTGAACTCGATATTTCTTTAAAAAATTTCATATTTTCAAGAAGCCCTACTTCGATCTACTTAAATTATTTGCATTCTAATTAACAAAAAATATGTTAGGACAGAGTGGGTACAGGTTTTGCAGTACCTGAAGCCAGTGGAATTTGAGAGCACAGGGAGGTTCTTTAAGAAAAGGAATACAAAGTCATGAATACAAAATTAGGCATAGGACATTTGATCATTAGTTTCAAGGTCAACCCATTTTCTTTTGGGTTGGGGATGGGGGGTGAGATCTGCCTTTCACTTATTTAGAGAGGTGACAGTCTCAGTGGGACGCCTGATGGGGCACCTCCACTGCATGATGAACCCATGGCCAAGCTGCCATGTGAAAGTAGAGCCTGGGAGGGTGATGCCCACTGCTGCTGAGCCCGGGCAGTGAGCAGAAATTCTCTCACTCTTAGGCTCTCCCTCTCTCCCCATCTATCCAACCTCTTCTCTCCCCTGAGAAAGAATCAAAGACTAATAATAAAACCTGCTTCACCTAGAGCAGCCAGTCCTCCAGGTAGAAGCCTTCTACCTAAACTTGCCTTCTCTTTATCTCCTCTTTATTTTTGAGTTTAATAGTAGAATTCTAAAACTTTAGAGTTGAAAGTGACCAGAGAAATCACTTAATCCGCTATTATGACTTAGAAGACTATGAGAACAGAGACCTGGGTTCAAATCCTCACTACACCCCTATTGATGTGACATTAGGCAAATGACTTGAGTTCTTTAAAGTTACAATGTCCTCATCCATAAAACAAGGATAACAGTGTGTTCCCTACATTTGAGTTAAATGTATCAAAAATGCTTGGCATGGTTTTAGGTATACACTAAGCAAAAATAAATGCTACCTATGATTATCTGACAGTTGAAGAAATTGAGACTCAGAGACATTATGTCACTTGCCCAAGGTCCCCCAGCCAGTTAATGGCAAATCAGGAATTAGAACACAAATCCTGTTAATCCTAAAAGCTACTTCCCTACTTAACCCTTTCCCCATATTCTCAGCTTCAACATACAAGTGGACCACTAAGTGTCAGAAGGTGGAAAATATATCTGGGAAGCTCTGGGTTAGAGTCAAGGGCAAGAACCTCTTCTCCACTTCAGTGTATGAATTGAGCCTTCGCTTTCACCTCTACCCATCCACACGAGTGCTTCAGCCAAGTCATAGATTTACAATTCACTTTAAAATCACTACCGATTCAATACCATTTTCCAAAATGAGTTGTTAGTGACTTTTACAGTACCTTGCACTAGGAGCAGCGGCCACCAAATGAGTCTTCTGTGAGAAGTCCCTTTCGGTCTAATGAGGCGAACTAACAAAGGCAGAGTTAAGAAACACCTGGGCTTGGGGAAGACCAGGCTTCAGAGTGATGTACCTGGTCATGCCACCTTGGTCTCTTAGATTGTGAGTAGATGATGCCACCTGTTGTCCACTACCTCTGTGGGAGTAAAACCTCTGATCAGCCTTGGACACACAGAAGAGTGACCTGATTTCTTTTTAAATCTGTTGACTGTATTTACTGCGCCAACCCCTACATTTAAAAAAAAAAAAAAAGAGTTAGGAACAACATCACTGATATAATCCATGCTTGATTATCAGGAAGGGCTTCCCTTAACTGAACCTCCAGCTAATAACCGGGGAAAAAAAGATGCAACACTTTTAAATTCTAGCAACTAAACAACCCTGCAGGCAAATCAAGCAGAAAACACTTAGCATATCTAGAAAACTAGGACAGGATGCTTGTTTTTAAAATGTGAATGTCTTGGTTTTCTAAAGTCATTTTCTTTTAAATCTTAAGAGTTAGGAAGTCTAAGGTAGATTTCACTATTGTACCAAATTTCCACTCTTGTAAGCTGCAAATATTCAGAAAAGAGAAGAAAAATAATTAGCAAAAGGTCCGTCATTTGTCAAGCCTTGTTTCTTCACACCCTAGGAGCTCCTTGGACCCCAATAGGTAGTCATGTGGCTCTCAGAACTGTTCCCGAGAGCCAAGGTTGATTCTGCAAACTCCGCGATTTTTGGGTGCGGTGCAGGCACTGGAAGCCGCAGAAAGACTTGTGTAGATAGAGGAAGAAATTTCACAGAAGGCAGGCAGTCTGTCACTCAGAACCTTTTTTTTTTTTTTTTTTTTAAGTCATAATGGCCGAAAGCCATCAAAAACCCTCAGAAGAACCACCTGGATGACCCATTAGGTTTTCACTGACTGTGGGAATACTTCCTTCCTTGGTAATTGATAGAAAATACAGAAAAAGATGGCTACTTCTATCAAGGAGAATAGGCAGATGATGGCAATATGTATATTTTCTGTGTTTACAACTGTGGACTGTTATTGAGCACTCCAAAGCTTCAATTAAATGAGGCTAAATGCCTCCTGCTCTTTGCAATTGAAATGACTTTCTTTCTGAAGTCAGTTTATTTTAGACTTGGCACATCTTGAGATCAATTATACTTGAGAGGACTAAGCTTTTACCCAGTATTCAAATTTAGCGAACAGACATTTTCTGAAGGCCCATAATTAAAGTCCTGGGTTATTTTCAACATTGGAAATCCCTCCAGGTAAAATATATATTGACTCTGCCCTCAGAGAAAACTATCAGAAGCATCTGTTTGATTTGGATCCCAAAGGAGAGAACAGAAGGAATCAGGGATAGACAATATTCCAGAGGTAACAGCTTAGATTTTCCCAGAACTGATGCACAACAGCAGCCCAAGGATAAAGATGCACAGTGAATTCCAGGCAGAATAGATTAAAAAGAAAAAGATCTTCATATAGGTGCATTATAATAAAACTGCAAAACACAAAAAGAAATAAAGACAAAGGAAAAATATTAAAAGCCGCCAGGCAATGAAGAAGTGGGGATGGACTCCCAGTTAGATGAACAGCAATGTAAAAAGCTAGAAGAGATTGCAATGATACTGTCAGATGCTGAAGGGGAAATGTCAAATTAGAATTCTGAAAACAAATTTTAAGAAATGGAGCAACGAAACAAAACAAAACATTTTCAGACAAGTGAAAACAAAGTTTGTCATCAGGAGACGCTCTGAATGAAATTGTAAAGGAAATACTTTGGACAGAAAGTAACTCATCCCAGATGGAAGATTTGAGATGTGAGAAGGAATAAAAAAACGAACAGTGGTAAATGTGTGAGTAAATGTGAGTAAGTGTAAATGGACATTGAATGTATAAAATAATAATTGTAATAATAATAATTGTAATAATAATTGTCTCGTGGGCCTTAAAATATACATGGAATTAAACTAGACAAAAATAATGTATGTTAGGAGTGAGTAAAAGAAGAACCTTATATTATTTTTGAGGTTTTATTAAATGAAGTTTTAATAAATATGCATGTTTTAACTTGTAAAGCAATTCCTTAAAAGAACAAACATACCATAAATCACCCAAAGTGGAAGAGAGGACTATCTAGTTAGTCTAAGAGAAAAGAGAGAAAAGTAAAAAACAAACAAACAAACAAAAAAAAACAGGTAAAGCAGTAGAAAACACAAAGCAAGATTTAAACCCCCAATGTCAGTGATTGTATTTTATATTACATATTAATGGACTAAATTCTCTAGTTATAAAGCAAAATTGTCAAAATGGATTAAAAAGTAATTCAACTGTATATTGTGTCTATGAGGTATACCTAAGAAGATAGTACTCTTATGATTTTAAAATATTTTCAAAGGTAAAACAATCACTTTCTAGGCTCTGGAGTGGACACAGAGAAAACAGTCTCTGAAAGATGAGTAGCTACCCAACAGGCGTTGGAAAAGTGGGGCGTGGGTGACCTGAGAACAAGGCAGAAAGAACAGCATGTGCCATCACCCGGAGGAGAGGTGGTTGGTTCATGGTCAAAGGGGAAATGACAAGTGTTTATATATGGCCATGGACAGAGCATGGGGGAGCAGATGGCGAGAGAAAAAGCGAAGTACGTAGGGACAGGTTGTGAACGGTTGCTTTGTAAGCAAGAGATTTGAACTTGACCTTAACACGAACTCAATCTGAAGATTTTAGACTTGATATTTAGAATGATGAGAACCCACTGAAAGGTACAGTGACCAGAACTGCCTTTCAGAATGATGGCTGGAGCTACAAGGTCGGGCGAGACAAAAGTTTGGAGGCCGTTGTAATGATCTCCGACAAAAAGGACGGTGACCTGGCCAAATCGTGGTATGAGCAAACACTTAATACTTACGAAGGGCCAGGCATCGCTCTATGCTTTCATTTTTCACAATTAGGTAGGCACTCTTCACAAACATGATGAAGGCCTTATTATAGTCTGCATTTCGATGATGAAAAAACTGAGGCACAGTTAAGTGACTGACTGAAAGACCCATGTTGATAGGGAGCAGACCCAAGCGGTCTGGCTCTTAATCCCCACTGCATCCTGTCCTTGTGCTAAGGGGTTAAAGGAAAAGGGGGCGGATTCCACAGCTACTCGAGCCCCTGAAGTTGATGGGACTGGCGATTTATTACATATGGGGAGTTTGGAGGAGGGAGCAATCTGGCCGACTCCCAGCAGCTGGGCACATGACGGTGAAATACTGAAACGGGAAATGAGAGGAGGAGTGGATTGGGGGAAAGGCGATGTGCTAAAGTTTGAGGCGGACTGTGAGACCTTAAAGGGGAGATTTCCAGAGAGTTTTTGGCCACGAGGATCTGGACCTGAAAAGAGTATCTGGGAGTATTTGGGGGTGTCTGTATCGAGGGGAGGTTGGAGCTCAGGGACGAAATGAGGGGGCTGGGGTGTGGGGGCGGGGGAAAGAGCAGCGTCCTTAACTGGGGTGGGTCAGAGACTCCACCAAAAATCAATGTGTGCTGCGGACCTTCTTTGTAGCGGAAATGCCCATGCCCGTTTGTGTTGGTGCCCAGTGCCTTTCGGGGATGGAGGCTCTAGACTCCCTCCCCCACACCCCCTGTGGATTCACTGAGGGGCGATGTGTTTCAGGTTAAGAGTGACAGGGGAATGGGCTAGGGCAGAGCCTCGAGAATCACTGGCATTTAAACAGCAGGCAGAGAAAGAAGCTGCCAAGAAGGCCAGTGGGGAGGCTGGGACGGCAGGGGGAGAGGTGGACTAGTGGGCTCCTCAGCCTCGTGGGACTGGTTACATAGGCACGCTCTGCCTAGCACGTTCCCAAACTCCAGACTCTTAGAAAGAAAGCAGCGGAAACCGTATTTGTTTGTCCAAATAGATTCGGCGCAGGGAGCCACTCTTGCTGGGAGTGGTGGGTACGCTCCTGAAATTTGAGTTCTCAGGTGCCTGCTAGGGCCAATTTTGCAAGCTGGGCTTTCTAAGGATCGTAGATGATGCTTAGTCTTCTCTGCACACTCTCCCCAACCCTCCATCCTGTTACTTTTGACCACTTCTTCCACCACTCAAGGAGAAACACAACAGGAAGCCATATGATGTCATAACATATTCAAATTGTGCTAGGGTAGGCGTCCTGGGCAAGATGTTAGGTGTCCTAGTTCATAAAACCTTGTGACTTGGGAGCTGACTGGTTCGGGCATTGTTGGAAGGAGTATGGGTCTCAAGTAGTAAATTTGTTGATACCTTAGTGATCTTTGTAGAAGAAGAGCTTGCAACTTGGTTCACAGAGACGAGCTAGGTTGCCTGGTGAACCATGCTGTAATTTGTGCTTAACGGGCTGGCCAAGAGCCTGAGCCACTAGTAGTGCCCAGTCGGGGCAAGCACTTGTCTGAGATCCGTGGCAGTCAAGAGATGGCTGCACATTGGCTCTGAACCCTATAGAAAGCAAAAATCTAGGGCAATACTTTTCGACCTTACTTGCACGTTAAAATCACCCGGGGAATTTCTGCTTTTGCTTTTTTAAAACAAAAACCAATGCCCGTGTTCCATCCCCAGAGATTACGGTTTAATTGGAACGGGGTGGGGCTCAGGCGTCAGTATTTTCAAAGTCGCTTGTGATATTTCAGTGTGCCACTGGGTCTGAAAACCACTGATCTTGAACGAGTGCACAGCTAGTGAGCAGTTGCCAGCTGCTTGACAAGTGTCGCCATGCAGCTGAACAGAAGCGATCTCTCGGGAGTTAGATCCCTGGGCAAGAGAGTGTCCATTTGTCCCACTTCCTTGGAATGGGCCTGACCTGTAACGAAATGTTTTCCTGGGTCAAAAATGGTGCCATGATTGAAGCTCGCGCTGACTCCAAGACTGTGGCTGGTTGTTCGCTTCATCTGCTCTAGGTACGTGTGTTTTTCCTGTTGCTGCTGTAACAAATTGCCACAAGCTGAGTAGTGTAAAACACCACCAGTTTATTCTCTCGTAGTTCCAGAGGCCAGAAGTCTGAAATGGGTCTTGTTTGGTAAAACCGAGGAGTTAGCAGGGTTGCGTTCCTTCTGAAGTCTCCAGGGGGGAGAACCCATTTCCTCGCCTTTTCCAGTTTCTACGCCTGATATTCTTCAGCTTTTGGCTCCTTCATTGAAGCCCTCAGACCTCTCATCAACAGAAGTGATTACACTGTCCACACCTAGCTATTCCCTCATCTCGTTTTTTTTTTTTTTTTTTTAAATAGACATAACTCATTTTATTGTGCTTCGCTTTACTGTGCTTGACAGAAGTTGTACTTTTCACCAATTTGAGGCAAGACATTTTGAGTCAGTCGCTTTCTGGCGGTGGTTCGGGACCCACCGCAATCCCTCTGACGTCTGCCTGTACCTGAACTGGCTGCCCCTTTAAAGGGAGCAACCGGTTGCTACGGCCACGCCACCCTGAACATGCCGGATGGAAGCTAAGCAGGGTCGGGCCTGGTTGGTACTCGGAAGGGAGACCACCTAGGAAGACCAGGTGCTGCCGCGTAAAATAAATAAATAAATACATACAAAGGGAGCAACCGGAGGTTTAGCTGAGGGCGATTACATCCTGCAGCTGTCGCGAGCACCTTGTCCTCCGCCCAGTTCAGCGACTCCCCGGTTTTAGGCAGAGGTAAGCCTTGCTCTCGCTCGTTGCATCCTCTGTGCATGGAGGCGAGGGGCTCGCTCATTGCATCCTCTGTGCACGGAGGCGAGGGGCCACGCTTCGCTTCTCACGAGACCGTTGGCCGCCGGGCTCCGTTTCCCGCGTGCCCGCGCGGACAGTGTCTCATTGCCCGCGTTTCGCCGCCGCCAGCGCGCTCGGGCGCAAGAGAGAACGTGGCCCTGGAGACGCGACACGTTCGTTCGGCCTCTCCCGCTGCCTTTCTTGGACATGCACGGCCGTTCCCGTCTGGAACATGGGTTTTCCCGTGTTGCTTCTGACAGCCTGTGCGTTTAAGTGTTCGCTGGCGTATTTCACTTATAATTTCCTCTTTAAGGGTTTCCCTCTCGCCCTGCCCATGGTTTTGCCGTAAGGGCACAGACGCCCTGCGGTTCCAGCCTGTGGGTGAAGCACAGTGCTTCCCGCAGCCTTTGTGGGTGCACCGTGGTTCGTCGGGGTGCCAGCGCTGACGACGTTCGGCTGCTGATGTTGCTTCCTGCAACCTTCACAACTGCACACGTATTGTTTTTGCCGGTTTTCATGTTTGCTTTCGAAATGTTGAAGTTTGATCTTGTGTTGAATTTTTGATCACAGCCGGTAGCTGCACAGAAGGCTTTTCTGCAGCGTGAATCGGGGCTGGTGGCTCCGGTGGCAGTCCCTGACAAAGGCTTTGCCACACCCTTCACGGCACGAACAGTCTCTCTACTGTGCTCGCACGGGTGTGCATCTCACTGCTGGGCCTCGTGGTAATTGGTGCTGCAGTCGGGGGAGGAACAGATGAACCTGCTGGGGTGAGCAGAGTGTGGAGGGTGTCATGGTCAGGGATAACACAGCCTCGGGGATGGGCCAGCGACTCCAGGGTGCCCAAGGCCAGGTGCTCAGCTAGGGGCCGAGCCACCTGCGGGGAACCAGTGGCTCCAGGCAGACTGTATACCCAATTCCCAACTCCGTGTACTTCCGGGAACGCCCATCTTAAATTCTTTAACTTAATTACGTCTGCAAAGTTTCCTTTGCCATATAAGGCGCCACATTCGCAGGTTCCTTGGGTGAGAATGTGGATGTTTTGGAGGGTGATCCCAAGCAGTGTTGGGAAAGGCAGAGACAGTGTCACTGAGACTTGGGAGGACTTCCCTGGGGGACAAGGCTTCACGTATAAGGAGGTGATTCAGGTCAGAAGGAACCCCTGGCAGGTGTGGAGGGAGGGGCGGGGAAAGGAGGGGACCAACAGACAATGTTCCCAAGTCACATACAGCTACAGGTGACTGACTCTTAGTTCTGCTGGGAGAACTGGGTGCCAGGGTAGAGTACACAGCCAGGATGCATTCCACGAGAGATGCCAGATTGCTGGACATTTTAGACACCTCTTCCCCATCGGCCATGGGGAGAGGTCTGCTCCCAGGAGCCAACATCATCCCTTGGCATTTCCGGTCCGCTCAACAACAGGCTAAGGACCCCGGAGGCGAGTGAAAGCCCTCAGGCCACAAAATGCAGATCTGGCAGTTGGAAGTGATGGTCCTGAACAGTGGTCAAGGCCGGGGGGCGGGGCAGGTGGGCGGAGCAGTGACCTGTGCATAACTAGCATAACCAATGGATGGTTCCCAATGGGCTGTATCCCCCCCCCCCTGCATGGTGGTTATTTTATCACAGCTCAAATAGTCAAAAGAACAGGACCAAGGTACCACTTTAATGCTTCTGAAGTTATATTTTAGAACAGAACAGGATGATTAATAATTACCACATTTTATGGCTTTTGGGTTTCAGCACATTCAATTGAAGTCTGCATTTTGAATTATTTTGTAAAATGACAAACATTGACATGATGAAGAATGAAACAATGAAATCTTAAAAGATAATGACAAGTCGTACAAAGAACAAAGGCCTAGTAAGCGTAAATCTTCACTTTGTGGACTTCCTTGTCGTCACACTCCCTCTGTTTGTTGTAGTAATAGAAAGTATTGTCTCTTCTCTGAAGTTTCTTCACATATCCAGTCTCTGGCCAACGATCTACCTGCACATCACAAGCCAGAATACAAACACTGTCACGCTGGCTTCATTTTATACACTATTTTACGATCGAAGAGTTAAAAGTATGACAAAGAAACTTAAAGCATAAAATGTAAAAATGTTGCCGCTCCTAGTATTACCCACATCCAAATTCATCCTTTCACAGCAAAACAACTAATTTGGTGCCTCTCTCCAGATTCCAATTTCTACAATTAAACTTCTACTCAATAGGTAGAGAAAACATCCAAAATAATCTAAACTTTATTCTATGTTTATAAATGATTTTCAACGTAATTACTTCCTAACTTCTAAAAGTAATTCCCCAGGAGGAAATTAGGGCTAAGGCCAGACCCCATCCTGGAAACACCTAGAGCTGACTGTTGATGTCGCGACGGTGACTAAAGGAAACAGGTAAACTCGATATATTCAAAGGTCCATATGTATTTCCTCATGTCCATATTTCAAGTTCACTTTGAAACTCAGTGTTTAATGGACATTCGAGGTCATGAATATCATCTTCGGCGATCTTCTCTTACCTCTCCCACTATTCTTTCTCACACGTCACATCGGTTTGCTTACTTTATCGTTTGGCCTGATCTTATTTGGACATTTCCCCCGACTTCCTCTCCAGGTACATGTTATGCCTACTTAATCAGGTCCATGCGTTGCTGTCACTGGATATGTTTCTTCTGGATTTTGTGAGATGCACGCCTCTCTCGTGGTCAAAAACCTGTTATTCAGGTCTCATGGGCTGGAAAACCAAGTCCTATTCTTCAACACCATCTCATGGTTCCCGCTTAACCACAGCTTGCAAGTGGCATATGAATACAAAAGAATACATGTCCTAGATTACTGACAGCACGTTTTCATTCTCTTCTGTCGTCTCAGTTATTTGAGAATCAGCAAAATAGGTGGCAGCATATCTGATAAACCTTGGCAGGCTCTCTGACATCTATAGTATGGAAAAAAGTCAGGCTTTCTATCACTTATGTTGAGCTTGCCTTTCGTAGCTTCTACTGCTCTCAGCAGAGAAAGGAAGGTGTTCTCAAGACATCATTACAGCTCTCTTCCTCTTGGGGCCAGTGGCAGGTTCCCTTTCGTTGGCTGGGGTCTCCAACGCCATCTCATGCAGTGAGGAAACATTCGTCCAACTGCTGCTGCTTCAGAAAACACATGACCACTTCCTATGGGATAAAGAGCCTTCAAGCAGCTATATGGCTTCTGCACTCATCGACCTCTAGACAGTTTTCTTTTTATACCTCTTTGCTATTTCATAATTTTTTCTTCTTGGATTTTTACTTGATCGCTCTCATTTAGTTGAGGAGACCTCCACTCCTGAGACCCTGGTGGCCCCGAGCGGTATGGTCTTCAAGTTTAGCTGTCCACGGGCAGGGAGATAAGTCAGCACTGATATTGCCCATAAGGGCGGAGTGCCCCAGCTCAGAACAAAGAACTTCACTCACACCCTTCAGGCCACTGTCCACTGAGACATGCCACTCAAGGCAAGCCTGCAGTTTCCACCCTGCCCATCCTTTGAGGCCCACCGCGAATGTTCGTGCTGTGTTTTCTCCATTTAAAAGCCATAGATGACACACTAGTGAAGGGTACCTTTTGCTAACAGGGTCAAGAAAATGTTAGCAGGTGTCAGAAGATGACTAGGGTTGGCCCTCTGTATCCGTGGGTCTGTCCTCTGCAGATCCAACCCATTGCAGATCGAAAATATTTTTAAAAATCCAGTTAAGTTCCAAAAAGCAAAACTTGAAGTTGCCACATGCCAAGCATTAGGCTGAATCCACATGAATGAAGCGATGTGTAGGCATACCCTACTTTAGCCTACATGCAAATGTAGGTCATATGGAAATACTACGCCATTTTATGTAAGGGCCTTGAGCACCTGCAGATTTTGGTATCTGTGAGCGGGGATGGGTCATGGAACTAACCCCCAAGGATACTGAGGGAGGACTGCAGATGAAAATCAGTCATAAAATCTCCATTGAATCAGTGTTTTTAGCTTCATTCCTCACCAACCCTACTAATGTCTGTTAAATTAAAGAGTCTATTGCATTTTAGCTCTGTAATATCATCATTCCTTTTCTTGTCTTTTTAAAAGAAATATTAAGTAGAGATCAAAGAGTTGAATGAAGAAGAGAATATAGAGATCTGAAAAACCCAGAGATAAATTAGTCTCTGGAAAAATGGTAAATACTAAAAAAAAAATGAAAATAAAAAATCAAGTTAATAATTTGTTGTAACCCCAAATCTAAACATTAAAACATTTACAAATACTATGTCATATTCTATAATATTCTTAAAAACTCAATCTTCTAGTTTCTAGTAGAATAGATGATTTTTTGAAAAAAATCACATTCTAAACTGGTTGCCATGTCTAGATTTTGATGTTTTCTTTGTAAAGCAAAATCATGTCTCTAATCTCTCAACTGGAATGCACAACCAAAGTCAGGAATTGTTCTCTAATTTTTTTGTCACTTATAATCTCCATAATAAATAGAATTTAACCCTTTTATAATTTATGGTCAAAATAAAAGAGAAACTATAAAGAAATAATAGTTACGCAACAAACTGAGTATCCAATAATAGAATTGCCTAAGTGAGGGAAAAAAGATTCTGCTTTTATGGTTTACCATAAGAGATTCAATAAAAGCTGGAAAATTCTTAATATTTCCATGGTGAGGGACCACCTCTTTCTCCACTCTGCCTGAAAATCTCTCTTCTGGCCTTGGTCTCCTTCCTCATCAATTAAATGAGAGAGTTGGAGTAGAATTCCCTGTTAGTTATTTTCAGGCTCTTTGTCTTATTTTGATCCTTTACATCGTCTAACAAACTCATTGTGAGTTCAGGTTTGTAGGACATAAATCTTACCATAGAAACTTGTTTCACTTGTTTATATTCAATTTCATCCCGATACCCTGCTTGTTGAAATCTGTACAGATTTTCTATCTCTTCCGACCATTTTTTGGCACGACTGATTGATTTTGGTTTCACGTCAGAACTAGCCATGGTTACAGACGTCTTGTTACCAATTAATTCTGAAAGATATTAAAGTGAAATTAATAGAGGACATAATAGTGACAATTTGAAAGTCCCTTTAAGAATAAACAAAATTAGCATTTAAAAATAGAGAGTTGAGAATCCTATTCAATATATTAAACTTTAAACATCCAGTTCCGAGATTGAGAAGGAGTCGCGTTCTATTTTGGAAAAAAATAAACCCCGAAAGGTACATAGAGAACTGTTGATTTATTCATCAAATAAAATAGCATTCAGAGTTATGGAGTGCAGTCCGAAAGGCCGGAAACTAATTCTGGCAATAGTTATTCTAGGCAATAATAGTTGACACATTTCTGAAATCACACCCATTTTTAACTGCTTGGCAGATTGGCAAAATATCCCACTACCGTTCCATTTGATTATGTTCAAAACTACATCTTTTTTTTCCTTCCTAAAAAGAAAACGTAAGGTTTCTCTTCTCACGCTCTTCTATTTCCCCTCGCTGGAAGCAGAGGTTTCTTTCCTCTCATAATAGATCTGATAACCAAGATGGCTACTAAGTGACTAAGGGGCGGGGAGCATCTACAGCGTGGAGATGCTGGACAAAGGGATGATTCATGTACTAGGTGTGAGGGAGCCTCTGGCACCTGATTTCATCATGCTACTCAGATGGGCACACATTTAAAATGGACGATTTCTTCATTCTCGAACTTTCCATGGAATATTTTCCCATGGTTGACTATGGGTAACTGAAACCATGGAAAATGAAACTGCAGATAAGTGGGGACAACTGTGTGCGTCTGTGTGCTCTCAGTTCAGGTACTCAGAAAAGCAGACGCCAAGGTAGAGTACCAGAATTTATCCGGGGTAAAGCTTATGAAACATAAAGAAAGAAGGAGCAGGAGTCTGAGGGAAAAGCTTTTATACCATGATGCATGCCTGACACCTGGGGATGGAAAAGGAGAAGGTAGAATTGGGGCGAAAGAGCTCCAGAGGCCAGTGGGGAAATCCAGCATGAAGAATGCCTGTGGAGGACCCTTGCTCTAGGCAACACTGGTCGGGCCTAGTACGGCCACCAGTTTCCGTCGTTGACTGGGAGCGACTGGGGGCCTGCTTGACCTCAGCTCAGTTTGAACTCCGGTTGGATCTCAAAGGCAGAGGGGAGTCAAATGACTGCAGGGAGCAGCAGCTTCTCTCTGTGGAGAAGTGCTCCTCCGCCTCCGTGGCTGCTCGTCTAACTTGCTAAAATGTTGAATTCTTCCGAGCCACAGATAAAGTCATAGGCTATTTTTATTTTCGGCATATATTATTGTCCCTGAAACTCAGTAAGTGCTTGACAAATGCTTGGTGAAATGAGATTTTTAAATGCAATATGGCGAGTTAGGCATTATAGATGCAAAATGTATATAAACATGTTATTCGATCATATAAATCTTATGAAAATATAAATGACACTGTTAGGTCACAAAACTTGGGTGACACAGGAAAAGGTACTAACAGAAATTGCTCCAGGAGGCCTGGCAAATTCCATATTCCCAAAGACACCTCAATAATAGACTTTAGTTATAGCTCCACAGAAATCAATTTACAAATGTGTTTGGCCCAAGCTCGGATAACTAGTGAGGCTGAGGATGATAGATACAAAGTTAAGATCTAAGAGTACTGAGCGTGCAACTATGTTTGCAATCACATGGTACATCCTGCAACTCTGAAATTGACAAGATCTGATGTGATCCTTGCTCATTCAAACTTAGCATGTGCAACTGTGTGTCCGCTGATAGATCTCATTTGAGGGTGCTATAAGCTCACACATCCATCTATCATTTAACAATGCTTCTATTTCTCTGTCGTCTATTCTAACCTAGCTGACTTCTTTGTTTATTTAGATAGTTAAATCATTTGATTTTCCCGAGTGGTATCTGTGTATGGCTCCTTTCATCAATCTAAGCCTATTATTAACATTTTCAATATGGCACTTTATGCAGATTGGTGGCAACAGTGGGACTGAGGCAGAAATTCTGAGACCTGTCATGGCTATATCTCTGAGGAGAAAGTTCTGGGATAATAGAAAGCAGGGGAATGAAACTGCGATGCCTAGTTGCTCTGCTGACGCTCTATGATTTGAGATGACAAAGACCTCAATGCAAGTGACATAGGTAAAATTTTTCAGTGAAGAATGAGTAATATGCCACTAACTCTCAAAGGTCTGGCCGTCTGGGTAAAAACTAATAATAAAAACTTACAATGGCCAAGTAATTCCGACACAGAGACAAGGGACTCTTTAAAACAGGGAGTGATAGGAAGTGGAGGTAAAAAGCAAAGGTTACAATTAACATACAGATTTTTACCACATTGGGAGTCATGATGGGCTGAGGCAGTCAGTGGTTGCTTGAAGAAAGAGGTGAGTTTGAATCTAGTTCTTAAAGAAAAGGCATAAATAATGGGGCAGGCATTGCAAGAGAGCATTATGACAAAAAAGGATTACAGAAATAGAAGTGTACCATGTTCTAGGTAAATTATTTGTTCATTTATGTATTTATATCTTGCCTTGTTGCAAAAAGGGTTTGGGCAGATTGTTGGGATACTATACTGAAAACAAATTGTGTAGGACCTTTCATTTTAGACAATAGAATTTAATTATTCCATGAAGGATGAAGCGTGTCAGTCAGAATTGTGTGATAAATTTCCATCTTTTAGCAAAATGTAGAATTATGATTGGACATGAAGATTTTTGTGTGTGTGTGTGTGTGTGTGTGTGTACACTCATATGCAGATGCCCAATTAATTTCTAAGGAGTACCTTTAGGAGGGATGAACATCTTTTCAGTCTGTACCACAAGTAAGGCAAATATATTTTGCCTTATGTGTGCATCTATGGCACAGTTGTTTCATCTTATGTTGTAACTTGTGAGACTTATAAAAAGCTACATATAAAAGAGAAGGCTAAAGAGAGTGGGCAGCAGACCAACAGCATGATGTCAAACACACGAGTCTACTTGCGGGGCATCTAACTGGGGCAAAGGGATCTTAAGGAACTATACTAAGGGACAACTAAGAGAGCACACCTTCCTAAACTACACTGATAATCCATTGTCCTTATCCAACTGGTACTCCCTAAATCTTTTATGCCTCAGAAGCAAGCAGTTGGCATGGGTACGTAATTTCATCATTGTTTTTCAATAGCTCAAACTCAGAGAGTATACATGAAGAGTTCAATTATAAAATCATTGGCATGTCCAGGCAAGAGTAAATGGGGGAAGAGGGGAGAACTGGAAATAGAAGAAAAGAAATACAAGATATATCACGAAGAGTTGGCAGGATCTGGCAACCGATTAGATGTGGGGGGAAATGCTATATTTACTAAAAGCAGAAAGTATGCTACATTCAGTTGAACTACTGGGGAAATTGCCATTTTTCTCCTCAGTAGAAATACACCTCTTTTAGATACATCAAGCATTTCAAAACTTCTTCACAAAAAGCTAAAGGGAACATGAATGCATTTCACTGTAATAGCAACGTTAGTGGCTACTATAACTATATAGTGGTGGTGCAAATTCCTCGTTTCTTTTATAACTTACTACTTATTAAAAACACAGAATGTAACTAAAATTAGGAAAGGTCAACTTAATACTAATTCTGCTAGTAACATTCAGCACTTTGAAATTTACTGGTTTTACTGACAGCGATGGCAAAAAAAAATAATTGATATAAAATACATTCTATCTCTATACTACTAAGCCGTATCTGCAGAAACAGGAAATGGCAATGTCTGACTTTCTAGTTTGTAAAAATCAAATTTCGTTAGGGCTTATATGGGCATTAAAAAAAAATAAAACCACCAATATCAAACCCTGGACAATCTAAGGTTCTAATCTGATCTAACAGTAGAACCTTTTGATCTAGCCAGCCCTCTCAAACTCCCTTCTTTGCAAAACCCCTTTTCATCTCTTCTGCTCTAAAAAGTGCTTTTACTTTTAGTGGCATTAAAACCCTAAGAGCATTAGTATCTCTAATCTTCCATTTCTTTCCCCATTTTATTTTTTCTGTTCCTAGACACAGCAGGATATGGCAGAGGCGCCCGTTAACTAGCCTGTAACCTTGGTCAAGTCAGTTAACATCCCTGGGCCTCAGTTCCTTTCCAAAGTTTTTGCATGTTCAGTTGAAAAAAACAATATTGGTTCCCCAAATAGGCCTTCGTGGTCCAGGGTACGGGTGTGCTAACCTGCATTTGTGCAGGACAAAAATCCCTCCATTCCGGCCCGCACAACTAAACATCCCTTCTCCGGTCCCTTAAACATTTTTCTTTTTTTTTCTGCCAGAAACCACCAGTTGTGTCTGTAAAGTAAATCCTGTCTAGAGAAGGCTGAGGCAGAGAAGGTATTCTAAAAACTGGGGGCCCAATGACTGGCCCAGGGAACGATCTCTTAAAGAAGCCCCCAGAATCGCAGCCCCTAAAGCCGAAGGGGGCAAGGGGTGGCTGGGAAAATACTGGAGAATCAGACTCTGAAACTCAACAGGGACTAAATAAAGTCCTTCCCTGGAAGAGAAGAAGGTAACGTCAAACCAGAAGCAGGTAGGACGAATCTCTGAACAGGCGATGGAGAGCAGGGGCGGAAGGGGCGGGGCCTGGGCTTCCGGGGCGGGGCCCAGGCGGGCGCAGGGGCGGGGCGAGCAGGGCCGGCCCTTCAGCTGCAGTCCACCCAGCCCTGGTCCGGCTCTCTGCGGTTACCCAAGCTCAGCCGACCTGGAGAGGCTGGGGCGGCCCGCCCGGGAGCTCGTAAGAGAGCGCGGAGGTGCTCGTGTTCTCCGCTAGGGGCCCTGGGCGGGGCAGCGAGAGGCCAACTGTCACGGCCTGGGAGACCTTTGAGTCTCCTAGCAACGTGTGGCTTCCTCTGGAGCGCCCAGCTCGAGATGCCCTGAGAACGGGCTTGTGTGCGCATGCCCAAGGGAATGGAGGCCGACCCCAGAGAGGGAGGGAGCCTTGAAAGGGTTCATTCCTAAGAAAAGATGGAGAGTGAAAAATGTTATCTGTTGCGTCTTCATCCCCAGACAGAATTCCCTAAAAAAGTGGATCGAGGAATAGAGACCACTGGCAATTTTTGTCCCTGATAGTAAATATCTCCCACTGTCCCACCTCCCTTCTCATTTTGTTGGGATTAAATGAACCAGTCTCCCTGGGGTTGAGCATAATGTCTGACAACGAGTAAACCTGCAATAAAGCACATCTCGAACATTATTTTTTAATATTATCTTCATTATTATATTTTAAACGGTCTGTTTACTTAATACTCCCATATTTTCCTCCGATTTCTAGATCTCTCTCTAAACTCTAGACTTGTATACCCAACTTGGTTATCCAAAACAACCCCCCTAAACACTCTCACCCCCTTACCTGCTTCTTCCACAGTCTTCTCCTTTCAGCAGGTGGTCCCAGAATCTACTCTTCCGCTTACCTCCATATCTATCCATCAGCCTAACCTGTTGACTTTACCACTTAAGTCCAAGCTGTCATCATTTCATCCCCTCTGGTGAATGAGTCTCTCTTGTCCCCCATAGTCTATTCTCAACAGAACAATCAGTGGAGTCCCTTTAAAACATAGTCAAATCAAGGCACTCCTCTGCTCACAATTCTGCAATGGCTGCCCACCTTTCATGGTAAAAAACAGCCTTACAAGATGGGCACACAAAGCCTCCTTCTTTGCTCTGCAGCTGTGGATCGCTCAGCTCCAGCCACACTGGCCTCCCGGCTGTTCCTGCCTAGCTCCCACATTGCCACCTTGTTTGCAGCTGCCCCCTCTGCCTAGAATGGTCTTCTGTCAGTTATCCCTTTGACTAACTTCCTCATATTCAAGTCTTTGTTAATATCTCAACTTGCTCATCTCCATCCCTTTGTCTCGTTCTTCTATCATGGTCTTTATCCCCCTTACTATGTTTTAATGTGTTTTTCGTAGCATTCATTACCTTCTAATATACTATCTAAATTGCTTATTTCCTAATTTTATTGTTTACCTTCTGCTGGAATGTAATTCCATAAAGACAGAGGTCTTGTTAACTAAACTACTAGGACAGTGCCTAGTATACAGTAGGTGCTAAAACAATGTATATCGAATGAATATGTTCCACCACCACCATCCCCACGAGTGCCACTATGACACTGTGGAAGCACTATAGTATCGTCACTAGGAGCATGTTGTCTGTCGCGTGACCCTGGATTTGATGCTAGCTTCTAATACAAGCAATGTGACCTTGCACAAACTACTTAATCAGTTTCCTTAACTATAAAGTGAAGACAAAAACTGTACCTATCTGAAGGAGTTGTGAAGATAAAATAGTAAATACAAACTGTTTAGGAAAGCATCTGGAACTATATCAATGGTAAATAGTGTTATTTCCACTAGATTATGCACTCATTACCACATGATTTTTCTCTGCTTTGCTACTATGTGCCAGATACTGTTCTAGATACTAAAGATACTGCTGTATCTTTAGTATCTAGAACAGTATCTGGCACATAGTAGATGATCAGGGACTAGTAAAGATACAGCAGTATCTTTAGTATCTAGAACAGTATCTGGCACATAGTAGATGATCAGGGACTATTTGTTGAGTGAATAAGTGAATCCACACCATTATACTTCCTGGAGTATTACACCAACTTTCTACTCAGACTCCCTGTCCCAGTCTGCCTGGGTGTCTTTCTAAACTCAAATCCAATGGTTCTTCTCAAACTTTAGGATCTGTCAGAATCTCCTGGAAGGTGTATTAATACAGATTGCTGTCCCTACACCCACATTTGCTGATTTAGTAGGTCTGGGCTAGGGTAGAGAATTTTCATTTCTAACAGGTTCCCAAATACTGTTTGCGATGCTCTTCCAGGGTCCACACTTTGAGAAATACTGTTCTACTTGTCATTCTCTTTCTTCTTTCAAACCACTCAGGCTTCTTACTGCTGCTAAGGTCAAAGTTTAAACTCTTTGGCTTGGTGTACACGCCCTCATGGACTGGTCCCTTCTTAGCTGATTTAGCCTTAGACTTCCCCTGTGAAGTTCCTCTTATTTTACCCCCTTTGAGCCCAACGCTGTGGTTAAAAGGAACTATTTGCAGTGTCCAGACTGAATAAAAGCTCATTCCTGAGACTTCCCCTGTTCTTGGGCCTGGAAGCCAGACTCAGATTCACCTTCTCTGCTCAGTTTTTCCGATGGTCCCTTTGTCCTTGCAGAGCTGAGATCTCTCCTTGGTCTCCATACTACACCCTGAGCATTCTTCCATTAGAGGACTGTAAACCTCTTTTCCCCATGTGCTTCTCTTTATGACAGATTGTGAGCTCTTGGTATGCTATGGCTGCTTTCTTTATTACTTCTAGGTTCAAGTATACAGTGCCTAGCACTTAGTGTATGCCCAGTAAATAGTAATAGCTAACATTTATTAAACATTTACCGTTTTCCAGGGCTTTAGATAGCCTGTTTTCCTCCTTTCCTTCCTTCCTCTTTTCTTTCCCTCCTTCCTTCCTTCTAGTTGAACAATAATTTTTTTTTTTAGCAGTCAGAGGGGTGAGGGTAGATGGTGAGAAGAGGTAATGGAAGTGGAGGAATATATGTAACTAATGGAAAATAAGCATACATTGTGATTTTTTAAAACCACCTTCTATTATGTAGTTAGCCACCTATGTCTTCTGAATCAACTCCTTTGGAAAAGGGGTATCCTTGTCAATCTTGTTTACTTTGTCCTCATTCTCCCACACACCTTCTAGACATTTCTTTTTTTTTTTTAAACCTGTTGATCTATAATTGCAATGCAATAAATGGAGCATATTTAACAGCATATGATTTGGTAAGTTTTGACATAGGTGTACGGCTGTGAAACCATCACCACAACCAGGTTAATGAACTTGTTTCCTGGTGCCCCCAGGAAACTGTCGATTTGATTTCTGTCACTTTGGATCATCTCACATTTTGTATAATGTTATATAAATGGAATAATACAATATGTACTCTTCCTTTGGCTTCTTTCACTCAGTGTAATTATTTTCAGATTTATCCATGTCATTGTATCAGTAACTCATTCCTTACCCCTCCCCCACTTTTATTGAGCTATAATTACATAATATTGTAGAAGTTTAAGGCGTACAACATAATGAATCAATATATTAATATGTGGCAAAATGATTACAATAATAAGTTTATTCATATTCATCACCTCATATAGTTACAATTTTGTTTCCTTGTGATGAAAACTTTTTAGACCCACCCTCTTATCATCTCTCAAATATAAAGTACCGTATTGTCAACCATAGACCCAAGACTGCACATCACATCCGCAGAACTTACTTATCTATAACTGGAAGTCTGTACCTTTTGACCCCCTTCCCCCATTTCTTCCACCCTCCACCCGCCGCCTCTCGCAACTACCAATCTGTCCTCTGAGAAGACATTATTGTTACCTTTATTTTACAGATGAGAAAACTGAGTTATGGAGAGTTTAATTTAACCAAGATCACACAAACTGTAATGGCTCAGATGAGACTCTAACCAGGCCCTCCAAAACCCAGTGACTAGACTCATGGCCCCTGAGCTGTCTATTTTGGAATGTTAACTTGAATGAATCCATCCATTCTCTACTAGTTCTAAACTGAATGTCCTCTCAACATCTTCCAAAACCGAAATCAGTGCAGAAATAAAAGTAACAAAACTGAAGATAAGCCGTCTGCAGTTCAATCTTATAAATTAGTACATTTTGAATTTTAAAATTGTTAACCCTGTGGTTAACATAGTACCATGTTTTTATTTTAAAAACTTAAAATACATATCGCATGTATTATTTTACATTTTTTGTGTGATGAGTTAAATTGTGTCCCCTCCCCCCAATTCATATGTTAAAGTCCTCATCCTCACTACCTCAGAATATGATCTTATTTGGAATAAGGGTTGTTGAAGACGTAATTAATTAAGATGAGGTCATACTGGAGTGGGTGGTCCCCTAATTCTTATTAGTGTCCTTAGAGTAAGGGGAAATTTGGACGCAGACACTGTTATGGGCTGAATGATGTTCCCCTATAATTCATATGTTGATGCTCTCACCCCCCAGTGTGACTGTGTTTGGCTATAGGGCCTCTACGGAAGTAATTAAGGTTAAATAATATCCTAAGGGTAGGGCCCTAATCCAATAGAACTGATGTCCTTTTAAGAGGAAGAGGTACCAGGGCTGTGAGCACACAGAGAAAAGGCCATGTGAGGATAAAGCAAGAAGCTGGCTATCTGAAAGCCAAAGAGAGAAAAACCAAATTTGCTGACATCTTAATCTCTGACTTCCAGCCTCTAGAACTGTGAGAAAAGACATTTCTGTTGTTTAAGCCACCCAGTCTGTGGTGTCTCTTCCTCAGTCCTGTTGGGATAGAATAAATCAGGGACTTTGAAGTTCAAAGAGCTTTGGAATTGCCGAAGGAGAGAGATTCCCACCAGGGGAATGAGGAAAGAGAGTAGCCAGTGTTGACCACGGTTTTCTTAGTACACGGAACATTGGACTTCTTATGAAAATCTGTTTTATTTGTATCTCGAGGATGCCAAAGGCTAGTAAGTGATTGTGTCTTCCTCCAGAAGAGCCAAATTTATAGATCACGTCTTCCGAGAGTGCATGTGTGCATGTCTGTGGGCTATGCTTACCCATCTTCACTATATTCTATTCTTTTTCCTTTATCCCAAATCCTCACAATTTCTCTTTACTCTTTAGTACTGTATCCATTGTGGAAAGAAGAGAGAATAAATCAGTGGACAAATAAGTAAGAATATGAGCATTATCTTGACCAGCCTTGACAGGGGCTCCCAATTCTGTGAGAGGTAGACACACTAGAGTCTCTTCCTCTTCCATTAAAAAAATTTCCTGAGAATCTGTATATGAATAGAACTCTGAGTACCATGGCTGCAGGAACGTGCTTATTATGTACTCTGAGGGTGGCATTCTGATTCCAGATTTCCCTGGTTAGAACTTGTTCCTGAATTTATTCTACATTACTTTGTGTCTCTGTGAAAGCATTCACTTAGCGTGTTCTGCAAACCCATGGTATCCAAATAGATTGAAAACTACTCGAAGGCACATTTTAGTTAGCTACATAACCACTGTAAGGCTTGCCACCGTGCTACAGCACAAAGCAGGACCTCGAAAGTGAGCTGTTTGTGATTGTTAATATTGTGGTGTCTAAGGAGACTTGCTAGAAAGAGGCACAATAAATGTTATTGTGACATTTTGATGAATTAATACTTTAGTAAACCTTTTCATAAAGTTGCTTTGATGCTTTAACCCGTATCCCATTTGCCCTGAAAATACTTGCCGGTGGTGCTTGCGGCAGCATCTTTTATCCCAAGATAACTCGCGGATTACAGTCCTAACCTTACCCCCAAAGTTTGCCACAAAATATCTTGCTTTTATTAGTATTTTCACATCATCTGGCATATCAATAGCCTTTTTTTTTTTAACACCTCCTGCACCTGATATTTCTAGGTGGTCTGCCATCCAAGTACTAACCAGGCGCGACCCTGCTTAATTTCCGAGATCAGACAGGATCTGGTATGTTCAGGGTGGCATGGCTGTAGATTATTAATAGCCTTTGGAAACAAATGACCCCATTCTATTTATAGCATTCTGTTTTTAGTAGTGCTATTTCCATTTACAAAATATAGTAATTCTCGATCGCTGAAAATGTCAAATCCTAGAAAAAGTAGCAGTTCTACACGTGATATTAACACCATTCTCGGACAGTTGTTAGCCAAAAATTCATTTGATGAATCTGATTTTTGTATATATTTCTGTTTCATTAGGGTTAGAGACAAGTTCTGTTTGGACAGAACAGTTTTTATATTTTATTTTCACATTGAAAACCAGTCACATTTGCTTCAGCCTTAAAGAGTATGTTAATGTAAAATTAACTTAATGCTGGCAGCCAGCTGCACTTTTTTCCTAAATGGTAAATGGATTAAAAATTCCAGACCTTTCTCCTGTTACTCTATCACTTGTTTTTCTTTTAACTTACAAAAAATATAGCTCAAAAGGACGGGCGTGGGGAGGCTAGCAGCTAATTTATCCTTGGGATCTTATCTGCCTTAAGATCATGCATCAGAGTTATGATCATCAGGAGTTGTGTATTTACTCAGTTTGCAGCTATAAATGGAAGCGGGAACTAACAGTTATTGAATCTACCATGAGTCAGATACAGTCTGTTCTCGTACCATCCTCATGGTTATCCCATAAGATAGAAATTGAAAAAGAGAAGGGAAATTGAGCTCGGCTTTAAGGCGCTTAGTGGACAAATAGTAAGAGGAACAAAGTTTGCTTTCAGGTGAAACTCTGCATCCCCCCTTGCATCCTTGGGTGGGGTCACCCGCTACAGGTGTTCAGTTTCCTCTTGCGCTACTGTTCCTACATAGACACAGGCAACTCTTCACCAGAACGACACTACCGTATCAAGGTTTCTGGCAAGAGCCACACGCTTCGTGCTACGTGCTAGATCCCACCCCGCTGCCCCTGTCCCAGGCTCAAGCCTCACTCCTATGCAGCGCAGTCCAGACCTGTAACAAGCGGACAGTAGGTGGTGGAAACTGACAGGATGCTCCCGGCCCCGCCTCACGGCTCCTCTGATTGGACGTGGCTGCTCCCGGCCAGCCAATGGTGAGGCGGCAGCAGCTTCCAGGAAGTGGCGGCGAGGTTAGGGAAGACCTCAGCTTCCGCTACCGGCTTCGGGGCCAGTCCTCCGGGGTTGGCGGGCACTATGAGTTCCTTCCAGGGACAGATGGCTGAGTATCCGACCATCTCCATAGACCGCTTCGACAGGGAGAACCTGAGGGCCCGCGCCTACTTCCTGTCCCACTGCCACAAGGGTGAGTGAGCGCAGCACACCGCCCACTCCCGGGGGAGCTGGGCTGCGCGGGTTCTGGCCCCTCGGGGATGTCACCCGGGGGCCTGGAAAGGAGGAAAGGGGGAGTTCGGGGTCCTGAAGCGAGGGAGTACCGGTTTGGGGAGGCCAGGGAGAGACTAGCACCTGCACCTTGTCCCAGTCTGGCTCATCAGCCTCTCCGAAGCGTTATTTTCCTATCTGTCCAACTGCCATTTACACACTGAACTGGGACACAACTATTAGGTTCTTCTGGAAGCTCTCCCAGCGGCCAGTAGTCAGAGGTTGGTGAGGATTATTTAGTTCTTCCCTACATCCTCGCTACCATGTTTTAAAGGAAACTATTAACAGATGAAATTCTGCCATGCCGCGCACCCTCGAACATTAGCAAGCAGGCACACACACTCTGAAATCAAACATTCTTTCTGTAAACTTGACAGTGCAAGCTCCTCCTCCTTTTAGATGTTTTGTCCACATCCAGTAGGAAAGGTTCATTTTAGTCACGAGGCAGGTGTGGTTTACCTTATAGATGGCCAGGTCAGGCAGTGAGAATACTATCTCACAGCTCCATGCAATTAGAGATTCATTCGGAAGTGTCACACCTAAGGACATGGCCTCAGGCAAGGCTGGAGTGTCTCTAACATATATTAGCTAAACTCCAGAGCCAGTACCACTAATTTCACAACCATGGTCCATTTTTAACACCTTTTATACGGACTAGTAGGTCACTAACTTGATGGATGAAAACAGTTTTTAACATTCATGATGCTAGTTAACTAGCACAGCCGTTGGCATTGATCAGAGATGAAGCAGAGCAGTAACTGCTTGTAGGAGCGTGGGCTTTCAGAGTAGTTTGAGTAGGATTCTCCCATCCACTTAGAAGAGGGGATTAGAGCATAACAAACACATGCACATACATATCACAAGGTGTAATTTTACAATAAATTATAGGTATCAAACACTGCCCTTCCCCATGGTTGTTATGATGATCAACTGTTGTGTGTGGAATCGGTCACTTTACTTAAACATGGTGTAAATTGTTGAAGTTATCTGTTTTGGGAAAATGCTTCTGCTTTCTTGCTCACCATCACCAATTGTCTCTCTTTGATGAGGAAATCTGAAGCTCCTTTCTCGATTTGCTAAAAAGCTCTGTGAGCTTCTTTGAGGGTCTTTCTGCTTATTATTGAGAACAACATTTTTTTTTTTGTCTTGTTTTTCATTGAGGATCTGCTGCTGGTTGAAAATAGCCCTGTTTCTGCATTTTGTGTTGAGTCTCACTGGAATTTCTGAATGTGTTAGCCATGATTAAAGCATGGTGAAGGGGCTTCACCTTCATGTTTAGGAGTAATGGGTTTGGAGGGAGAATTCATCTAAAGGAACCTGTGAAATCATCATCACTAATTTGTACATTAAGCAAGAAATGGACTACCCACTCTCAATTAGTTTGTAATAACTTTTCCTGTCCTCTGATCACATGTAGATCTGTTTACTTAACCAGGATGTAAACTCATCAAGGGCGAGCAGTCAACTTCTGCTTTTGGTGGCTTTCCAAATTATCTATTGATGTTTTTTAACCTTTTGAGGAAACAGATTTCTTTAAATGAACTATGGACTGAATTGCATCCCCTCCAAGTTCATGTGTTATAGCCCCTACCTCAATGTGACTGTGTTTGGAAGTAGTTAAAGTGAAATGAGGTCATAAAGGTGGGGTCCTAATTCGATAGGACTTATAAGAGGCGGAAGAGATCTCTTTCTTTCTCTCCTTCTCCACACACATATTGAGAACAACACATGTGAGCACATAGCAAGAAGGTGGCTGTCTGCAAGCCAGGAGAAGAGGGCTAACCAAAATCCAACCCTGAAACCTTGATCTTGGACTTTGACCTCTAGAACTGTGAGAAATAAATTTCTGTTGGTTAAGCTCCTCCCCCGACCCCTAGTCTATGGTATTCTGTTATGACAGCCCAAGCAGACTAATACAGACTATCTGATAAAACCTATGGGTTCTTTTGCTAGAAAAAAAAAATGCACATAAACATCTTAATATCACATTTTGATACAATTTGGAGAAGGCCATGAATCCAGTCGATATTGGTTTATGGACCGTCTGGATTTCATTATTGTGCTCAAGTGGGGTAGGCTTTACTAAGCATCAGTGAGGCCTGAGATAATCACCTGGGGTTGGGGAGGGCCCCTTCAGGGGACAACTTACGATTTTTTCTGATGAATGAAAAAGAAAAAGGCCCCGGAAATAAATTTCTGGGTGCAGTTCTAGAAGCACAGAGCAAACTCACTCAGGTTCTCCTGGCCTCCAGTCAGGAAGGGGTGGTGGGTGGAGCATCTTGATGAAATGGCTCTAGGATGCTGCCTGCTGACTTAGTTTCAGAGCATGGAGCACAGTCTGGATTCTGCTTCCTGTTTTCATGGCACAAACTCTGTGGAAACCCCAGTTTCTCAGAGTCCTGCCCTGAGGTGCACTCCTAGACCCTAAAAGCCTGGGCCCAGAATGACCCTCTGAGGAGGCCAGTGGACTGTCCTGTGAAGGAACTTGTCAGGACCTGCCACTTGAAGTGTGGTGACTGCCTTGTGCTCACTGGAGTCAAGGGTTGCCACGTGTAAACTGAGGGCGTACACACGTGGTGTGTGTGTGTGTGTGTGTGTGTGTGTGTGTGTGGTAATTAGAATAATTAGAACTATTTGATTTAATTAAACAATTTATAAGTGTTTGGTCATTGTTATCTAGGCCTTTACATGCTAAAGATTCAGAATGTATTAGAATGCATCCTCTATTTAATGTATATTTGGTTTAAATGTTACCTGTCTTTAAATGTCATCTTTTTGTGTCTGTTAATTGGAGGGCTTTGCAACAAGTCTGTGTGGATAGAAATATCCTCCTTTTCAATACAGCAGTCACAGTAGGCCGAAAAGATAACAAAGCTCTTCTTATTCTGGCCTAAGACTGAAGAATTTCCTCAAGGATTCTAAGGAAGCAAGCTGGAATTTCCGGATGGAATAATTTAAGTATCTGGAATCGCGTGGATTGCAGAGAGCAAATCCCAGAGGATGGTTGAATTGAAATGAAAGAAGAGAGTAGAGGAAATTACTGGAAGCAGTTCCAGAGGAGATCATGGCCACTTATTCTCCCATGGCTACTCAGAGTGGTTTAGATTCTGCCCTAAGATGCAGAGGCTCATTCTCCTTTTAAATAGCTTCTTATGGCTCAGAAATGGTCAGCTTTTAGTGGTTCCTGTTTTATTTGCAGATGGATTCTTCACCTGCAAAAGGAAGAGCCAATAGCCCATACAAATCAATCCTCTTGTAAAAGTAAACCTGTCACGTATTTTCTCTCAAAAGGAAGTTTAAAAAGAGCACACAACTGAGTGTTTTTGGACCAGTGAGCTTCTGAAAAGAGAATGTCTTTATGATTTTTGATCCTTTTGTTTTTAGATCACATGAAAGGACTAAGAGCCCCGGCTTTGAAAAGAAGGTTGGAGTGCAGGTAATTTATTTTGCTATGTGTGTGTGTCTTAGTTATCCATTGCTGCATGACAGATCACCCCAAAACTTAGTGACTTAAACCAACACTAATCATAAATTCTCTCAGTTTATGTGGGTCAGGAATTCTGATGGAGCACAGGGGATGGCTGGTTTCTGCCTGCCCGGGCATCATATGGGGCTGACGTTATCCGAAGGCTTGTTTATTCAATGTCTGACACCTAAGCTGAGAAGAATCACAGCTGGGGCTCCTTAGGCATCTCTATATCTAAAAAACCCCTTCAGCATAGTGGTTTCAGGATAAGTGGACTTCTCATATGGAAACTGAAAAGAAAGTGTATGCCTCAAGAGAGTAGAACTGGCAGGTAGCCATGTCGCCCGGAGGCCTCAAAAGCCCTGCAGTATTACTTCCATTCCGCCGTTGGCTAAGGTAGTCACAGGTCTGCCCAGGGTCAAGGGGATGTTAACATAAAGACCTCCTGTCAATGGAGGAATTCACCATGGACGATTCATGAGAAGCCTGGGTGTAGATGTGCTATGTAGTAGTGTAGGCACCTTTGGAAAATAGCCTGCCATAGACCATATTCCTAACCTCTAAGCCATGCTGTTGAATTTTTAAAACTTATCATGAAATTGATTCCTGCTCACTAAAACAAACAGAAAACCAGAAGAGATTTATGTGCAGCGGAACACAGAAATCTTATGTCCCCTGAATCCCCGTTCCGAGCTCCAGAGGTGGCCTAGCCTTTGGTGGTGTCTTTCCAGACATACCTAATCACGTGCAAATGTGCATCTGTAACGTAGGAAAGGTGAAGGCCAACCTGAGGAAGAGGTCAGGGGACACAGTATTTTCTCCATTTGCTTCCTCCCTGTCCCTTTACACTCTCGCTGGGACGAGCTAGTCACTGGGGTGTTGGCATGCTGGGAACTACACTAACTTGTGCCAGCTCGAGATAAGTGATGTGATATGTGATGAAATGTATTTCCTAGTCACCAGGATGGCTCATTTTGGATTACACTGAAACAGCTCTTTTTTTTTTTCTGTCTTTCCCTTTCAGCTTGAAGGTTTACTTATACTGTTCTCCTGTTACTAAAGAGTTGTTGTTAACTAGCCCGAAGTACAGATTTTGGGAGAAACGAATTGTAAGTTTTATTTTTTGAGTGATGTTAATTCTTTTTTATCAAGCAGGAAATATTTTTTGAGGTAGATTGAACAAAGCATTAGAATTATTCAAAGCTTGGTTCCTCATACACTGTATTTGTCCACATTCATTACAATATCGATGTTTATATTTAGTCTTTGTGATTCAGCGGTTTAGAAGAGGTCCATATTTTATTGTACATTTGTTTTTCTTTTCCCTCAGAATTTTGATCTAGGTCCTTAGTTTTGTTTAATCTCATTGAGTCTCTTGCTAAGTTGCAAGAGACTCATTTAAAGGGTAAAATGTTCATTAACATAATTGATAAATCCTCTTATTTAGATCATAGGATAGATTAGGAAAAATAAACATAACTCATGGGCTATAATAAGAAAGGGCTAACAACCAGAATAAAAACACAATGGATAACTTTGAATCTGGCAGAATAAAATGGATCTAGTCAACAGAAGGAAGATATAGTAAAGAGAAGATAAAATATTGGTACATAGAAAATGCAAAGGTGGCAGAAAAAGTTCTGTTATAACAGTAATTACTATAAATATGAATAGATTTAATTCAGTTCTTGATCAAAAGATAAATTCTCAGTTTAGGTTAAAAAAATAAGAAAGATCCACTAGTCTTAGTTCCCAAGAAACATAGTTAAAACAAAAGGATAAATGTAAGTTGGAATGGAAAAAAAAAGGTGGGGGGGACATATACCAAACAATAGAAGCTAAAAAATGCCATCGTGGCAATTTTTATATCATACAAAGTAGAATTGAAGGCAAAAACAATTCTAAGTTTCCCAGAGGATGTAATTTACTGTTAGAAGGAATGGATCAAGAAGATGTGAACATATACACAATTGACAAAGGTAACCTCAAACTGGATAAAGTAATAACTGATTACCCTGTGCTTGATCAGAGAAAGGGAACCATAGTGAGTTGCTAGAATTAGGGCTATTATGTGGATTAAACCCAAATAATTGTGGGAGCTGGCAGAGAAGTCTGAACAAGTGTCATAAAGAGTCTGTTTGTCATTTGATCGCTGACAGCTTTCAATTCTCACTTCCTCTCCCGCTTCTGCCGTACATCTGGGCAAGCTGGTACAGAAGCCTACCCCTCCCTCGGCACCCACATGAAGTTCAGACCACATGAGCCCAGGCCCACCCCCAACCACAATAAAAACCAAAGCCACTGGCTCTCCCAGGCCACACGGGTCACTTCCTCCAACCCTAAGCCCGTCCTGCCCTCCTGTCCCCAGACAGCCCCACAGCGTGAGCACAGCTGTTTCATGCCCTCTTGGCGCATGTGTGGCATCCTCTGTTTCCACCCCCAACCTATCAGGGCCGGGTCCATCCCCGCTCCGCAAAGGGACACAGCAGCAAGGCTGTAACTTTGGCCTTGGCATCAGGCCTCCAGATGCTATGGGTCGGCGTGGCCGGCAGTCAGGGAGGAAAGCTGTGGAGAAGAGAAGGGGCAGGCTGGAATCCACGAGGACAAACTGGAACCCATGTCCCTGTCTCACGCCTCCTAACCTCAGTAGTGCCACCGCCCCCTTTGCCACTGAGCCCCGCAGCCCGGGCCCAGGCCCCCAGAGGCCGAAGGAGGACAGATTTCCTGGAGAGGGTGGAGTTGCTGCCGCCCCGCCTCGTGTTGGTGGGTTGAGCCGGCAGGTCTGCGACACGCACCAGTGGTTATTTCCGGTGTCCTCTGGAGCATTGAAAAATGGTTGTTGGTTCACTTCCACCTTCTAAATCTCAACCCTAAGCTGGAAGCATACATGGAAGGGACTTCTAGGACAATTCGCTCAACTGAGTTGATATAGTACAAGGCCACCTCACAATCTAAGGGAGAAATGGGCAATTCAGCAATTGTAGGTGAAGTGCTACCCACCCCACTCTCAGAAACGGAAAGATGAAGGAGGCAGGAAATAAGTGAAGACATGACATTGGAATGACATAATTAATAAATGTGAACTAATCGAAATACAGAGCTTTAAACCCAACAGGGAAAACAAGCTCTTTGGGTATACATGGAACGTTTACAAAAATTGACCATATACCATGTCGCAAAGAAGTTTTAAGAAACCCTAGTGACCTATTCTCTGAGCGTAATGCAGCGGTGTTGGAAATCAGAAATGAAAGGGGAGCTAAAGTCACACATACGGGAACTGAGTGTGTACAATAAACAGGTCTTAGGTTAAAGAAGAAACTGTAAAGAAAACGTACAGTACTTAGAAGTGATGGAAAATGAGAGCGTGGCATGTCAGGTGCGGGGAACAGCTGACTTAGTGTTCAGAGGGAGACCGATAGCACCACACACATTTCTTAGTAAACAGACTAGAATTAAATGGAATGAGTCTACAACGCAATAAAAAGGGAAAGGAGCAACAAAGCAAATACAAAGGTGCGTGAAAGAAGGAAATAATGACGGTAAAAGTTAGTGATATCAAGACTAACAGCTGCCACGGAAAATGGAAGATGAACATAACTAAAAGCCGGTCCTTAGAGGAACAGATACATTTCTGCCAGGATCGATTAAAAAATGCATATAAAAATACAGAATGATAAAAAGGAAAATATTAATAACAGCAATGCATTTTTTGACAGTTACTATGGTAGTATATTTGCTAATTTAGACAGAGTGAATAAATATTTGGAAAAGGAGGAAAATACCAAATCAAGGCAAGAAAAGTGGAAAACTTGAATAAACCATCCAAGAAATGAAAACAGTTTTCAAAGATCTCTTCTTCAATAAAGCTCCAGGCCCAGATGGTTTTATAGGTGCATTTTTCCAAATGTTCAAAGAACAAATAATCCCTATACTAGATGAATTGTTGTAGGAGATAATAAAAAGCCACTCAACCCCCTGGCAAAAAGATAATAATAGTACATGGGGGAAGAGGCCATTTCGTATGTAAACCCTAATTAAGGTAGATGGCTAACTGAATCTAACAGCATTAAAAAATAGTGCATGATGAATATGATGTGTTTATTCAAGAAATGCAAGGATGTGTTAAAACCTGAACTTCAATCACTGGACTAAAAAGATGACAAATTACATTCATTCATCATCTACTTCGCGAGTGCCTCTCCGTATTAGTTGCTGTTCTGGTAAAATGTGCAACTACGCCTTGGAGCATTTGCAGCAGCTGGTATCTGTGAATTAGGTCAACATGTCATGAAAGGATGTGGTCTGTTCTGCAGCACAAAACCTAAACACATGGAACGCTAGTGTTTTACAAAGGCTCAAGTTCAAAGGGACGGGGAGGTGAAGGGAGGAAGATTGAAATCGTAGAAATAGAACTGCTGTGTCAAAGGATATATAAGTTTATAAGACGTTTAATAATGTCACATCAACCTCAAGAAGGATATTATTTAGTTTTATCATGTTTTCAAGCTGTTAAGATATTTCTTATAGTGACATCAGAAATTGTCACCCAGAGAATCTGTAACTTCTCCTCTAAGTCCCCTTTTAGTGTTTGACATGGCAAAGGCACGAGAAACTGCAAAAATATACCCTGTGATGTATACATGACCTCTTTTTTTATTTTCATATAGATCTCAATTGAAATTGAAACTCCCACGCAGATACCTTTAGTGGATGAAGCATCAGGCGAGGTAACTAAATATTAAGTGTTATGTTTTTCAAAATTAATATTTAGTGCTGAAGTGATTATATTTCTCCTTGCTTTTGAATGCTCATTTAATCATAAATAAAAATTATAGCAATAGAATGAGTTTGAAGGGGGAAAAACATTGGTAACTTTATTTTCTGCATCCAAAGGATTGGACATAATTTCTATCAAATTGGCTTCCTTTTAGTATTACATGCTAATGATGAGAATACCAATTGTTGCTATTACTACGTGATAGCATTGTCACATTTATTAAGTTTATTATGATGATCAAGATATGAAATGGTGTTAAAATTTTTGCAGCAAATTAATGTACATTGTGATTTTCTTATTCAAGAAAAAGATACTGTCCACATGGATCTAATTTCTTTCTTGTTCTTAAATTTAGAAGCAGGCACTTTTGTGTTGTGTGTTGCTTTAATAGTAAGTAGGACCACGGAATTACTTTTTTTTAAATTTATTTTTACCTTAAATTATGCCTAGAGCTAGGAGACGTTTTCCTACGTTAGGCGGATCTAGTGAGTATTTGTTTCAGAGCCCGATCACAACCCGCTTTGCTGACCTGGGGAACTCAGGAGTGTTCGGTACTGTGGGACCGATCAGACAGGGCTGACTTCACATTTCCTCTTTGGAGAAGACCAGGCGTTGGAAGCACTGCTCATCAAGTTACTGTCCCAAGGGAGGGCCCCCGCACGGCCAACCTAGGGCGGGCCCAAACGCGGGAAGAAGGGTGGCCAGAACCTCCCTCGCGCCGTCCCGCACAGTTCCTAGCACGCGGGGCGCCTCGCCGCCCTGTGATGGACGTTGCCGAAAGCTTTCTCGTAGCCATGCCCCACAGAGCAGGCGGCTCCCAAGCGGAGTCGCACTGTCCCACTCCGGTCCTTCACGTTTCTTCTCGTGCTCTGCGGCTTTTGCGTGTGGTGTCTGCAGCTGCGAGGGGACTTCGGAATGAATGGTGTTAGACTTGGGGGAGGAGCCGGCGTGTCCAGAGCCCCGCCCTCCGCCCCGCCTCCTGAGGGCTGGGACGTAGGCCCGCGCGCCAGCCAGGCTCAGGCTAACCGGACAGGACAGTGTGCAGCACAGTGACTTGGGACCAGGCCACCTCAGGCTGCTGCTGCTCTTGTTAATAAAAGCTTTGTTGAGATAAAATTCACATGCTGTACAGTTCACCTCATTTAAGGTGTACAGTTCAAGGGCTTTTAGGATATTCACAGTGCGTATCCATCACCACAATCAATTTTAGAACATTTCTTTCTATCACCCATACAGAAACCCTGTACCCATTAGCAGGCACTCCCTATTTCTCCCTCCCCTCAGCCCCTGGCAACCACGATTCTACTAGAAGTTTCTATGGATTGGCCTATTCTGAAATTTTCATATAAATGGAATCACACAACGTGGTTTTTTGTGACTGACTTCTTTCACTTTGCATAATGCTTTCCAGGATTATCCATGTCATTGTATGTATTTTATTTCTTTTTATGGCCAAATAATATTCCATTGTATGGATGAAGCACGTTTATTCATTCTTCAGTTGATAGACATTTGGGCTGTTTCTTCTCTTTGGCTCATGTGAATAATGCTGCTGTGAACTGAGTTTTCATCTGTCTTGCGTAAATACCCTAGAGTGGAATTGCTGTCATATGTAACTCGACGTTTAACTGTTTTGTGGGCAAGGAATGCACTTCTTTCCAGAATCTGTGGCGAGAGGACATGAGGAAAACAGGCATACCAGTTCTTGGGAAGTACTTGAATGTGTTTTGTTAAGGAGCGCTTTATTTAGCTGGGTCCTAATGATAACTTCTGTTATTATTTATTTTTTTTTTAGAAGGAAGAGATTGTTGTGACTCTCTTACCAGCTGGTCATTGTCCAGGATCAGTTATGTAAGGGGGCTCATCTATTTTGCCATTTTATTATATGTGTTATATTTGTAGAAAGACATTTTTAGGGTCTAGAAAATAAAATGTATAGGGAGATTCAATTATTTTTATGGTACTTCTTTTAATCTTTGTTTCCAAATTGAACTTGGGGAACTGAGGCGAAGATCGAGTTTGAAACGTGGCTTTCATATCATGGAAGTCTTCGATAGCTATTTCTCCATTGGCTTTGCATTTTCTTATCACATGGATTTTTCTCTCCATGAGCGGGAAGGATGTCAATATATAGTTGAGAGTGCTAATGTATTTCAGGGGACATCTATTGCAAACTCAGTAGTGTCATTTTTTTCTACCCCGGGAAAGAGGTGGCCGCTGAGTGCCCGATATGGTTTAAAGCTATTGAAATTCCATTAACACCATGTCATAGTGGCTGTTTGGCAGGAAACGTTTGCTGTGGAATTAGTACGTGTTTTGCTTTGCTTTACTAGGGTTTTGATGAGACTGAGAAGTCACTGACATCTCCCTTTGCAGGTTTTTATTTCAGGGCAATAATGGAACTGTCTTGTACACGGGAGACTTCAGACTGGCCAAAGGAGAAACTGCCAGAATGGAGCTTCTGCACTATGGCGGCAGGTACTGGCGTGACCTAACTCTTGGACATGAGACTGCATCATTTTGAAAGGTTTATTGCCCGGTTACCCACCAAACACAAGCCTTTGCTTCTCAGAAATCAAACTTGTTCGTAATATTGGTAAAGCTAACTTTTCATTTTGAAACAGGAGGAGGGTAACATGTTATGTGTTGATTGGTTGAGATAGTAGGTGAATCTGTCAAAGTTCACTGAACCATATGTGCAAAACCCGTGTATTTTATTGTATGGAAATCATTTCCCAACAAAATTGTTTTAACAAAAAAATTCCAAGTGGAGTGGAACACCCTGTAAAATAACAGACTTTAAACTTTCTACGTATTTTATTTCACATTAGATGATTAACACCGGTTGTTTTTTTCCCCCCAGAGTGCAAGATATCCAGAGTGTGTACTTAGATACTACTTTCTGCGATCCAAAATTTTATCAGATCCCCAGTCGAGTAAGTCTCCCTGGAGAAAGGGTGAGAACCTGGGGGTGGCCCTGTTTCTAAAAGGACATTTGTAGCATAAGAATCAGATCGTAATCAGCCCCATTGGCAGTAATAGCTGTGAATAGAAAGGGTGATATTCTTAAAAGCATTAAATGCCTTTTAAAACTCCTGCCCAGGCGGAGTGTCTGAGTGGGATACTGGAGCTGGTTCGAGGCTGGATCTCTCGGAGTCCCTACCATGTCGTGTGGCTGAACTGCAAGGCAGCTTACGGGTATGAGTATCTGTTCACCAACCTTAGTGAAGAATTCGGACTCCAGGTACGAGGGTGGCTCTTTCTTTCCCGCTGTTCTCATCCATCCTCCCGACTTCACCTTTCCTCCCCCTATTCAAACAAAAACAAAAACAAAACAAAAACAAACAAACAAACCGAAAGCAGTAACAGATGGAAACATCCTGTCAAAACCTGTGCACGGCACAGGTTGGCAGCCCCTCTGAATATTCCATCTTTGTTTATTCACGTCCTCATTGGGAGAACTTGACAGTGGCCCAAGTGGCTGAGAAGAGCCCTTTGGTGAAATGTCTCACAGAGGAAGTATTTTTTTCAAATCTGTGGGTCATGAAACAAATTTAGTGACTGTGACCAGCACTGAAAATAAATTTGTACTAGAAAATATCCAAGTATATTGCTTTTGTGAAAATTTACAGATGGAATCAGACATACATATACGCATATATATATGTACGTGTGTGGGCACTGGGTTGCCCTGGAAAACATATTTCTTACTGTGGGTCATGGTCAAAAACATCTGAAAAACATTGTTCTAAAACAGCAGTTCCCAACCTTTTTGGCACCAGGGACCGGTGCTTCTATGAGAATCTAATGCCTTATGATCTGAGGTGGAGCTGAGGCGGTGATGCTATGCTGGGGAGCGGCTGCAAATACAGTTGAAGCTTCACTCACTGGCTGCTCACCTCTTGCTGTGCAGCCCGGTTCCTAACGGGCCACAGACTGGTACCGGCTGCGGCCTGGGAGTTAGGGACCCCTGTCCTAGAGCACTGAGCCTCATCCGTGGATCCGTGTCTGATCAGGCTGGAAGT
>NW_006431956.1:7233835-7239080 GCF_000325575.1 Pteropus alecto | reverse complement strand
TGTGAGTGGCTGCTGAGCAGAGCTCCCATCCTGCTGCCCCCACATGGAGCCTGTGGCTTCCTCTCCTCCCTGAACAAAAGGAAGTACTAGAAGTAGTTGGACATTTAAGTTCTACTTCGTTTGTGTCTTTTAATTTAATTTAGGTCCCCCAAGTAAAAATTGTGCCAAGAACTTAACAATTTTAGACAATATAATTTAGTAAACTACAAAGATCTAGTTTTTGTACATTTGAAATTTTAAGATTTCTCCCTCCCTCCTTCCCTTCTTAAATCTTTATTTCCTAAGTCCTTTCTTCTGTAATTTCTTCCTTTCTTAAATCCTTCTGTCCAAATGTATTGGTATAAAATTGCCAGCTCTCCATTTGGGGAAGGATTTGTTTCATTCTGAGACTTTTAGTGTTAAACTGGCCTTTTAAATTAAAATCACAGCAATGTTGCATTGTTTGTGCGTGCACACACACACACACACACACACACACACTTATCTACAATACTATCCACTATTTTTTCCCTCATGTCCTCTTCTGCAGAAATATACAGGTAGCAACTACTTACCAGTCCCAGATTTGTTTTGTACATTTTAGTGGAATGTGAAATGGAAAAGACTGCTTCTGCTCTGGACGCCTTGCAGGAAAACCAGGGGCTGAGGAGGGAGGGCAGACCCTAGTGGTGACCTTAGAGCCACCCCGCGGGGGGCCCTCTGTCAGATCTCTTAGCCCCTCTGAAGGAGACAGAACAGTCTCAGACTGTGAATTTTAAAAGGGGGAACAATGCGGTTTTTGATTAAGCGACCTCAGTGATGATCTGTGGCACCTTTCTCAGGCTTCTTCATTTTCATGAGGATGAAGTTTTCTGTATCGCTCTCTACGCATCTCAGAATTTACTCCCTTTTATCTCCTTTGTAGGGAGGCCAGAAAAGCAAATTCACTGTTACTTCTTAGTCCTTAGGAAACAGTGAACAGAGGCCCCAGGATGAGCAAGCAATTATGCTGGGATTCTCTCCGGCGTGGTGTTAATTACCACAGCAACCTGACGGCATTCTCATTCGTTCTGTTCAAAATGAGAATGCTTTTTTCGGTGCCATTTTGTAATCCTATTATCAATTTAGGTATAGCAGGTCCTTGAGTAACATTTTGTTACGAGGACAGTTTTGTTAGGTCAGTGAGATGCTGTAGGGACTTGACTCTTGTTTGTTTCGATTAGCCTGTGGTAAAACTGGTTTCATTATATGTTGCTTTGCTGCAGTTCCAAGAAGCTACTGATGACGTTAAGGGAGGACTTACTGTACATGTTACTTACTTTGAAGTACACAGAAGAGAAGCTTTAGGTAAAACATACGCATCGGTTTTAACACTTCAGAATGTATTAGCACTAAAATCCTAAAGGTGGCCAAGGTGTTTTGGTTTTTCTGCATCTGCCCTCCCCCTTCGAATCCAATACAGAGGGGTGTGGTAAGGGAGGACCCCGTCTCTGCTTCCTACTGCCACTGTCTCCCCCGCCAGCTGCCCTTCAGGGGCGTGCTGTGTGTGTGTCTTCACAAGTGATCCTTGCTTGCTTTTGTCTGCTGCATTCACTGCTGTATGCCCAATATTTAGAATAAAGCTTGATATACATGTAGTTGCACAGTACATATTAATTGAGTGACTCTGATGGATCGGAGGACAGTATTAGCATGATCCAGTGAAATCTAGCAACCGAGTGTCCAGAGTTTATTACCACCAACAATAGGTGGTAACAGTGACCTTTGTCCTTCACCTGTTGACATCCTGGTGGAATACTAATGTGCATTGAAAGAGCCAAAAACTAGGTTTCAAGAAAGAAGAAAGAGTTCCCTAATGGGATGATTTTCTGCTGCATAATTACCCTTTATGGGAAACACAATTCAAATAATTTTCCTATGTGTCATTTTCCTCAGGTTCACGTGGATAAACTAGACATGTTTCGAAACATGCCTGACATTCTCCATCATCTCACGACAGACCGCAGCACTCAGATCCATGCGTGTCGCCATCCAAAGGTACGGTGAACTGCTTTTCCGCTTGTTCGTGGGATCCATGAAAAACAAGATTTTAGGTCCAGAAGGAACCTCAGAAATTCCATTTTCTAGGCTCTTCAATTTACAGATGTAAAAACTAAGGCTGAGAACCTGTTACTAGCCCAAGGTCATGCAACTATACGTTACTGGACACCATTACCATAAACTTTGTAATTAGTAAATAGATACTTATGTTTTTTTTAATGACATGTATTCATATGCATTTGACACATGTTTATTTGTAAAGAATTATGTGATGAATAATTTGTAACAAAATTAGTAAAATGTTAGAGCTTGTAACTTAAGAATACACTCATAGTCTATTGCTGTTTATTTTTGAGACATATGAGCACATTTATGAACTATTTTTCTTCTCATTTGAGATAAATAGGTACAACTGCTTAGAGTTTTGAAATAGTAAGATGTATTGCTGGACCCACTTCAAATAACTGTGTCTTTGCAACTCTAGTGTCTTTGCAACTCACTTGTCACTCATTTTCTAATGCCACCACCATTTGAGCTCCCTTATTAAATGCCCTTCTGTTATTAGTGCCAGGTATTCAATTTTGACATTTTTTAAAAATTTAATTTCTGCAGTCATTCAACATCACCAATACTAATTAGTCATCTTCAAATGCAGTGGTATATGTGATCATAATTTTCCTCCAAATTTTAAAATATCTCAGCATTTAAATGCCTGAGTAATTTTTATTTCAGTAAACACTGCCTTTCTACATTTAGATAATCATCATGGTAGTAATATTGCCTCTATCGGCCAAAAACCTAACATAAAGTTGCTCAGCCCTAAAGAAAGCATAATTTAAAAAACCAGAATTCTCATCCACAGCATGGAATATTCTACTTCAGACCACAAGAGAAAAGATTACTTTGGTGACTGGTAGGCCACACATTATAACTCGCGTTCACGAATTTATTTCATCATTTAGTTTGTGTGTGTACACATATGCTCCCCCCACCCAGTGAATTCATGGATGGATGAAAACAATGTAGATACACAATGAAACTGTCCTTTTTCTGTTGGAACTGTATTTTGCCCCCTGCCCACACCCCATACATCTTTTAATTGTCCAATTTTTTTTTTTTTTTGCTCTGAGTTTTCTTTCATCCCACAAAGTAGATTAATTTGTAACGGCAACTCCTGTCATTTGCCACATGGCTACTTGTCTTGAACCACTCGCTACATGCAGCGTTTTAAGGGATTTCTTAGGTCATGCACCCTTAAAAGTACCGCACAGGACACAGCTCACAGCCTGTGGCACCTCACCCGCAGCCTCGGGAGCAGTGCCAGAGGTGCCTGATGACACGTGATTTGGACGGAGTGCTCGTGGTTTTGAAGGGTTCCCATTCTAAACACAATGTCTTTGGGAAATAGTCCCCTTGTTTTTCAACCTTTTAAAAATACTTTTGTTATTATTTTTCTCCCACTTTATTTTGAAAAACCTTAAAACGAAGTCAAGTTTGGAGACCGGACCCCCCGGTTTGTGAGCACTTTGCCACGTGAGCACTGTCACCCTCCTCTCTCTGTGTAACCGGACCCCCCCACCCCACCCTTTGAGTCAGCTGCAGACTTCATGACACCTCTCGAACCTTCAGCACGTGTCACTGGAGAAGGACGTTCTCCTGTATAAACCACAATACAGTTCCCACGCATTTCCCATTTCACACAGACACGATGCTGTTGGATAGTGTATGCTCCCTACGGGAACTGTATTGTGGTTTATACAGGAGAACGTCCTGTATACAGCACACGGACACGATGCTGTTGGATAGTATATGCTCCCTATTCAGATTTCTCCTATTGTTCCCTTAGTGTCCCTTCCAGCTCAAGGAGCGGAACAGGGGTCCCGGAGTTAATGAATGTATAGCGTTCACTCGGCTGCTTTAGTGTCCTTTGATACAGATCACGACCCCAGCTTGTTTCTTCACACTGGTATTTTTCAAGGGTCTAGGCCATATAATTTGGAATTATCTGATTGTTTCCTCATGTCTACATTTTCCCCCACATCTGAAAACTAACTTCCATTTGTTTTTGAGACCTTGCCTACAAACAGATTTGTTGAAAATGTTGAACTGTTTTTGTGTTTTTAAAATCCTTTGTAGGCAGAGGAATATTTTCAGTGGAATAAATTACCCTGCGGCATTACTTCCAAAAATAGAATTCCACTCCACACAATCAGCATTAAGCCTTCCACGATGTGGTTTGGAGAAAGAACCAGAAAAACAGATGTAATCGTGAGGTAAGAAGGCGATGTCATAGGGCTTTGGAGAGAAACCTTGCTCTCAAGGTAAATCGTCTTATTGAGTTTAAATGCAGCCTAGCCGCAGCCCAAGAGGAAGGTAACTTCTCAAATTTAAATTCCACTTACACTGAGGAGGTACCGCTTTCAACCTGTGCGACGCCGAAGCCATTGGCCAGCGTGTCCTGGGAGGGGGTGGGCCCTCCCGGCTAGACAAGACTCTTGGAGACTGAGTTATCTTGCCTGGGATGTCGGGGGGAACAGAGCCCTTGGTGGCATAGAGGAACCCCACAGCGATCACCATTGGGGTCATTTCCTCAATATACCTGCAAATATTTATATTTCTGGAAAGAGTTCCCTCCTATCCTAGGAAGAAATTCTTGTCTGCAAGGTGACATCCTACTGGAATAGCCTAAATGGACACTTAGAACTTCATTCAGTTTTGTTCAGTAACCTTTTAATTGTGTTTTCCTTTCCCTTTAGGACTGGGGAGAGTTCGTACAGAGCTTGCTTTTCTTTTCACTCCTCCTACAGTGAGGTAAGAGGATGCCATGTCTGCCTAGCCTTGCTGCCGACCCAAGCGTCTCTGACGGCCAGCGGCAGCTCCCTTACTGATTTGTTGTGGCTCTTCCTGAGAAATGCAGGGACAGTATCCCCGTGGATGAGCCACGTTTACTAAGTACAAAGGAAATTGCTGCTATTACCTGCTTTCCCCCTAAACACTAAAGAATGTGTATGATTACGGTTTTCTTGTCACCTTGTGTCCCAACCATATTTTAACGTCCCCATTCAGTTGTACAGTTCACCTGTCATAAAAGGATCAGAAATCTTACATGAAGGGGTACTAGATAAAACCTCATGATAGGCAGCCTTAGTGTCCAGATTCTTGGCCTCTGCCAAAATTTGTACGAACAAGCCACTTAAAAATAGTCCTGCATATTCAGCCGCGGGGC
>NW_006431956.1:7206783-7232662 GCF_000325575.1 Pteropus alecto | reverse complement strand
GGGGCGAGGACCCCGCGGTCCCTCCCGCTGCGCATGTCCCGCATGCCGGCCGGTCCCCGAGCGCGCGCTGCCTCCTGCCTCAGCTCTCAGGCTGCGAAGTTGTGCTTTCCGCCGGCTATCCAGTGCCGTGTCTTTCCTATCGTTGTGCTTTTTGGCGGTTTCGCCATTTAAAAGGGCCCCAAGCGCAGGGCCAAGTGCTGTCTAGTGTTCCTAAGCGCAGCAGGGCCCGGCCGGGCCTCGTGGGGAAAGTGCGTGTCTGATTCAGCCGCATTGGCCGTGGGTGCCACCTTAACGAGCCGACGATATAGATCAAGTAAGGTGTCTTTACACACAAAACACACATCGGTTGCCAAGAATGCTGTGACTGGGGGTGCACAGGAACCCCATGTTTCCGCTAGGAGCAGCAGTTCGGTGTTCGCTAGTTCTATAAAGGTGACTAAAGAACGTCTCTACCGTGAACCAGAGCCAGCCGTGTTAATGAGCGGTCTACGCAGGCTTCTGGCGAAAGGGCATCAAGTCGTACCAGCCAGAGGGTGCCTCGCCTCTGCGGCCACTTCATCTTTGAGTAGGATATGTGAATCATTTCTGGCACAGGCGTGGCCTTTCTTTATCCTTATTCCTTTCAAAAGCCTCAGATTTCTACTAGCCTCAACTTTGGATTGATTATGCAAATGACCCAGGTTGTGGGCAGGTGAATAATGGTTTCTATTTGCACTCCTCTGAAAGTACAAAAGAGACTGTTGATAGAAAATATCTGAAGAATGGATCTTCCTGTCTTTTCCCGTCTTAATTAAGGTAGTCATTTTAATACGGAGTTATTGATAATTCCTGGGTTCTTACCTCTTTTGATCCTTTATTTGAAAGTTGAGGACTAACAATTACTTTGTGCCTCAGCCTCCCCATTTGCAGAAGGGAGTAAAAATCTTTGCGTTGTACATCAGCTTTGCGGTGGATCTTACTGAATGTTTGATCATGTGCCAGGTACTGGGCTAAGCACTTTGTATGCGTTATCTCATTTATACTTTTAGATGAAGAATCTAGGATTTAGAGACTTTAGGTAACTTGAGATCACAAGCTCATCAAAATCTAGTAAGTGACAAAGCTGAAGCTCATCTGGGTTGTAGAGACAGTCTGAGGAATAATGACAGAATTCCTGTTTAGCATCCCAAACTTTGCCAAAGATCGAGGTATTCATGAAATTTTGCATGTAATTGTCCTTTAGATTCAAATAAACCTTTAGAACAATCAAGCAACCTGAAGGATGCAGTTCCCTTGGTGCTGCTAAGTTATTTGTCGGAGGAAAAAGTATAATTTTAAGACCTGTATTTTTGTGTATTAAATGCTCAGCTAAATTCTGACTTGAAGGGATTTGTTAAATATGGGTGACTGACCTTAGGGCAACTAATGTCCCATGAAGAAACAAAATCTTTGAATCCCACTAATCAGTCCTTACTATGGAATGTTTACAGTCTCGGACCCCACTGCTGCTCAGGGTTAAAAGGATCTTTGGGGTGGGGCCTGAGCGTTGGGTCTGTTTCCCGAGGTCCCCAGGTGAACCTCATGTGCCACTAGCATTAACAACCACAGCCATATTCCTGCCTCTTCCCCCTGGCCTCCCCTCTATCTGCTTCTCTAACACCCCTATTTTTCACCATCGAGATAACTGATCTATTTTCTTCTTCTAGATTAAAGATTTCTTGAGCTACATCTGCCCTGTAAATGTGTATCCAAATGTCATTCCAATAGGCGCAACAATGGATAAAGTTATAGAAATGTGAGTAGTCACTACGCGTGGCACTTGTGTAGAAGGGAAATACTATTTACTAAACACCTACCAGATGGCAGGTCTCGTGCTAGATCCTTCACATATATTATAACTAAGCCTCAAAACAAACCAGAGAGTAGTTTTGGGCCTGAGAACAGGGTAAGGCTGTAAAGTGGTGGTGGCTGTGAACACATTTCTGGTTGGGAGCGTAATGGCTTTCTGTAATGGGGATGTTATATATGATCCTAAAGACTTTGGACTCTGGCAGAAGCACTTGGCAATGAGGCCCTTGAAAGGGGCAGGATGCCCTCCAATCTTATTTCTGTGCCTTTTTGTATTTTATCTTCACTGGGTCTTAGCTTTTAGCCTCTAGAATGAGGATAAACTTGGTGAGATAAGTAGACCTCATGAAGTAGGGAAGGGGAAGCAGCTAGTATCTTCCTGAATGCCAGAAGGTGTCACTGTTCTACTTAACAGTTTTTTAGAACAGGGACCGGCTTTTCTGCAGTGCAAGAGCAGAATGTTGCTTTCCCTGTCCTACAATTAGTTACCCACAGATTAGTACTTTATTAATATACAGAAATGATTTTTAATGATCAAACACTGCTTTTCAGACTTTAAAAGTGGTGTGATTTCTCCCATGTTCAGGTTTTTATAATCTCTCTAAATGATGCTTAATTACATCCCAGCAGCTTTCCCAGCAGGAAAAATAAAAATTCGTATTCATTTCAGCTTAAAGCCTTTATGCCGATCTTCCCAAAGCATTGAGCCAAAGTATAAACCACTTGGAAAGCTGAAGAGAGCCAGAATGGCCCCGCTGGACTCAGGTAAGAGTGACCTGTGAGTCAGTTGGGTGGGTTTGCTATGTGACCACTTCTCAGGGTGTGCAGGGCCGCTGAAAGCACGTTGGGTCGAGGTGGACCAGGGACCTACTGGCACTCAAGACTTGTTACATGGTCTCAGGAAGTGCTTTGCCTTTTGTCTTCTGCCTGTAAAATCAGTTCAATCGCCTCCACGAGTTTAAAACAAGTGCCTGTACTGAACGGCGTTCCCAGCTTTCTGGAAATAGGCCCCATGGTTTGCACAGGCCATAGGAGAGGCTGTGCTGTTATCCTTGAATATTTCCTTTAAGATGCTGGACAGTGCTGATAATGGGAACTTTCCTTGCCGTGTTCCCCATTGGATTGGTCAGTAGTGCTTATGCAAGTGGACTTTCTCTATACTTTCCTACGTTCTTTCATTGTTCATTTTCCAGGGAAGTGTAGAGAGCAGCTCTGAGGTGGAAATCAGAACTTCAGATTCTGAGCAAAGCTCTGCTGCTCTGTGATTTTGTGGTTAGGATTCTGGATTTTCACTGCTCTGGTGCAGAGCGAGTTACTGTACTATCATCCATGACTAAAGACGTAGATAATACTATTTACTAAACACCTACTGGATGGCAGGTCTTGTGCTAGGTCCTTTACATATATTATAACTAAGCCTCAAAATAAACCTACAAGGGGTTATGAACCCAGTGTTACCAATGAGGAAACTAAAGCTGTTGGGCAATGTTCTATAAATGTCAGTTCAAGTTAGCTGATAATGTTAGTCTTCTATATCCTTGCTGACTTGTTTTGCCTACTTTTCTATCAGTTATTGAGAAAGTTGTTGAAACCTCCATTTATGATTGTGGATTGTCTACTTCTTGCAGTTCTATCACTTTTTGCTTCATCTGTTTGGAGCACTGTTATTGGGTATATACACGTTTGTGTCCTCTTGAGGAACTGACCTGACCCCTTTACCTTTAGGAAATAGATTTTGCATATATGTATGTGTGTGTGTGTATGTGTATACATATGTATAAAATCTCCCTGGTAATATTCTTAGCTTTGAAATCCACTTCATTAAATATTAGTATGGCCACCCCAACTTCTCTGATTAGTGTTAGCATGGTGTATCTTTTTCCATCTTTGTATTTTGAATGTAAGTGCCATATGTACCTACCCAAATGATGCCTGTCATTGATCACGATGTCTTTTTTTGTGATTGGGCCACTAGAGTAAGAATTTTTAAATTATCACTTATTTCCACTTTCTTGCTTTTTGTTCCTTTTAGATTTTGTAGGCATTTTATTCTTTAGTAATATAGCAATTTTTATAGCTTTTAAAATATTTATACAGGTATAGACCTTTCCACCGTCCTGTGTCTCCATTAGACACTTTAGATGGGTTTTGTGAACTGTAGGTATCAAGTTTACCTTAGATCATTCCTGTCATTAACCTCCTGATTCCTATTGTCCTGCGAGTGCTTTAAGGTCTCTGGTGATCCTGCCAGTGTGCAGACCGGTCTGTCAGGTGCTTTAGTTCTTAACACGCTCTGTTGATGCGAATCAGTGTTAAGAGACATGTGGTATTAAATCAGAATCTAAGGGGCAAGTTCAGAAGTCACTCTTCTCTAAGCCTCTTTTAAAAAGCATTTTAATAGAGCTCTTTGTATCCTGATGTTTTATCTTTATATAAGAACCACTATAATAATTCCCACAGACCAATTTCTAAAAATTTCTATTCTTATAAAAGTAATACTCATTGTAGATAATTTAGAAAATAGTTATGTAGACCCCCACAACTCAATTATTTTGATTAGCATTTTTATATTTTTTCCATTCCTTTATATAACCACTGAACTCAGAGGGGGTGATACTGACAATGTTTAAAAAGCAGCATTGTGTAGGCGCCGATGAGAATGACAGTCACTGCAGTGCAAAAGCAGCGTCCCAAAAGCCCTTCAGGTGTCAGTCGGGGGTGGAGTCGGGTGTGCAGAGGCGTGGAGGGGCCCTAAGGAGGTGCCGGGTCGGACCACGGCCTACAGCAGAGGCTGTTTAAGAAGTCCTGGATGCAGATGAGTATCTAAGACTGTAGTTACATTTATACACATGCTTTTAAACTTTTTATTGGAAAATTGTGGTACAAAAATGCCAATTTAATGGCTGCGTACTTTGCATTATGACCAGATAATGGTATATTTAATCTTTGTCATTATACATTCAGGCCTTTTCAGTTTTATAAATATGGTGATGAACACTGTACATAAGTCTTTCATAGTTCTCATTATTATACGTTAAATTTTAGAAATTAAGGTCCCTGCTGCATATTGCCAAATTGTCTTGGATTATACCAGTTTATACAGACATCAACATTGCATGATGGTGGAAGTATCAATGAATTATGACATTTGTCCCCCTCTTTTTCTATGGGGTTTAGGTGTGTTCATAAGTTTGTAAACACTAATGATTTCAACACTCTCATGTTTATTGTGATATTTTCTGAGTTATGTCTTTCCATTTTCATATAAAGAAATTTAAAATTTTTAGTTAATAAAAATACATAATGTCAGGATAACCTTAAAACAGTAGAGAAACTACTTGTTTTTTCAGATACACAAAGGTGAGTTAATGTGAAATTGTTCTGACAGATTATTTTACAGTTGAAGCACACATGACGCAGGTGTAATCACGGATCCAGAGGGACAGGAAACTGTCCACCTTAGAGCTGATACAAACACGTTTCATAGATCAGTCTGGCACACTAGTAGAAGACCTAAAACGAATGTGTAATCAATCCGTGGCTTAGAATAAAGCCGTGTCTTGGAGACTATGATGATTCCAAATATAGCAGCTAAACAACTCAGCCAGCTGAAGTCCTTTAGAAGAGGATAAGTAATTGCTCGTTTAAACAATTATAAATCATAACAGAACACGGGACTTTAAGAACTGAGCATGATTCCTGGCTCTGCCTATGCAGTTTTTTGACCTGTGCATTGTCGCACACCTTCTCCGGGCCTGTCTCCTCATAGGTAAATGGGAGCTGGATAATGGTCTCTAGGGTCTACTTTTTTAGCAGCTTTAAAAAAATGTAGTGGGAAAAGTTACCTTTTTAAGAAGGAGGTAACTGTAAGTTAACACGAGATTCAGCACTAGAACAGTGAGTTGCCATACACAGCAGTCTGGCGAGCATTTAACGTCCTCCTTAGGTTAGGTGCCGGGAGAGGGCAGGAAAATATTTGCTTCCCCCGAGTTCCGTGCCGTATCATTTTAACATATGTAAATCTCTTAAGTTATAAGAATTTCATTCTCCAAGTAAGTTCTCCTCATTTTAAGAATTTAGGTGGACGGGGCTCACTCTATGCTAATATGGCTTAAAAAAAAAAAAAGTGAACTTTGTTGACTTAGTTCTTGACACTAGATGTGGCCATGTAGTATTTCGTCTGTGCGTGTTCCCCCGGTTATCTCGCACAGCCTCGTGCGCTAGCCCGCCCAGGCTTCTGGAGCCCGTACCACCGATTAGGTGGCTGACACACAAGCACTGGCTGCTCGGTTCTGGAGACCGGCAGGTCGGTTCTGGGTGCGGGCCTGCGTCCGGGCTCGTAAGCAGCCGCCTTCTCGCCGTGGGCACAGGCTTTTCCTCAGTGCGTGAGCATGAGAAAGGGTCCGTCTTCCTTTTTTTAATTAATCCCATCATGTGGGTCCCACCTCCAAATACCGTCACATGGGGTACAGAGCTTCAAATTGTGAGTTTTGGGGAGACACCAACATTCAGCTCATAACAAGCACAAAGTGGATAGCAAAATGTTTATAGAGGGAGAACTTTAGAAAAAAATTAACCATTGTCTTTATATTAAATCAACCAACTTGTTGAGCATCTGGTATTTGCAAACCTCTCTTCTAGTCTGGAAGTTCACAAACCTGGCTATGAACAGAATCAGCTGCAGAACTTAAAGCTCAAATCAAATACCGGGTCCCATCTTAAAGGATTCCACAGGTCTGGAATGAGATACAAAGCTCTCCAGACAGTGCAAGTGACCAACCAGGTTTGAGAACCACGGATGCAGGTGTTGTGGCCTTATCTGAGGAACATAGATATAGATTCTCAACTCACTTTCTGATATAAGAAGTCAAAGAATGGTAGTTAAATTGTTCAGAATACCCCAAGAATAAAGGGCCTCTTAATTTCTCTTGGAAAAAGAGTAACTCCCTATTATCTGCAATTCCATGAATTAAAAATGTAGCTCGATGCTACAGACTGGATTTTTAATTAAAAGCATAAATTGGCTCCCTTTGCATTGTTTCTTATAAACCCGTTTTGTTTGTCCCCCAGAGGAGGAGGAAGATGACCTCTTTGACGATCCTCTGCCAGTACCTTTAAGGCACAAGGTTCCAAACCAGCAAACTCTTCACCCTGAGGTATTTCCAATGACTGCAGTATCACAGAACCAGCCTGAAAAACTGATTCAAACCACAGGATGCTTCAAAGTAGAGAGCACGCAAACCTCTCTTTGCACGAACTTTATAGACTGTGAAGAATCCAACAGTGAAAGCGAGGAAGAATTACAAATCCCAGCCTCATCTCAAGGGGATCCTGGTCCTGTCACACATCAGCAAAAGGCTGAAGCGGAAGTACCGCAGTGGGAGGTATTCTTTAAGAGGAATGACGACATCACAGATGATGGTTTAGAAAACTTCCCTTCCTCTACAGAGGCAAGGGGCTCTCAGTCACCAAAGCTTTTCAGTGACTCTGATGGGGAGTCAACTCACATCTCTTCCCAGAATTCCTCTCAGTCCACACACATCTCCGAACAAGGAAGTCAAGGCTGGGACAGCCAATCTGACACTATCTTGTTATCTTCCCAAGAGAGAAACAATGTGGCTATCACCTCCTTGAACAAAGGTGGTTGTAAACCAAGAATCAAAGAGAATATTCCTTCTCAGATGGAACAACATGTACTTTGCCCAAAGGACACTTACTCTGATTTGAAAAGCAGAGATCAAGATGCAAATATAGTTCCTAGTGTTGGAAAACCAACTGTTCTCAGCAGTGGGAAACACATACCTCAGGAAAAAAGGCCGCAAAATCTTAGCGCCAATGCTGATTCACAGAGCTCCTCCGATTTTGAAATTCCCTCAACTCCAGAAGCTGAGCTACCTAAACGAGAGCATTTACGACATTTGTATGAGAAGCTGGCAACAGGTGAGAGTATAGTAGTTGAAAAAAGAAAAAGCTCACTCTTAGATACTTAAGAATTAAAAACTCTTCATTCTAGAGCCACCAACAAACCTATACAAAAAGGTAATAGCCCCAATCATAGTAAATTAAAACGGAACACTCAAAAATACTTATATAACCTAAAAGAAGTCAGTCAAGGGGAAGCAGAGGAACAAAAAGATAGAACTAAATCAAAAAACAATTACATTAAATGAAAATGGTCTAAACACACCAATGAAAAGAAAGCAAAAATAAAATATAACCCAACTACATGCTATCTATAAGAAACTCACCTCACATGGTAAATGTTGGTGAAAGGATGGAAGATAACACCATGTAAATGCTACTTAAAAGAAAGCTGGAGTGGCTATAAAAGGCGTAGTTCCCCAAGACAATCTTAAATGTGCATGGACTTAACAGCAGCTTCAAAACATGCAGGCATAGCTGGGCGATACTGCAGGCTTGGTTCCAGACCGCTGCAGGAAAGCGAGTCACATGAATTCTGTGGTTTCTCAGGGCAAATAAAAGTTATGTTTACACTATATGTAGTCTATTAAGTGTGCAGCAGTACTATATCTAAAAAAAAAAAAATGTACATTCCTTAATTTAAAAATATTTTATTGCTAAAAAAATGCTAACCATCATCTGAGCCTTCAGCAAGTTGTAATCCTTTTCCTGGTGGAGGGTCTTGCCTTGATGTTGATGAAAACGCACTATCTGCAAAGAGCCATGAAATGAAGTATGCCTGTGCAAAGCACAAGCAGCTGAAAGGAGAAAGACAGACTAACGCGTGATTACAGCTGGGGACTTTAACACTGCTCTTTCAGTAACAGAATGAGTTTCTAGAAAATCAGCAAGGATACAGAGGAGCTGAGCAGCACCCATCAACCAGCCGGATCTGACACTCCAGCCAACAACAGCAAAATACACGCTTTGCAAATGCACGTGGCACATTCACCAAGATAGGCATATCTTGGGTCATAAAAGTACCTCAACTTGAAAGAATAAACTTGGGCCTATCAAACTGATGGCCACAGGAAAAGTAAGCCCCCTGCTTACCTCAGAGGATGTTACACTGCTTAAGAATGTTGGTGTGAAGATAGTGGTAAAATTAAAACTAGAAAAATTAGAACCTAAAAGAAAATAATTAAATGGCAAAAGTATAAGTTTCTTTGAGTCAGCTAACTCTCCTAAAGTTCATCAATGGGTTATGCTTTTGCATAGTTATATATGTGGATTTAATAAAATTTCATTAACATTAATAAACACTTTGGTATGCTGACATTTTGTAAAGTGCAAAAGCAGAGATTTCACTTAAAACAAGTGGAGTCTCTAGAACACAATTTGCACATCAAAGTAGCAATGATATTGCATTATCACCCTGCCGCAAGGGAATTACATCAACATTGAGTACTGGATCCACAGGACAAGCCTTAGAGGAAAACAAATAGGGTATTCAAAAGCAGCAATGCCACGATGACCCGATGACCCGGGCAGCCAGCCCTCTGGTTTCTCCAGACGGGAACGTCCCACTCCCAGATGCTGGGAAGAGGACAGTCGCCTCTGTTCATTTACATGAAGGAAAAATGACAGTGAAAACCAGAGTTCACATTTTACTTAAGAACCTGGTGCAAGAGGGATGACATAGCTAAGGGACAGGGCTGAGGTAAGAGCCTGGTGCAACTCATTTCTCACTGCTCTCTGAGAACATGTTGAGTCACAATTCTAGGAAAGTGTCTCTGCCCTAAATTACCAACAGCAAGTTTTATTAATATGTACACAGAGATTGGTCTGAGCAACAGCAAGGTACCTGGGGCAAAGGAACGTAGGGAAGGATACAAGGAGTTTTACGGGAGCGCTGACCCCTGTTCTCTAGCTCAGATGCTGCCTTTGCTCTGGATGGAATACACTCCACAGACTCAGTGGGACGGCAGGATTAGTCACTTTCATTCCATTTGGCCCGTCTCCCCTCTTAGTACTAGTTCATAAAGAACACGTAAAACCACTGGAGAGAAGTAGTAGGTACTGCAAATCACTGGCTGAGTATCTGGTCATAACTAAAATGGGCCCAGAAACCCAGAGACTTCATATTTTATAGCTCTAAAAATAAGTTATACTTCATCACAAATCATATAATCAAATGTAACTATACATTTGTATATTGACTGACACTTAAGAGTTCATCTTAATAGTACAGCTTATGATCCAAGGCAGTGTTCAAAACATGCCTGTAAACATCCTTCCGAAGATATTATTAGTGTTTCACAATCACACCATCAATTTAAGATCACATACTGCCACATTTCCATTGTTTTATATGTGAGTCTGGCTGAAGGAATTTAAGGGCTGGGTACCAGAACAGACTTTTGAGCAAAAGACTTACGGTGATCACCAAAGATGTTAAAGTACAGGCTGACACAGTGACCCCTGAACACTGCGGAGTGAGGGGCCCCCACCACCCATGCAGTCAAAAACACGTGTGTGAATTCAGCTGGTCTTCCACATACTGCATGTGGAAAACAGAGTGACCCTTGAACATGGGTTCAAACTTATGCACGAACTCCTGCAGTTCACGCCCGTGTTGTTCAAGGGCAAACTGTATAAACCTATACTTCGAAACCAGTGTAGGTTTACACTCTGTACTTGAAGTACGAAATAATCATAGCTAATACTTACATACAATGCTCACTCTGTGACAGTGTTGCTTTTTACACACTGTGTATTAACTCCTTTAATCCTCAGCACCTCTGAGGTAGGTAGATGTGCTGTCCCCATTCACGGATCAGGAGGCTGAGGCAGAGTCCATGCTTTTAACCACTACGCATTAAGGCCTCTTGAAAAGAGTAACGGCGGGCATTAGTTATAGTGGCTACTCGATAGTTACTTCAAGAACTGAAGTATAAAAGGAAAAGTGAAAAAAAAGCTTTTCAGAATGCCAAGATATATCACAGCAGAAACCAAGTGGCTAGCCACACTTGCCTGAGAGAGGAATCCAAGACTTAGGAGTTTAATAGTAGAAACCGATTTTTAAAAAAGTCTGCCTGAAGTTGGTTAAATACATTAACAGTCGGGCACTGTCCACTGCCTCCCAGCTGGGCGAGCTTGGCATGTTAATGTCACCAAACAGTCTGAGCCTGCTTCCTTCCGTGCACCATAGGGGTGGGGTGCCAACCTCAGACTTACAAGAAGTGCACGAGTACATGTAAATGCCTAAGACTCGCTCAAAGAAAACTAGTTCTAATTCTAAAATCAATTTGCACTTCTAGGCAGTACTTAGTGAAATATGTTTAAGTACCTGGCAACTAATAATCTCAAAAAATTTTAGAAGTATCCATCCACATTATGCTAAGTGTAAAATTAGACTTTAATATCCAAATGTGTGAATGATGACAGCCAATGAACGTTTTAAAAAGGAAAGTAGCATTTAAAGGAATGGTATATAAACCTTTGGTTAATCTCAACAGCAGGTAGTCAGGAATACATCGGTATTTTTCTGCCCCTTTTATAGCCTTACTGGAAAAGACAGTAAAATATTCATAAACAAAGCTAACCCACAAGAGAAAAATCAAATGCCAAACTAAATTTATTTGCTAAATAACTGTTGAACTTTAAGAAAAATAAGTGCTGTCTGGATTTTGCATATATGGGGGAAAACCCTGAGATTACCAATTGTGTATCAACTGTTTTCGGGAGATACTAAAAACAATGGTTTTTATACAACTTGTACAGTGAGTGGATTACTTTACAGTTTAAACTTGACCTAAATATTATGCTTCAACATTTGCTTTATATTGAGAGAACAAATTCTGACAACTTACAACTTAAAATAGTTAAAGCTCCCAGCAGCTTCGGCTAACTAGTTTCTATTATTTCACTGCTTAAGTTCAGCATTTTAATAACGTGAGGGTAACAGAGGTAATGAAAAGGCCCATTAAATTTCTATTAATAAGGACAAAACAAAACATGCTGAGTGAAAAGAGCTGTTTTCCTTCTGCCTTCTAGTTTTTTCCCATTTTTTAACCCAAAAAGTAGACAAGATCAAGTAAACAGACAATAAAAACCCTGACATTTCAAAAAGAATGTGAAAAGTACATCTTTAAACCTAACTGTGTCAATTATAATTCAAAGTATGCTTGGCCACTAGGAGCAACCTGTACAATCAGTGACGCGCGCTCACTTGATTCCACCGACTTTTTTTCATGAGGAAAACATAAGAAGTGGCACTAAAAAATGCATTTTTTCTTGACACCTGCAAATTTTGGTTAGCAGAGAGACACTGAGGCTCCAAACGTGTAAACAATTTATCCTATGTTAAGAAACAGCAAAGTCATGTAATACTGATATAATAAACTGTAGCTGCTTCCATAAAAGAGGTTAAGGATTAAGAAGATATTTGAAATGCTGCATTCCTGAAATCAGTTCAATTTTACCCAAGCTTCTTTTAGGTCACTAAAGCCTAAGGCAATGAGCTTAGGTAGAACTTAATTAGGAAAACTGAAAGCTAGATTCGTTTGCTGCATTTACCTTTATGTTGGACACCATGATTAGAAATCCCAGAACCAGAAAGAGATGAAAACATAGTTGTTCCCGAGTGAGGTTTTACTATGCAGGAAAACAAACAAACAAAATCAACAGTGAATATATTCCATCTCGGTCTTCATAGTTCAAGTAATAAATGGTCTCATAATTCAGGCACACACTTTGGCCAAGTTTAGTTTTAGCACATTAAAAAAATGTATAAAATAAGTATCAGTTCAAAATATAGACTTTTTTTTTTAAGAAGAGCTGCAGGAAATATAAAAATAATTTGGTGGAAAGGACGTGTTAAAACTGCCTGAAATTAGGAGATGCTCTGTCAGTGTTGTGTAAAGTGTCATGTGAGGCACAGCCGCCCTGGGGCCGTCTTCTGTGCGTCTTGCACCGGAGGTGCTTTCCACGGATCTATCTCCTAATTCACACTCAAAAGGGGCCCCGAGAGCGCCCATGTCTGCGCCTGGTTCCACTGCTGTGTCATTCCCAAGAGGCGTAGTGGCTGGACATTCTAGAATTTGAGTGTTTTGGAGATTTTTCTTCTACAGGATTAAAAACCTTTGAGAATTACTGGTTCAGACATACACCTCTCATAATCGTCTAAATTGCTTCAAATGTGAAATCAAGCTATAATTAAAATTTTTTTCACATGTTAGACCTCCAATTTCTGTATCACTAAGACCCTGCTATTTTAATGAAAAAAGTAGCAGAGTATAATTTACAGTAATAAATAGGGAAACAGGAATGACAATAGCAAAAATAGACCTTTGTATATTTGACTTGCCCAAACTGAATTAACCATTTCTCTAAATTCAAGGTGTTTGGCAAGCTGAATGTTTGATCTTAGCGATTGTGACATTATCATTTTAACACTTAAACACTGAAGGAGGCATTTCTCTGTTCACACACTTGGGTGTGTATATGCTGATTTCTAAATAGTTCCCCTTTGTTTGGTATCTAACCACTACTTAGGTATCATTCAAATTAGTCTATGTGACCCTGTGTTCTTCTCTTTAGAAGGATCAGTAATGCGTTTGGCCAAGAGTCTGAAACATGAATTATAAATTAACATATTGTATAACTTTGATAATGTGAAGTCCCGAATACTTATTTTTAAAAATGGTAACATTAGGAAAAAAACAAAACTACAATTGTCCTCAGCTCTATTTCCTGAAAATTCAGTTGAGGTAACCTCTGCAAGTCACAGCTCCACATTTACACACAGTTCTGACTCTCTTTTTGGCTGGGCTGTAGTCAATAGAATCTGAAGATATATCTCCAGAACCTGAATATGTAGAAAAAGAAATACAGGAGAAAGAGTTAAGACAACTCAGAATGAGTTTCAAATTTTCTATCAGCTTTAAATAAATGTGAATTGTCTTGAAGGGATTATGTGGGCTAATAAAAGGTAAAGTGTATGTTATTAGCCCGTATTTATGAGAATGGATTTCTGAAATGAAACTCGCTGGGAAAATCCAATATATAATCATCAATTTCATTCATTATTTAAGAGCCATAAAGCGAGGTCGAGTAGTAACAATATGTTAAGGGCATCCTACTTACAAAAACAAAGGAAAGACAACATACTGTCACCATAAAGCAAATAGAACTAAATGTGCTTTTTAAAAAAGCCAAATTGAAATAAGTTCATATGTGATATAAATCACATTTTCACATTTTAATGCGTTTGGCCAAGAGTCTGAAACACGAATTACAAATTAACATATTGTATAACTTTTGAATAGTCAATTCCTAGTAGAGATTCAGAAAGCCTACTTTCTGAATCTCTACTAGGAATTTTTAAAATACAAGTAATATTGAGAAAAGATGTTATAATAAATAAGCTCCCATAATGGAAGTTCTGAAAAAAGGAGCTGTCAACGTGATGCACGAGAAGGAACTTTACTCAGCCCAAGGTCAGGCAGACCCGGGCTCTAGTTTTGGCCCCCCACATCAGCTTTGAGACCTTGAGTAAAAGGACAAACTTCAATACCCTCATTTTTTTCATCTTTAATATTAGTTTGTTCAGATGATCTACGGTCTTTTCCTACTCTTGAACAGATTCTTCATGCTGAAACAACTTAACACAAGGAACTGTACTTGAAAACCATACCTTTCATTTGATAATCAAAAGTGAGCTCTTCTCCAGCGTTTATGGTTCTTGTGGAAAATAATGCTATTCGGGGAAGACGAGTATCAAGGTTATCAATGAAAACATTGAACACCTGAAGATTTGGGTCACACTAAAAAAGAACATTAGAACCCATTTAAGTAAAAACGACGTGAACATGCCATATAAAATCTTTAATTTCCCAGAGTATTAGCTTTTAAAATGTACTGGAAATTGAGTTGATTATTTAGAGGTCTCTGAGGCATGCACATTTAAAAATGCTGTTTTCACTTATGGGAAATTTCAGACATACATAAAACTCGAGAAAATAATAAAATAAATCCACATGAATGTACTAAGCAGCTTCAACAACAGTTAACGTATTTGCCAATCTTTTTCCAGCTAGTCCTGACTTTTTAATTTTTCTAGATAAATTTACTGTAAATCCCAGATAACATTATCATTTCACTTGTAAATATTTCAATAAGGCTATTTAAAGAATTAGAACAAGTACATTTAAAAAATCAAGTTGTAGAACTGTAGAATTCAAATTTCATATTGTATGGAGTTTCATGGCTTAAACTTTTGTTTGGAATTGTCTGACATGTTGAGAACTCTAAATTCTGGAATATGCAAGAAGAATGATCCAGTGAGTCATATTAAGAAATCAAAATAAGTGTTTAATTGTCCTTGAATATAATACATATATTTTGAAAGTATCTCCAATTATTAAGAAAAAATTAAAGTAAAAGTTTAAATCAGAAAACGAATAAGGCAGTCAGAAAGTCTCTGACATTTCACTACTAATCATAAATTAGTTTCTTGGTACAAAATCTATCAAAAGTTTAACATGGTCTACTTCCTCATATGGTCAGCTATGTAACTTACTCTCTAAGACACATTTAGTTGGAATCTATAAAATGGAGACGATGTCAATCTCACAAACCTAACACTGTGTAACCTACCTGGGACCTGGTAGGCACCAATAACTGTAAACCTCACTTATTTTGGACACTAGTTTTTAGAGGATAAGATTCTAGACTTAAGGTTCCAGCTGTATTCTAAATCCTTCTCAAACACAAATGAAGAATGCTAACTTATAGTTTAGAAAAATAACCCTAAGTACACTTCAATACTCTACAAATTCTTAAATTTTATAAAAATGTAACGTTTACATTTTCGGAGAATATAGCTATCTTTAGTTGTGTTTCCTAAAATTTAGCTGTGTTAACTTCTGTAAGGAACCTATAAAGTTGTGTGTTTCTTAAATTTCTATTTTCTACTGCTTAACTCCTGTGCTCGTTAATTCCTCCCTCTACATAAGTATAATACCTATTTTAAAAGTTGCTGGAAAATTTAAATGAAGTAACATAGGTAAAGACTCTTGCACAACGCACGGTATATGGTGGGCACCTCAACAGACTGTCCAGCTAGAGCAATGACACCGTGACTTAAACGGAAGAGGTCCTCGTACTAAAACCTTTGGAAATATTAAAAGGGCGCATAGTTTAAAGATAATCATTTCCTCAACTATGGAAAATCATTAAACATAGTACTAATTATGCCTGTCTATACTTTAGGTATTTCTTACACTGTGATTCACAAAATGAGACACATTTCCGTATCGAGCTGCATCCACTGTGAACTCATCAGATTCATAGTCCAAATCAAAGAGATACGTGATCCCTCTGTGGTCATATAACTGGCCCCGTCTTTCGGCTTCTTCACTTGTGATTACCTAAAAAGAAAAACTATAGTCTATTATATAGCTATTGCTGAACTGAAGAAACACTCATCCAGAAATCTATTCATATATTAATGCCTACAAATGTTTAAAAAGAAATTAAAGAGTCATCAGAAACATTCACAAACAACTCTAAAAGCGCTAAACTGAAAGAGGGACGCAAAGGAGAAAAGATGGTGCAAAAGCATCATGACTGTTCGAATTCAACTTGAATTTGGTAACTCGAATTGAAACCATGTGCTTCTTTCATCCCAATTAACTACAATGTGCAAAAGGCTACAAACCTATAGCTCTCTGTAGGATATAACAATGTAACGACCTAAATTTACGAGCACATATGCTCTAAAGGCATGTGTTTTTAGATCTGATTTTCTTCTTAGAGATTTTGTGTAAAAACTGTCATATCTTTAAATTTACAAATGCCGGTTTCATTAACTATATATAAATGGGTGTTTGTTGAAAGATGACTATTTCGTTTGTCAGTATATATGTTGTTTCGAGTTTATATGTCTATGCTAGTGAACCCTTCTCTCAAACCTAGAATTTCTACATATTTTCAAATGATATCAAATGTACAAAATATTTGTGAGTTGAAAAGCATAAACCATTCTTGCACATTATTTGCTGTGGTAAGTGGAACGTACCTCCCCAACATACTCCATGACAAAACTCATCCTTTTAATCTTCACAAGGGTTTTTACACCCCAGCCACAGCCATTGCTAGTTCGAAAGATGCAAAGTGAATACTGTGTGCCTTTTTGTACAATCCTATTGGGACAATCGGGTCCACACTGACATCTTGAGTTGCACTCATAAATGGGGGTACCGGGTGGGATTTTAATCTGCTGGCTTTTGTTATAAGCCAAAAGAACTCCAGCTTCAGCGGGACAACATTTCTCAAAGAAGCAATCTGTGCACGAACAACCAAAGGTGGCTTCGTTCACTAGGCTGATTCCGGGAGTGGGTTTGTATTCATTAATGTAGCAGAAGTCTGAAGGTGGGCCCTCTAAGTCAACAGTATTTTCAACAAAAATCATTCCTTTATGGTTTTTTCTTCTGTTGAGTTCATCTTGCCATCTCTGCAGAGCTATCCTTTGTTTAGCCTTCTTTACAATGTATTCAGCAATGGCAGGCTTCAATGCTTTGTTATTGTTTTTGAGAGTTATTGCTTTGCCTTTCTTTACCTGAGATAGATAAATATGCTTGTCATTAGAGAACTGCTGAAGTAGTAATGGGCACTTGAGATTCTGCAAAGGTTCCCAAGTATTTGTAGAATCTGGCCATCCTTTCCATTTTACAAGATAATATTCCATATCCTTAAAATATAAAAGAAAATGCAAATCAGATTATGACAGTCCCAATTATTTAAAATAATATTGTAAAGAGGAAGGTATCCATTATTACTTTTCTTAATAAAGTTCAGAAGATATAGTCAGATTTCTAGCAGATGGAATACAAATAAAAAAATGAAACTTTTGATTTATATTGCATAAAATATATATAGAATTTAGAATTTAGATGTGGCAGAACATGCCTGACCACAAGCAAAAGAGTTGCGCCTACGGAAAGGTAAAAGTACTGAAATGCACGAAGATTTTACCAAATGGTGAATGAGTTACACAAAAAAGTACTTATCTTGATCATGCAAACAGGGAGTCCCAAAACCAACAATTTACGACCTGGGTTAGTGGCTTACTTGGCCACCAAAGATGCAGGCATCCTTTAATATTTACACTAGATACGAAGGAAGTTCTATTTTTTCAATGTCATGGGCACACACTCCCTAGATGCTCTAGAGATACATTGTGCAATACAGTCATTTGCAGCCACAGGTGGCCACTAGGCATCTGAAATGCGGCTAGTCCAAATTTAGATATGCTTTAAGTGTAATGTGCCTGAATTTCAGACTTGGCACAAAAAAATTTAACTTTTGAAAAAATACTGTTGAAATAAGAGTTTGGATTTACTAGATTGAATATGTCACTGAAAACATTTTCACTTGTTTCTTTTTACTTTAATGTGGTTACTAGAAAATTTAAAATTATACATCTGTAGATCCTATTACATTTCTATCGGACAGCGTGATCCCAGAGAATTCTTACCTTATTTAGACTCAATCATGACTGGATTAAGTAGCAGGCATTCAAGCCACCAAGGATCAAATATTTTGATTTACCCCTCAACTGCTGCTGGCCACCATGGTACCTGGAATCCTGTCTTCCTAGCCCAGTGATTCGACTAGATTTTTCTTCCCTAAAGTTAGGCCATGCCATTTTAAGTTTCTCTTTAAAAAGGTAGTCAAGAGTGTATAATAAAAAATCTTTTGAAGTAAAATCAATTTTTTTCTTTATCTTCTAGAATAACTAACATACACCATGTGCCCTCAGGTAAATGCCTTTTGAAATATGGAAGTGATTAAGCTGCATTCTATAGTTTTTAGTTACCATTTTAATTCATAGATATTGATGAAAAGCTTAACTGGGATACATGTGCTTTTCCCTGAAAATTTTAATAAAGTTTTTACTGTAAAGTAAGGATGTCCATGATAGCTGTTTTAGCATTCATACTGAATGCCACGTGACCCGTAAGGCCTAGGGCCGCGCTGAGCGGCACAGACTGGGCTGAAGAGCACTGAGCCAGCTTTGCAGGACAGGAGTATGTCACCCAGTTAGTGAGTGAGCTCTTCCCCCACTGTCTGCATCTCAATGTTTTATTATATTTCTATTCAATAAACAGTAATGCTTGTCAATTAAAAGAACTTTGTTTCTTTATAAAAATGATCAAAATGAGTTTTCTCTGTTAAAAAAAAATGGTTAAACTGTAGTGTGAGGATATGCACAAAAACTGTACTTCCAAAGAAATATCTACTGTGATTCCAGGGGAAAAAAGCCTACACATGTGTCTACGTGTTAGTCAAACTGGCTCACTACGATGAAATGTGGACTTCTCCCCCATCAGGTAACTACTACAATTTGAGACTGTTGTTAGCAGATGTCTGCCCAACAATAAGGAGATCCACTTGGCAGTATTTTACATGTCTACTTCCCTTAATTAGAAAAATTTTAAAATTTTCTGACTCCAGAATAAAGCAATGAATGCACCCTTGCTCTTTTATTTTTAGGCCACAATATTTCCTACTATTGTCCTGAGTTATGTCAAAAGTTGCCAGCAAACAATGAAAGAAACAGGAACACTGGCTTCAAGTCAGATGATCAAGCCAAATTAACATTCAGCAAACCTAAAACACCACGCATTAACGTTTGCTTCCAAAATAATGTACTGACTAATGATGAGTCACTTCCATTTTTAGTGACTAAGTTTGGATTTAATCACATTGATACCCACTTAATTTTTGGATGGTAAAGATGCTTATAAAACATGTGGCAAAACAGTATAGAAATATTAGTAATGTTTTATTTCTACTTTGTAGAAGTCTTTTATTTCATACCCGTATTTTACTTTTAAAATCCAAAAATGGCATTTCCATTTTGAAAAATAATTTTAAATGGAAAAAAGTTTGACTTAAGAAACAAATTCAATATCCTAATTCGATATCCTAAAATTCCAAATAAAAGCCAACAAGTTCATAAACCTCATATATTATATCAGTATCTTATTCTGATATGCAATCAACTCTTGATTACTCACAGAAATGGAGTACAGTCATAAAAATGACCCATAAATTACTCCAGTATAACTTGAAATGCATCATATGAGTTTTTCAATAGACATTTTCCCCCACTATGTTTGCCTTAGGTTAAACTAATTCAACCATTTATTATCTATAATAAGTATATGAAAGTTCAGTCAGCAGAGGGTGTGATGAAATGTAAGGTAATTCTAATACTAGCCTTTAGGAGTAAAATCTCACTGGGAAAGAGGGCAGTAATATATAAACTAAGTAGCAATGCAAGACAGTACAATTTTAAATGCCGAAACAAGATAACAAATACCACTAGAACATAGAGGGAAATAAATCTAGGTCAATCAGAAAAGGGCACAGAGGCGGCAGAACGAACTTCACTAGGAAAGGCTGATAGGATTTGTTGCGTAGGGAACGGGCAGGCAGGATGGAAACCACGAGCAAAGCCTGGAGCTGAGATTTGCATGAAATACCTAGAAAACAGCGAAGAGATGGATTCAGCTAGCTTTGAAGTTCCGATACTGAAGTGAGAGAGAAAACCGCAATAGCAAGGCAAGAGCAAATCACACACAGCCTTGAACACCTGACTAAGGCATCTGCGCTTTACCGCAGAACAATGGTTCTTAGAAATCATGGTGTTTTATTCCATCTTGTTTATCGGGTTCTTAGAAATCATGGTGTTTAATTCCATCTTGTTTATCAGGAACAATTTTACCAATTTCCTAATTGCCAAGCCAGTGACTCTTGAGTCATCTGACTTGACCACTCCTCAGGCCTGACACCACGCTTCTCTCTATATCCTTGTTCTTCTTCTGCCTTCTTGGCCGAGACCCTGACCCCAGTCCATCACTTAAAAACAATGCAGATCCTAAGGGCTCTGTCCTTGGCCCCTTTTCACACGAAACAAGTGTTTGTCCCTTCTGAGAATCTGAAGAAAGCTATGGACCTTTACCTAGTGGAAGTTACATATATAATATTTTGGGTGATTTCAGGATATTTGGATTCCGAGTTAAGAATTCCTGCTCTGAATGCTCTCCCTGGGCAACTTCATGGCTCCGGTGGCTTTAGTTATATGCTGACGACTCCCAAAATGTTATCGGCAACCCCGTGTGCCCTATCGCCTGCCGGACATCCAACAGGTGCCTAAACCAATCCACCCACATGGAACTTAGCACTGCTCTAACTACATGGGTTTTTCTGTTCTGTAGTCCCCACTGAGAGGAATCTGACCCATCCACCTAGTCACACAAGTCGCAAACCGGGGGGGTCAGTATCGATTCTTTTCTCCTCCTCAATCCAATCCGACGTCAAGTTTTTCAAGATACTCGTTCCAGCCAATCTGTTACCTACAGTTACTTCAGATCTTCAATTCTTCAATTCTAATTCAATTCTTGCCTAGATTATTGCATTTCATCTCCTGGCTGGTTTCTCTGCCTCCAGACACACCAATCTACTCCTCTTTATTAAAGTATAGAATTTTCTTAAAAAAACAAAAATCCACTGTACCAGTCATTCTACTGTCCTCGACTGGGTCCGCGATGCCTCTGCCTCCACCTTCCATGGTGGCCCCATCACTCACAGCCCTCTGGCCACAGAGGGCCACGGTTGGCCCTGCAACACGACAGGCTTTTTCACACCTTTCTGCTGCTTTGGCACAAAGTTCTCTCTAAACAGAATGGTCTCTTCTCTTTTCCTAGTGAACACTTGCTTATTTCAGTCTCATCTTTTTTTACATGTAGAAAAACCTACTCATCTTTAATTCAGCTCGAAGTCTTTCCTGCCTCTCTTGATAAGGGAGGACTGTTCACTGCTGGCCCCTTTGCGTTCCTATTTCTAATCTAAACTGTAAGTCATGTGTAGGGAGGAATGGAATCTTATCCTTTGTAGCCCAGAACCAAGCACAACCGCCTACTACATCTTAGGCTTCGACTAAATATTTCTGAACGTATAATAAAAAATATGACTACCAACATATGCATGCAATATAAAAATCACAACGGTAATTATATGAATCCTTAAAAGAAATAAAGCTGTTAAACTTAACCTGGAGATAGTAATTCATGATTTTTCAATATCTGTTCTCTCATCTTCAATAAATGGAAGCAAGCACAAAAACTTCCCGTTTGCTAATTTTTCCTACGAGTTTTAAAATAACCATCGTATTTAATATGAGTGGTAGAATAGCCCAAATCTGATTATTAAGACACCAGTGTTCCATGGAAGCACAGCTCATGACAATGACATGATCACTGGAAAGTCACTGGATTTCCAATGCCAGTACCTGGCGGAGAGTAGGAACTGTGAGACCTGGGTTAGAGGCCCAAGACCGACACGAAGGAGCAACATGACCCTGGATGAGTGCTTTCGTGGAGCTCTGTTTTCCTGATCTCTAAAACTTGAGTTTTAGTCTAATGATTTCTATGTTATTCCAGTTCTTAACAAGCCACCCTAAGCGCAGTCTCTCAGGAACATCGATCTATTGTTGGACATGAAATATTCTGGTGGCATGTGCCTCACGGTGTGCTGGTGGTTCTAGAGACACAGAATTATTACCTGGATGCTCGAAGGGAAAGCTTTGGGTAATATTTCTTAATATCTGCTTACTAAGGGGGAAGTCCCCACCAATGTGCCTAGGGGTTCTGGTTCTTCACTGATGAGCTAAGTGTGTTAATGAAGAGTACCTATATTTTGTCAGAAATTTTTCTGTATGAAGGGGTGACGTGGCAAGAACATGGCGCAAGAAAATCACATAGCACTAACTACTTCGATTTACATCCTCTACATTTAACTGAACTCCGACATGGACCCACACAGTAGCTGCCCTGCCATTCCCCAGATTTTTTATTCCCAAGTTGGCTATTTCAGACCTCCTCCGCTGTGTTCGAGGTCCCTGTCCCACTAACTGCCCTTAATTTTCAGAAGCACAGGACCACTGTCCCTAATGCAGAAAGAAAACCAACTACCAAGCAAAACTTCCCTATTCCCCACCCTCCCATGGACATGTGACTGGAGAAGGTGGATGCAGATGCGACGGAAGAGATGGCCTTCCTCCATCAATTACCCTCCTCGCTCGTCTCTTCAATTTCTCCCTCTCTGGTTCTCACCAGCATTTAAACCTCCCTCATTTTTAAAAAGCAAAATTAAACCGAATCTCCTTTGAGATATAAATGCTTAAACAGGGAAGGGATCTCTAGAAGATATGATAAATTACTAAAAGTTGAGATGCTGGAGACTAAGGTCACAGGGGTGGAAGATTTATTTTCAGGACAAGGCCTTTTATAGATCACATGCATATATTACCTACTTTTTTTAAAATAAAAAAATTTAAATTATGAACACCCTGACACCTTACATTGCCCTTCCTCCCTTTCTTCAAACCTAGAATTCCTGAAGAAGTTGTCCACACCGCTTGACACTACTTTCTCACCCCCCATTTATCCTTTACCTCACTCTATTTGGGTTTCTTCTGTCCATGCCACAGACCTGCTCTGAGAGCATCAATGGCCCTTCCACTGCTCAACCCAATGGCTACTTTACGGTTCTTCTTTGACCCACGGGTCCCTACTCTATTTTGCTGACATTAATTCTTCCTCAGGCTTCCATGACGTACTCTTCCAGTTTTCTTCTTACCTTTCATTCCAGACTGTCTTTGAGAGTTTCTCCCTTGATTCTCCCTTACTATTTCTCAGTTGTTTTTCTCTTCTCGCGTTTTCTTTGCTTAGATTACTACAACAGCATCTTATCCCTTTAAATCCATTCATGGCACAACAGCCAGAGAAATACTTTCAACGCGTCCATCATGTCATTCCCTGCTCAAAACTACTATATGTTTCCCTACTGCTCTTAAGACAAAATCCAAAATTCTCTTCTTGGCCTGTACGGAGTTGCGCTTTTGGGGTCCTGCCTATACTTCCAGCCTCATTTCAGTCCTTCCTTCTGACCATGTTCCACTCATCTATTCCTTAAAGAAGTCAGGCTCTCCTTCGCCTCAAAACCCTTCTCAACTTACCTTTTCATCCTTAGTACTAGTTTGAACATCAGGTCCTCATGGACACCTGCTTAGTCTCTTAGGCTAAGTTGGATCTTTCTGTTACATCGGCGCTTACCTCAACTATAATAAAGTTCTCTGAACAATGGTATTTAAGGTTTTTCAACCTTCACTAAAAGAGAAACTCCATGACACGAGGGACCATACCTCTGTGTCGTTCACTGCTGGGGTCCCTAGTGCCTAGCATATGACATGGTGGATGGCCAGTAAATATTGTTGGGTTAACAAATGGGTAACTATTCTATCCCAGGGCTTCGAGCGCCATCTTTTTGCCAATGCAAGATCGGCATTGCCGGTTAGTTCCCACTCCTGACCAGAGCCACATTTCCAACTACCTACTGGTCATCTCACACTTAAATGCTCTCAGCCTTCTTCTCCGAACCCAAACTAGTCCTCCTACCCCGATCCTCCTATATTTCTAGGTCTTGGTGAACAGTGTTATTATCTCCACCACTGCGAGTCAGAAACTTGTTTTCCTAGATGTGGATCCCTCACTGCCGGATCCTCACCCAACCCCCTGACCACTAAACCACCGTTGTAAATTTTACATCCTTGATAATTTTTTAAAAAATTCTACACCTCTTCCTTTCCATTATTGCTTTAGCTCAAGCATCATTTCTTGCCTAGATGACTGCAACGGCCTTTCAGAATGCATAAGTTACGCATCTGTCATTCCCCTCCCTGCCGATCCACTTTCCTCATTATACAGAGAAAATTCTCTGAATTACATATCTGATTGGGTCATGCTTTTCAGAACCTTCCAAATGACCCCCCATTGCTACAGAGTGGCTGAAAGCTCCTTCACTCATCTCTCGTTCTTTCTGACTCCCATCTCCTTCCACTGTATTCTCTATACTAAAGCCATAATGAATGACGATACTTGTCTTTCGAGCCCTGTTGGACCATATCACCTCTTCTGGGAAGGTTTCTGTGACCAGGCCAAAGTGTACCGCCCACAGATCTTATATTAACATCTGCCACAGCACTTACTGTACTAGATTGCAATGGACGATTTACTTGTCAATCTCTCATTAGGCTACGAGTTCCTTAAGGTGAGGGACAGTTTTATCTTTATTTTCCCAGTGCCTAATGTAGTACCTGACATATGAAAGAAACTTCGATGTTTACTGAGTGACACTACAGAAAGAAGAAACGGGAGGTATTAGTCAACAGATCGCTGCTATAACATAAGCATGAAGCTATGAAGGTCTAGTCTAACAATGATTGTGAGGACTAGAGAAATCACTGATGCAAAAGCCAATTCAATTCATCAACCACTAACTAAATATCCATTGTGTACTACAGACTACAGTAAGACGTAGTTCTGGCCCTCACATGGTTGACAATTTAGCAGGAAATTAAGAGACAAAGATATAAATGATAACAAGAACAGTGTTTCCTAAGTCCTGAACATAAAGCAATTAATTTTGCTGGAGGTGGGGAAAGGAGGAAGGCTCTACAATAGGTGGTAACCTTTCAGCTGAACTTAGCAGGCCAAGTGGGATTTTGCTAAGGTGAGAAGGAAAACAATAGTATTCCAAAGAGGGAACTCGATGAGAACAGCAAAAGGGCACAAAGATGCAAGATGTGTTCACGGAATTAGAATATAAGCTCTGCCTGTTTTTAAGCTATGTTTCCAATGCTCAGGAGAGTGCCCGGCTCATAGTAGGTACTCAGCACATCTTAGCTTGATGAAAGAATTTACCAGTATTTCAGTGTGAATAGAAAGTAGGATATGTGATAAGAGATGAAGCTTGAAAGATGGCTGGTGGCCAGATAATAACGAATCTCTGTGGAAAGTGTCTCAGCTTAGACTCAAACAACAGGAAGCCATTAAAAGGTCTAAAGCAAGGTCCTAATGCAAGCAGAGTTGTTTCAGAAATAACTTAATGACCTTGAGGAATATGATACTGAAACAGTGTCTCTGATGAGCTGAATGTAAGAGAACACCAAAGACAGGGTCATAAAATCGTTCACCTGCCCTAAATGTGTGTGAGTGAGAGAGGGGGAGAAACAAAGGGG
>NW_006431956.1:7194109-7206761 GCF_000325575.1 Pteropus alecto | reverse complement strand
GAAGAGGGGAGGGAGGGGGGAAGAGGGAGAGAGAGAGAGAAGGTAGAGGTATGTTAAAGTTATACTGAGTTATAGATTAAATAATATGGATTTCCAGTCAAGGCGGTGGAGTAGGAAAATGTTATGCTCACCTCCTCCCATGACATCAAAATTACAACTAAATTAAAGAACAATCATCAGTAAGAACCACCTCAGACCAGCTGAACATTAAGTCCTATACCTTGAGATATACAGCCATGATGAGACTGGTAGGAGGTGCAGAGATGCTCAACGGGCTGGTCCCACACCCATGCTGTGGCAATTAAGAATCGGGAGGGATATCTCAGCTGAGGAGGTTCCCACTGAGGAGTGAGGGGTCACGGCAACACACCTGGCTCCCAGCCCAAGGTACCAGTTCTGGGAAGAGGAGTCCCTACAACATCTGGCTGTGAAAACCAGCGGGGACTGCACACAAGGAAGACGGAGGGCTGCTGGAGACCAACATGTCATCCTGACACTGTGTACAGACACTCTGGGCTCCAGCATAGGGTCAGCAGCTCAATGAGTGCCAGGGACATATAGGGAGAAACTGAATGGACTGGCTTCGGGGTGAGGGCTGGAGGCGCAGGAGTCGGGGTGGCTCTCTGCGGGAACAAAAGGGCTGGTAGGCACCATTGCTTCCTGTCGGGTCCGCCCCACACCCAGGTGGCAGAAGCAGGTGGGCACCAGATGTGAGCTCTCCATTCACCTGGCTAACACTGCTCACCCTGCCCTGGTGCTTCTAAGGCCCCACTTCACCCAACTCACACGCTGAGCCTGAGCACTTGCGGAGGCTTTTCCACACAAGTGGACTGACTTGGCTCACACTGCAAACTTTCTGAAAATCTCTCAAAGTTCCAAGAAGGAGCAGCCAGCCTCGGCATGCATGCCCTGTACCTCTTGCGAAGTGGCCCCAAGCCTGGCACAAGTGGCCACCAGTCTTTACTTGCATTGTAACTACCATCAGGTAGCCCCCCAAGACTGGCATAAGCTATAGTCAGTGTTTGCTTTGGAATACAGCTACAACTAAGCGACCCAAACCCAGCATAAGAGGTGGCTGGCCTCAGGTCACATCATGGTGCCACACGAGGGTCCCAACATGGCCTCAGTTCGCAGCACAGTCTATACCAAGCGCCTCCAAGCCCAGCGCAAGCGGCAGTCAAGCACAGATCACTTTGCAGTTCCCTCTGGGTGGCCTCAAAACTGGCGGAAATGGCAGCCGACTTTGGCCTGCACCAGAGCCCTTCAAGAGGCTCTAAAACCAATGTACCCGGTAGCCAGCTTCAGACCACACTAGAGCACCACCCAACCAGTTCCACAAACAACACACCAAAAGAGCGGAACTGGCTGGCTCCAGTGCCCGCTAAAGCAACTCCTGCTCCATGGGGTCAGCCCCCGTATGACGGCTTGTCCATTGTAGTCACCACTAGCCCTCACAGTCAGCCAGCCTGAGGGTCAATCCCACCCACTGAAGTGCCAATAGCAATCAAGGCTCAACTATAACGAGGAGACACACACAGCTCACACGAGGGACATTCCTGGAGCACGTGGCTCAGGTGAACAGGGGGACTACAACACAGGACCTTACAGGAAATCTACTACATGAGGCCATTTTGTCAAGACTGGGAGACATAGTAGATCTACCTAATTCATTGAAAAAAAACAGAGAGTCAGCTAAAATGAGGAGACAAAGAAACATGTCCCAAATGAAAAGGACAAAACTCCAGAAAAAGAACTAAACAAAATGAAGACAAGCAATCTACCAAAGAGAGAGTTCAAAACATTGGTTATAAGAATGCTCAATGAACTCAGAGGAAGAATAGATGAACTCAATGAGAACCTCAACAAAGAGACAGAAACCATAAAAAAGAACCAGTCGGAAATGAAGAATACAATAACCAAAATGAAGAATAAAATAAAGGGAATCAAAAGCAGATTAGATGAAGCAGAGGATCCAATCAGCGATCTGGAAGACAAGATAGCAGTAAACACCCAAACAGAACAGCAAAATGAAAAAAAAAATTTTTTTAAATGAAGGCAGTTTAAGAGACCTCTGGGACAACATCAAGCATAACAATATTCACATCATAGGGGTAACCAGAAGGAGAGAGAGCAAACAAGAGACTGAAAACCTGTTTGAAGAAATAATGACTGAAAACTTCCCTAACCTGCTGAAGGAAGCAAACATACAAGTCAAGGAAGCACAGAGAGTACCAGACGAGATGAACCCAAAGAGACCCACACCAAAGAGATGTAAATGTCAAAGAGAGAATCTTAAAAGTAGCAAGAGAAAAGCAGTTAGTTATGTGCAGGGAGCTCCCATAAGACCATCTACCTGATTTTTCAACAGAAACTTTGCAGGCCAAAAGGGATTGGCATGAAATATTTAAAGTGATGAAAAACAAAGACCTAACACTTAGATCACCCTACCCATCAAGGCTGTCGTTTAGAAGCAAAGGACAGAAAAGAGCTTCCCAGACAAGAAAAAGGTAAAGGGGTTCGCCACCACTGACACAGTATTACAAGAAATGCTGAAGGGACTTCTTTACGTTGAGAAGATAGAGAATAGAGGAAAGAAAAAAATGCTCACTGACAAAGGCAAACACTTAGTAAAAGCAGCAGATCAACTAATTCCAAAGCCAGTTCAAAAGGTTAAAAGGTAAAACTAGGGAGATCATCTGTAACTACAAAAACAAATTAAGGGATACACACAAATACATGCACACAAAAGAAAAACAATGACCAGAACATAACCATGGAGGAAGAGAGTAAAAACTGTAGTGGTTTTAGAATGTGTTCCAACTTAAGTGACCATCAATTTAAAACGGATTGCAATAAACAGAGCTTGGTATATATGAAGTACATGGTAACCATAAACGAAAACATCTACAAGAGGTATACAAGAAAGAACGAGAAAAGAATCCAAACACGACACTACAGAAAGCCATCGACATATAAGACAAGAGCAAGAGAATAAGAAAGGAACAGAGAAGAACAAAAAAATCAGAAAAAAGTTCATAAAATGGCAGTAACTACACACTTATCGGTAATAACTTTAAATGTAAATGGACTAAATGCTCCAATGAAAAGACAGTGGGTGGCTGAATGAATAAGGAAAACAAGATCCGTACAAGAGACCCGCTTCAGATGGAAAGACACACAGGCTGAAAGTAAGGGATGGAAAAACACGTTTCATGCAAATGGAAATGAAAAAAAAAAAACTGGGGTAGCAACACTTATATCAGACAAAATAGACTTTCAAACAAAGGCTGCGCCAAGAGACAAAGAAGGGGTTTTCATAATGACAAAGGAATCAATCCAACAAGAAACTCATAAACATCTATACACCCAGCGTAGGAGCATCTAAATATATAAAGCGAATACTGATGGACATAAAAGGAGAGACCGACAGTAATAAGACCACAGCAGGGGACTTTAACACCCCATCGACATCAATGAAGAGGTAATCCAGACAGAAAATCACCAGGGTAACTGCGGCCTTACATGACACATTAGGTCAGATGGCCTTAATTGATATTTTTAGGACAATTCACCCCAAAGCAGCAGAAAATACGTTCTTTTTCAAGTGCACGTGGGAACATTTTCCAATAGAGACATATTAAGCCACAAAAGTTTCAATAAATTTGAGTAGCTTGAAATCATATGAAGAGTCTTCTCCGATCACAACAGTAGGAAACTAGCAATCAACTGCAAGATGAACACTAAAAACACTAAACACATGGAGGCTAAACAACATGCTACTAAACATGAATGGGTTAAGAACAAGATCCAGGAAGAAATCAAAAGATACCTGGAGACAAATGAAAATGAAAACACAACAACTTAAAATCTATGGGACACAGCCAAACCAGTTCTAAAACAGACGGGGTAAAAGGGGTCGAATGTGTGGTGACAGAAAGAAATTTAACTATGGATGGCGAGCACATAATGCAATGTATATATATGCCTTACTGTTGAATTGTACACCTGAAACATACTGGATTTCATTAACCAATATCACCATAATAAAAATTTTTAAAAAAAGAAAGAAAGAAAAATTTATAGCAATGTGGGTGTCTACGTTAAGAAATAAGAATATCTCAAATAAATAATCTAACCTTACACCTAAAGGAACTAGAAAAAGAACAATGCCCAAAGTAAGCATTAGAAAAGAAATAATAAAGATCAGAGTGGAAATAAGCAAAATAGTCTAAAAAAAAAAAAAACCCCAATAAAAACGATCAATGAAACCAAGAGCTGGTTCTTTGAAAAGATAAATAAAACTGATAAAGTCAGACTCATCAAGAAAAAAAGAGGACCCAAATAAATAAAATCAGAAATGAAAGAGAAGCGATAAACACCACAGAAATACAAAAGATTACCAGGAAATGCTATGAATAATTATATGCCAACAAATTGGACAACCTAGAAGAAATGGATAAATTCCTTAGACAATCTTCCAAGGCTGAATCAGGATGAAACAGAAGATATGAAAAGACCAATGAAAACTAATTAAACCGAATCACTAATCAACTCTCAACAAACAAAAGCCCCAGACCAGCTGGTTTCACAGGTGATTTTACCAAACACTCAAAGAAGAATCAATACATACCCTTCTCAAACTGTTCCATAACTGAACAGGAGAGAAGGCTCCCAAACTCATTTTATGAGGCTAGGATTACCCTAATAATCAAATGCAAATAAAGACACAACAAAAAAAGAAAAGAAAAGAAAATTATAGGCCAACATCCCTGATGAACACACATGCAAAAATCCTCAACATATATTAAGAAACTGAATTCAGCAATACATTAAAAAGATCATACACCATGAACAAGTGAGATTTATTCCTGGGATGCAAGGTGGGTTCAATATCTGCAAATTAATTCACATGATACATGACATAAACAAAATAAAGGATAAAAATCATATGATCATATCGATAGATACAGAAAAATCATTTGACAAAATCCAACATCAATTTATGATTTAAAAAAATACTGTCAGCAAAATAAGGCTAGAAGAAACATACCTCAACATAATAAAGGCCATTTATGACAAACCCACAACTAACATCATACTCAATAGTGAAAGGCGGAAAGCTTTTTCTAAGATCAGGAACAAATCAAGAATGTCCACTTTCACCACTTTTATTCAACATGGTATTAGAGAAGTCCTAGCCACAGCAATCAGACTAGAAACAGAAACTACCCAAAGCAATTTAGAGATTCAATACAAATCCCTATCAAAAAACCAATGACATTTTTCACAGGACTAAAACAAATAATCCTAAAATTTATATGGAAGCACAGGAGATCCCAAACAGCTAAGGTGATCTTTAGAAGAACAAAGTTGGAAGTATCACAAGACCTGATGTCACACTATAACTACAAGGCTATAGTAGTCAAAACAGCATGGTACTGTCATAAAAATAGACACATATCAACGGAACAGAATTAGAGAACCCATAAAACAAGCAATGCCTATAGGGTCAATTAATCTATGACAAAGGAGGCAAGAATATACAATGGGGTAAAGACAATCTCTTCAATAAATTATGCTGGAAAAACTGGACAGATACATGCAAAAGAATAAAACTGGATCACTTATACCATATACAAGAATAAACTCAAAATGGATTAAAAATTTAAATGTAAGACCTGAAACCATAAAACTCCTAGGAAAACATTAGCAATAAACTCTTTGACATTGCTCTTAATAATATTTTTTTGGCTATGTCTCCTCAAGGGAACCAAAAGAAAAAATAAACAAATGGAACATCAAACTAGTTTCTGCACAGCAAAGGAAACCATCAACAAAATGAAAAGACAACCTACTGAATGGGAGAAGATATTTGCTGATGACACATCCAATAAGGGATTAATATCTAAAATATATAAGGGATCATACAACTTATCGAAAAACAATCCAATTATAAAATGGGAGAGGAGCTGAATAGGCATTTCTCCAAAGAGGATATACAGAGGGCCAAAAGACATATGAAAAGATGTTCAACATCACTAATCATCACGGAAATGCAAATTAAAACCACAAATTTATCACCTCACACCTTCAGAATGTCCATCATCAATAAATCAACAAACAAGTGTTGCCAAAGACGTGGGGAAAATGGACCCCTCATGCACTGCTAATGGGATTGTAAATTGGTGCAGCCACTATGGAAAACAGTATGGAGTTTCTCAAAAACTTAAAAATAGAACCATATGACCAGCAATTTCACTTCTGAGCATTTATCTGAAGAAATCCAAAATACTAATTCAAGAGATATATGCATCCCTATGTTCACTGAAGCATTATTTACAATAGCCAAAATATGGAAGCAACCTAAGTGCCCATCAATAGGTGAATAAAAATGTGGTACCTATATCCAATCCAATGGAATATTACTCAGCCATAATGAAGAAGGAAATCTTGCCATTTGCGACAACATAGATAGACCTAGAGGGTATTGTGCTAAGTGAGATAAGCCAGACAGAGAAAGACAAATACCACATGATTTCCTTTATATGTGGAAATGAAAAACATAAAAAATAAACGAACAAACAAAACAGAAAAACTCATAGATACAGAGAACAAATTGATGGTTGCCAGATAGGAGAGGGATGGGTTTGAAAAGGTGAAGGGATTAAGAGGTACGAATTACCAGTTAGGGATATAAAGTACAGCATGGGGAATACAATCGATAACACTGCAATAACTATGTATGGGGTCAGATGGGTACTAGACTTATCAGGGTTATCACTTCATAAGCTATATGTCTAAATCCTATGTCATACAACTGAAACTAATATAGTATTGTATGTGAATTGCAATAGAAAATTTTTTAAAAATTTAACAAATAATTTGTACTAGGCAGGAGAAGAAATGAGAGAGATAAGTGGGATGTTGAGATTTAAGTGTGCAATGTAAGGCTCCTTATTCCAAAAAAGAAACCAGAAGGATTGAGGAGGACCTAAGCAGTAAAAGCTATCCAAAACCAAACAACACTCAGAATTCTTTGTAAGAATACTGGTAGCTCTTTAAATTAAGCACAGACTTGTAGGTAACTCTCTCTGAGAAAGCATAACAGGAATGAACAGACAAAGACAAATACAGAGAGAGAGATAATATAATCTGATGATCGATTAGATTTCGAGAGTAGGAAGGAAGGGAGAATTAAAATGTATGAAATTACAAAGCGAGGTTACTGGGAGTTATTATGATTTTGTTAACCTAAAAAGGGAACAATAGATCAGGATTCAGAGTTGAGGGAGGAAAACAGGTGCAGTTTTGAGTATAACGAATTTGGGTATACCTGTAGGATGTCTAGTTTAAAATGAAGCCCAGGAAGAGGTTGATACCTCACAAAGATTTGGGCGTCCTGAGCCAAATAGATGTAATTAGAAACCATTGGGAAAGAGATCATCTACAGAGCAACTTCAAGGCGAGAAGACGGCCAGGGACAAAGCTTTGGAGATTATCTGCATTTTGGAGAAAGGACAGATAGGAGAAGGTAAAGGAGACTGGGGATAGCAAGAAAAACAGGTGGAAAAACGGCGTGGAGATGGAGATGCGTAACCATAACGACAGCACCACTTCCACAGAATGAACACCACAGATCAGACTTTGTTGTAAGCATTTTATCTGTATCAACCTGTTGTTTAACACTAGTAATAACCCTATAAGACGGCTATTATAATTACTCTCACTTCATAGGTGTAAACTGAAGAAGAGAGAGGTGAAGTAATTTATTGATGGACACAACTAAAATGGCAGAGCCAGAATCTGAACCTAGAAAGTCTCTCCATAGACAAGAGTTTCAAAGAAGGGCAGCCGACAATGTTAAATGTTGCAAAGAAGTAGAGTTGAATCTGAAGTCCTCAAAGTTGGCAATTAGGAGGTCACTGACGGGAACATAAACCAGAATAAAGTGGGTTAAAAAGTTAATGAGAAGTGAAAAGTCGACCTACAAAAGTTTTGCAAATTAGATAGCTGATAAGGGGCTATCTAAAATATATAAAGAACTATTATAATTTGATAATAAAAAGACAACCCAATTTTCAAAAATGGGAAAAGGGTCTGAATAGAAAGTCCTCCAAAATATACAAATGGCTAAGAAGCACATGAAAAGACACTTAGCACATTAGCCATATGAGAAATAGCCATCAAGATGTACAAATTACAATGAGATACCACTAAACACATGCTAGGTCAGCTACAATCAAAAAGTCAGATAATGACAAGTGCTGACACTGATGTAGAGAAGATGAAACCCTCAAACACTGCTAGTGGGAATGTGAAATAGTGCTGTCGTTCTGAAAAAGTGTGGCAGTTCCTCAAATGGTTAAACAGAGATATCATATGACCCAGCAATTCAACTTCTAGGTTTATATCCCAGAGAAATGAAAACATGTCCACACAAAAACGTGTCTATGAATATTCATAACAGCATTATTTATAATAGCCCCCAAACATAATCCAACTGTCCAAGAAGTGATGAGTGGATAAAGTAAACGTGATATAACCATACAATGGAATAATTGGCAATAAAAAGGTATGAAGTATTGATATATGCTACAACCTCAAAAACATTATGGTAAGTGAAAGAAGCCAATCACAAAAGACCACATCCTACTGTATGATTCTGTTTTTATGAAATGTCCAAATAAGCAAACCTACAGAGACGGAAAGCAGATTGGTGGTTGGGGCGGGGGGAGGGGTAGGTAAGGGGAAAAGAATGCAGAGATTTGGGGAGTGATGGCTAAGCAGTGTGGGGTTTCTATCTGGGGTAATAAAAATGCGTACCCATTGCCACAATCAAATTTAGAATAACTCTGAGAGTCTACTAAAAGCTTTGAATTGTACACTTTAAATTGGTGAATTGCATGGAATTTGAATTTTATTTCAATAAAGCTATTTTTAAAAAGTTAATAGGAAATGCTTGAGTGGGGAGGCAAGGTCAAAGGAAGATTTTTCAAGGTTAGGGAAGATTTGAATTTAACAGTTTAACGGTTGAGATAAATTAGTGGAAAAAGGGAGCCTGATACAAAAAAACACATCACAGATTAAGCAAAGTCCTACAGGGATCGATAGGAACAAAAAAAGAAAAATGTGACACCTCTGAAAGTAAAAATGAGCAAAGATATAGATAACTAGTGTGAAGGTAAGTTCAGAGTTCATACTTGAAGGATCCTATTGTTTACTGAGATAAAGGAGGTCTGCAGCTGATAGAAGAGGGTGAGATATGAGTAGAAAGTCCAGAAAAGTAGTAAAAGTTGGGAAAACTGCTGGCAAGAATGGGAAAAGAAAACAAAGGATAAAAAGCTTGTCAAGTAGAACTGAGCAGTGTGAAAATAGAAATAAGCCTTCGTGGAGCCAGTATGTGTGATTATATGATATTCTCAGCTAGATTGGTCAAACCAGAGTTTATGAACTCAGACGGCAGATGACTGCGCTCTTTTGGGATTGAAGGTTGCAAAGTGTTGGTAAAATGCTTGATCACAAAATCCCACTGAGTGATGAACACAGTGATACCAGAAGAAGATGGATGTTTCAAAGGAAGAACTGGATTTAATGACTGAATTGATATGGAAGCTGAAGATGGAAAACAAAGAATTAAACAAGACTGCTGATTACCTGGTAGAACTGACAGACTAATGACCAAAACAGCTATAGAGAAATGATGACTCAAAAATATACTGTAAAGTTTAGATTGAAAGAACTTCTTAGAAGAACCCTGTTATTTTGAAAAGGAATAGGAATAAAGGCCCAGAGAAGTGAAGTGACTTTGTTGAAGTCAGAAGACACTAAACATTGGCTAGAAAGGATTTCAAACTCCAGGCCATTCTATTACAATACCACAGACCCTCACCGATATCTGGAGCTGGACATGATGGCAGGAAATAAAATGGTGATGCTGCATGAGGGGACTCAGTAACACTAAATTGGTTTGAATTGCTAGGTTCATTTCAGGTGATAGTGGGGAAATATGATTCAGGAACAAAATGAATGACAGGAGAAGCCAATCTGAGATAAAACATTTGCTCTGGTAAATCACATGGAGATAATCAAGAGTTGGATGTAGAATGGCATAAGCACCTTAAAATATTCTAATGTAAGAACATTTTATGCTTCAAAATTCTCTGTGTTACTTGGCAATATAGATGACAGGACATAAATTATTTGGCTTAGAATTTTAAACATTAAGAAGAGCTTTGCTTACTTTTAAGGTTCTTTTTATCTTACAGAAATATGAAACACTGAAGTCTGATTAGGTCTCTTTTAAGGGGCTAGATTTTTTGCCTTACCTTTACTACCTTGTAGTCACACAAGTATTCCACCTCATAATTGTTTAGATTCCTTTTGGTGATTCCAATCGATTTACATGTGAGTTTTTCTTTTCTACATAATTCCTGAAGAGTATCAAGTGAAACTAGGCAAGGCACACACCAAGCTACAATAAGAAAATAGAATTCTTTACTAATGAAATAGCTACTCAATTAAAACAAAAAAGGAAAAGGAAAAACTTAAGACCTCTATATCCCCACCCTTCTACTGGCAATTGTACAGGACTGAAAATTCATATGACAAGAAACCATTTCTGCGTCTTTAAAAAAAGTTAATTGTTAAGGAACTATTTCGGTAAATTAATCTTGGGTTTTCTCACGGGTTTCTATCCTACTCTGTTTAACTGATGTCGATTCGTTTCTACTGAGCCGCCTGAACAAAATGTTTCATGTCTGTAAGCTTTCTTAAGATTACATGTAGATGCAAAGGTCAAAAGAAATAATATTTTTGACTTTTCCATTATATTCTACATAGAACTGCTATTTTAATAAAATGTAAATCTCTAGGACATACTTTTTGTGAGAAATATATCTTAAATATATTTTAAAATAACCGCTTTGCTAAAAAGTAACTTTTCCCCTTTCTCTTAGTTACATAAGAACTGAGATCTAATTGAAATATAGTTACATATTCACACATATGTCCTACTCTTCCCACTTTGCAATGCTGCATGAAATTTTAACTCCATTTATTACTTTGTCCATGCTGCAATGTATTTTTATAAGGTGAATAAACCCAAGAGTCATAATAAAATAAAGGAATATATCAACTTTTGTAATATTCATTTCTTGTATTGTTTTTAATGCCAAGAGTTAACCAAGCTTGAAAACAATTAGACACACTCATAATCAAACTTACAAATGCCAGTAACTGTGCTGCAGATTTCATCCTCAAATTTTTATATGCAGTCTGCTACCATACTATATATAAAATGTTAACACGAACTGATGTTTAGAATTCTGAGATAAACTTGGTTTTACGCTAGTGTTATGGTAAGCACTAGAGAGGAACGAATGTCGCCCTCTGCCCTAGGCTTTGCTAGGCCACCTTGCTACATGACTTTGTGAAATTTTCATCATTCTGGGTTTCAGATTCACTGAAAAACGTGTGAAGATTGGAGCAAACTGGGGTTACCAAACAAAATCAGTAAACTCAAGCTTTACTTGGTAGCTCTCCAAGGTAGTTGTGATAACCCTTCAGTGATCTGAGGTAATTTAGAGAACACAGCTGCTCTCACTATGTATCCATTCCTCACCCTCAACTCAGAGACTTCATTCATTGTCAGAAACCCTGAATGAAGCACGATTTCCACCCACCCCCACTTCCTATAAAAGGGCTCGTAATTCTAGACCCAAGAAAGGGAAAGATATTTTCAACTAAAATATTGGGGGTGGGAGGAGAGGCTGCTTGCTTTGGAGTGATGGTTTTAGGCTTTGGAGAGTGGCAGAACAGAAACGACCCATTAAATCATTTCCATTAAAAAAAAACCCTGAGGATGTTTTGTGTAAAGCTAACCTTATTATGCTGATCACATGCAAAGGAGGTCCGTCTCGGCTATCTCCAACCCAAGGTAATTTATCTGCTGTTCCCATTTTTAACTAGTTCAAGTAAAAAGAGAATTCAAGACACAACAACCCTCGATGAAAATTCTATCGAGTAAAAAACGAAACAAAACAAAACAAAAACCCCCAAACTGGAAGCTCTTGGGTAACAACTTCGACCATCTATTTAACAATGTAGAAAAAGAAATCATTTGCAAGATCAAACATTCATTACCATCACAAAAACCTCACAATAGTTACACTAACCTCTAGTGGAAGAAAAGTTTGTGGATAAAGAGCTCATAATCTATGTGGCAACAAGGAGTGCTGGAAAACACCTTAAATTCTAGAATGCAATTAAAGTTCTAGGTTTTAGAGCGCGCGCACACGAGAACACACACACACACACACGTACACACGTTCTATGCCTAAATATCTGGCGTCTACATAATGATTAACACGCAAGTTCCCGGTGGGTATTAAAAAAAAAAACACCCCAAGCCAGAGGCCACATCCTCAAATACCCACTTACTGGGATATTCTCCGACGAGGAATTTAACCTCCTAGGGCGGCCGAATTGGGGGGTGCATCTTCGCTTATTTCCTTTCTTAGCGGTCACACTGCAGCCCCGATTTTTCTCGCCTCTGACACTTTGCTCGGGTCACACTTACACCACCACCGGGCTCTTCCCGCTTCCCAGCTACAAAGCCAGCCCGAGCGCGCAACGCCCCGCTCACACCACCACA
>NW_006431956.1:7165950-7193560 GCF_000325575.1 Pteropus alecto | reverse complement strand
CGCGCGCTTGGGCGCCTTGGCCGCAGCACGACGAACCCAGCGGAGCTCTGTGGCGCGTTCCCTCGGCCACCCGAGCCCAGCGGACCATTGTTTCCTCCCACGCCACTCTCCCTGGCCACCTGCTCGCAGAGCGGGCTGCATGTCGGGATCCCTGGATTTCGATTTTGGGTCCCACTCGCACGGACTGATTTAATTGGTAGGGGGTGTGCCCTGGGCATTGGCATTTTTACAGCTCCCAGGTGATTTCGATGTGCAGCAATTGGAAACGGCCGTCTAGATCAGCGCCTCTGCACTCGCGTGGGCAAAGGAATCATCTGGGGCTCTTGTGAAAATGCAGATCTGAATTAGGTAGGTCTGGGCCGGGGTCTGACGTTCTGCGTTTCTGAGGAGCTTCTGGATCGGGCCACACCTTGTTCGCAAGGCTGCGTGGACACTTAACGTCCTCTAGCAGGACAGCTCCAGGAGCTTCTCGCGCATCTCCATCCCCACCCCGCACCCATCCATTCTTTACACCTCACCCGGGGTGACTGTTCTAAACATTCTAAAGCAGAAATCTTAGAAGAGTAAATCGCAAAAACTTCAGTAGAAAGCAGTTCGGCATCTACCGAGGATTTAAAAAAAAATTTATGTAAGAAATTACAAAAACACTTTAAAGCATCATGTATAAATTTGAAATATTGGAAATAAACATTTAATAAACACAATATTGGAAATAAACACTGAATTCTACTTGAATTTGTTTCATTCCGTTATGAAATACTGTCTAACCCTTACAGATTTTTATGAAGCCTTTAGTGTCATGGGGGAAGTGCTTAATATGTTAAGCAGAACAAACAAAAGCCTGTAAAATACAGTTTCAGCTCTAAGAAAAAATGTATAGGAAGATAAATTCTCTGGGGAGTGTTTTCCTTTTTGACTTCTCACTTTTACAAATTTAACTCTTTTCTATAATGAGCATCTTGTCGCCTGCAGGAGTGATCCTAGGAAAGACTGAGAAAATGTAGGCATTTTTTAGGCAAAGAAAACAATTGACCAAAATCCTGGGGATAGGAAGCAGGGAATATTCGGGGAAGTTACGAATTAGAATAGGAGGAAATGAGCACTGAGGCTTGAGAAGTGGACAGGAACCACCATATTACAAGGGGCTTCTATATGATGGGGTTGGATAGGGCCTTTTATTCTTTATTATCAAGGGGATGAGGGGAGGGGACTTGGATAGACCCTCATCTCCTTCCCAGGGCTTCTCTCCAACACCCTCCCACTGTGCTCACCGCCACTCCTATGTTTTTACAGCACCCCCGTGACCGTCCGTTATTACTCATTTCTTTCTTGATTTGCCTTCTACCTCACTGGCCACTCTTCACCTTTTTTTTGCCTCCTTCTTCTATCCAACCTACATGCTGGGCTCTGCAGGACTTGGCCCTGAGACATTCCTCTTATGCTCTCCCTAAGTGACTGAACTCAGTTCCCATGGATTTAAATATCTTTATGCTTAAATCTTCTGTCGCTGGCTTTGACCCCTGCCCTGAATTCGACTTAAATATCCAGTGCCTAGTTGACATATCCACTTAGGTGTTGCACAAACACCTCAAATTGAACATGCTCATAAAAGTACCTTTGAGGTTTGCCTCCAGACCTGGTCCTCCCCACACACTTTCTCATCTCAACACACAGGCACCATCATCTACTCGTAGTCAAGAAGGAAACCTAGGTGTCATCTTGATTCACCGTCTCCTCATTTTCAAATTAATACCATCAGCAAGTCATGTCAATAGTATGTCCAAAATATACCTTGATTCTGCCTCTTTCTCCATCGCTGCTATTACCTTAGTACGGGGCATCAGTTCTCAACTGGAGTCCTGCAAAAGCCTGCCTACCTGCTTTCACTGGCACGATTACTCCCCTCCGATTCACTTTCTACACAGCTGCAAGAGTGACCTTAAAACATGAAGTAGAACATTTCCTTCTTCTGCTTCAAATACTTCCCAATGGATCTAGAATAAAACCCACACCCTCCAATGGTCTACATGGCCTTATGCGATTGGAATCCTGCCTCCCTAACCTTACTTTGTGCCAATCTCCCCTTCGTTCACTATTCTCTAGGACTTTTTTCACTCATTCAGAAATCTTTTATTGTAAATCTCTTATGTACTGTACAATGTGCTGGGAATATAACAATGAACAAGCAAAAGACACTGTCCTCACAGAAGTTATATCTCAGTGGGAGGAGCAGATAAACAAGATCATTTGGGTCTCAGCTTAAATGTCACTTCTTCACAGGCCTTTCCTGATTACCCTATCAATCTAAAGAGGTACCTCCTGTCTGCCATTCTCTCTTTTTTGCTCTCTTAAACAAACATTGAAATCTGCAGTTGTCTGTTTTTTAGGGTCTTGATCAATTTCAGTAAGAATTTATAGAATGACTGTATTAGACTCTTATAAATCAACTGTTTCCTTCATTTTTCTAGTCTTGAATCCCACTAATTTCAGGAGTAGATTAGGCCTTGTCTCTTCAATATACATCACTGTGGCTACTATCTAGAGCAGCAACTCTCAAAGTAGGGTATAGGCATCCCAAGACTTCTCAGGGGGCTCCTAAATTCAAAACTATTTTTATAATAATACCAAGATGTTATCTGCCTTCTTTACTCTCCTCTCATGAGTGTCCAGCAAAGTTTCCCAGAGGATACACAACTTGGATATGCAAACAAAATGAATGAAGAAGCAGATACCAGAATAGAGCTATCTTCTTAAGCCAGGTATTACAGATTTGAAAAAATATAAAACAATTCCACCCTTGCAACAAATTTGTTTTTGAAGTTATTTTCCATAAAAATGTTACATATGTTAGCACAATTTTTTATTATTATTTAAAAGTGATGGTTAATTTAAAGATCTCTGTTTTAATTTCTCTGTGGGAAATAATATATATATCACCATTACAAAAAAAAAACTCTTAAAAAAAAACTCTTCAGGGTCTCAATAATTTTTAAGAGTGTAAAGGAGTCCTGAGACTAAACATTTTGAGGATCTTGGTAAATCATGGCTATAAATGAAGAGGGAAATCAAAAGTCACCGAGAGACATACAGTGTCCTCAAGGGAAAAATAAAGAATTATGCTTCTACCCCACAATTTTTTTCATAAAGAACACTGAAAACATGATTCCTGGAGGACTATGGAATGTCTCCTCTTCCATTTAAATAAATGTTCTTCAATAGAAAGAGTACTGGAAGCCACCGGAAATGTGAATTTAAACAAAATAATGCACATAATGTGCTTAGAATAGTAAGCAATCACAAAAAATTACGTTTACAAAAAAGCACCTGAATATTAGTTCAAAATTCACTGTTCATTTCTTGGGAGGCTTTGGATAAATTATTTAACTTCTCTGAATCTACTTCCACATCAAGAACACGGGCAGATTAGTTGTCTTGTTTTATTTAGAGAATAAGCTTTTTCATTAGTAACCCACTGACGATCTCAATGCCCTAGACAATGTTTTCTCACGAAAAGAATGTGGCTAGCTTTCTCTTTAAAATACAAAAAAAAAAAAAAAAAATCTTTTATTTTCAAGAGAAAACCATGTTTGTATCAGGGAAAAATCAAACTAAACAAAATTGTAAAAAAAAAAAAAAGTAAAAGCAGCGCCCCTACACTTTCCTTCCACAAAAGCAGCCGCTGTTGGAGTTTGCCATTTAGCCTTCCAGAGGTTTTTCCTGTGTCGCACAAACAGCTACACACAACTGCTGAGTTTATGAGTCAATCTTTTCTTTCAATTAAAAATGGTATCTTACTTTGTACATGGTTCGGAAATTTTTTTTTCATTTAATATCAAGGACTTTTAAATTGTTCTCTTAATCATCTAATAAGAATAAAAGAATTCTTAAAATTAGAAGTTATAGAAACAAAAAAATTTTAAGAACACAATGTTAAATTCCCAGTAAAATTTCCTCCAATCGACTCAAACTAATTTTAAATAGCTTCATGATAGAAAAAGTTCCTTATATTTCTCTTGATAATGATTCATCTTAAAGGGACAACAAAAAAGGTTGCAATATTTATAATATATTGTAGTTTAATAGAAACATAGGTTACACAGTTTAAAAGTATTGTAATATAAACATCACTTATAAACAAAACCAAATAATGTGGACATTCTAGTTCTAAAACATTCATGGTTTCTCTAAAACACTAAGATGCCACCTCAATAGTGATCGCTTCACATTTTCCAGTCTCTTGATCTGTGCACGTCACATGTAAAGATCCATCCCTAAACAAACAAAAAATAACAATTCCTGAGCTCATTTTAAAAAAAATAGAAAGTCCTTAAGGAATTACTTGAGGACTCTGAGTAAACAAGAGATAATTTTAATTTTTGAAAAAAGTATTAAAAGAAGCATAACTTCAATGTCTTTAAATACTATATTATACTATATATATATACTATACTATACTATAATTAGGTAATTGTTCTTAAAAATTTCTTCCTAGACCACTGAGACAAAAGTTGTTTTCCTTGGAAACCCATAATGATAAAGATCTTAGGTGTAAGCCTTTATTCAAGTTCAAGATGCATCATGCTTTTTTCAAGCCCAGGCCAAGACAAACCTACCCCAATAAATTCCATATTCTTGCTAAATGGTTTATGATATGAATTGTCCTGAATGTTAATTTAGATATAATTTAGATAGAATTGCAAGACATAGTGTTATGGATGAACTGTTGTTAGGGAAATTGTAATAGCTAGATTTAGGTAGTAATTTATTTCCTAGAAATTTTCTGTAGCAATATTGAAACAAAGTTATCCTTTTATAGGACAAATAATATCAATTATGTAAACCTTAGAAAATTATTTAAAATTGATAAAAATTATGTCCTAAACTTTCATGAGCCAGTTTTTTAGGTTAACTACATCCAAAATAATTAAAGATATCATAAAAAATTCAGAATGCAAATGACTTGAGATACACTTTTTTTTTTTTTGTAAAATATAGTAGTTCTGTGGGGCAACAATGTAAATCACTGATAAAATCTTTGTAAGTTTTTACTAAAAGATTTTCCCAGAATGACAATGGGTGAAGAATCCATAAACTGACAAAAAAGGTTAAGTCTCAAAGCAAATTTTCTTAACATCAGAAGTAGTTTAATTTTGTACCTTTTCATGGTAAGAACAGCTAATATGTCGCGTAACCCATTTTCTTTTTTATCTAAATCCTGGAGTATAACCTGTGCATGCAAAAATAATACAAAGATGATTCAGTACTTTGACATATTAATAAACTGATGGATCAATTATACCAATAGACCAAATCCTACTTATTACTGAAATAAACCTTTTAAAATAGGGCAGTTTTCAATTCTGCTACCCAGTTATCAGAATTCAGAGAAGAGGATTAAACTTTCTTAACTATGAAATGAAATTTTCCTACAGAAGGAGGTCATGTGAGATACTTGTCTGTCTTAAATGTCATGTCCTAGATTAAAATGATTATTTCTACGAAGTACTGTTTGTCTCAGAAAATAAAGACTGCTTTTCTTTTTGATAATTAAGCCATTACCAGTAACATGTAAATTACATTTTGGCAATCTTTTTATATGTACTTTTAAAAATTCAAACATTTTAAATATACTTGGAAAACCTATTCAAAAGAAACGTGGCAAATTCTTTTGTACAGGTAAGATTACATTTGTAAGAGATACTAATGCATTTACTATGAAAGTTCCCAGTTTCCCAAAGAAAAGTATAACAATAAACCAAGTTTGGCAGTAACTTTTCAGATATCAATTTTATGACCTTAGGCAAGGCACTAAGTACCTAGCTTTCCTCATTTGTAAAATAAGGAGGTTAGAAAGGATGAGTTCTCTAAAAGATTCTCTTCCAAATTCAGTGCTATGTGACTAACTCTTCTCTTGGCACCTGCAAGTTAGGACATAGTGATAGTACTATGAAGAGAAAAGTAATACATATACTAGATAGAAAAGCTAAGGGAATATACAGCACTGCCACCTGAAGTTAGACATCTGGTGCATAGAAAAGAGCTTCTACAGTAACACACCAGAGAAACATCTGGAGGAGATTTTGAAAGCTTTACTAGCTGAGGGGGCCCTATTCTGGTAGGCTTCTAAGATGTTAAGTCTGAGGTGGAGCCCAGACATATAATGTATGTGTGTGTTTTCATTATTCTGTTGTTGAAATTATAAAACAGATATAAAGCTAAAGATATTATACATTCTCCTTTGTTACCTACATTTGTTTTATTTTTACTATAAAAGTAATTCACGCTCATGTCCTGTGCTGTTTATAACAAATCTGTTACAGTGTTAAAAAGTTAAAAAAGACACCTCTCTTGGTGCCTTCAAACCTACCCACTGTTAAGGTTCCCGACACGGTTCAAGTAACCTGCAGATGTTTTCTGTATCCAGGTATGGATATCTAAATATACACAACTAATCAAACATCTCTCTCACACAGACCCATGCTCGCAATCTTTTTATTTAAAAACAAATATCATACTGTAAATGTGGTTCTGCAGTCCTTGTGTGCATATTTTAATGTAACTGTATTTCTTGGGCATGCTTCTAAGCCAATAACATGGCTCCCCTCGCTCTTTTTAAAAGGATGCAGAGGACCATATAGTATGAAATATGCATGTGCTATTTTAAAAAGCAAACTTATTCTGTATCAGAGACAGCATGGCTTCATGGCAAGAGTATGAGTCAAGGAGTAAAACCTGAGGATAAATCAAGTCAATCAAGAAAATAACAAAGCATTTACTACTATAAGCCTGTTTCCTAATCATCTATAAAACACACATAATGATGTCTATCTCACGGCATTTTGAGATTATGTTTGTAAAGTACCTAGTACAGCACCTGGCATTTAGCAAACAAAAAAATGTTATTTCCTCTGCCACATACCTTATCACCAAGGATGGTGAAGAGCTCAAAGAGAAAGAATATATATACAGATTGTATTTTTTATTTTCCCATAACTCTTTCAAATTAAAATTGCCTATTTCTGCTTTCTTACAAAAATGAGTAAGTAAAAGTAATCCACTCATAAAAATGTGCTAGATATCCCACACACATTTTATATTAATTGACATGAAACTGAGACGAATTCAGAGGAAAAAGCTAAACAGTTTCATGTGACTAATTCATAGTCCAATTTTACGTACTCACCTGTGCAAACTTGTTTTCTCCTTTTGCAGAGTTTTTCCCCTCAGACTCATAGAGTTCGAGGCATACTGAAGATATACTTCCAGGGGCTTGTAATGTGTGTTGTCTTCGAGCTGGCAAAGGGGTCCCTGATGGAAACAGTACTGTGAAACTGTTGGCTCCTGATTCATCGACTCCCTAATAAGCAGGAAAATAATAAGCATATCCTTTGATATTGATCATTCTAATTTTTAAAAAATCACTCCTATTATAAATGTAATATATCCCTTGCTGATACTTTTTAGAAACTACAGATAAGCAAAGAGAAGAAAATGAAAATGATCCTTAATCTCATCCCACTTTATTTAAACAGAAATTGAAACATATATCTATCTATATTAGAAACTTATGATTAAAGTTACAGTTATTAAGAAATTAGTAAGATAAATACTAAAAGAATACAAAAACTCATGAAAAGTAAAATTACAATTATAAATTAAAAATTTCTACCAGTATACAGTTTCATTGTAAAAGCATGGCATGTATAAAATCTTAACGACATTAAATCTATACCACTTTTATGAAAAAGTAAAGAAAAACTAAAACATACTTTAACTAGAATATCTTTGGCTGAACACTCTATCTTAAGAGAATCTTCTACTAAAAGGTTTTCTTTCCCAATAAGAATTCCTGCTTCTATGGCTGCACCAATGGGGATAACCTCATCAGGAGGGATCGAATTCAGAAGCTCAACGGCTGGGAAAAGGTCTTTAATCAGTTGCTGTAGCCTTGGAATTCGAGAGGACCCTCCACAAAGGACAACCTAGAAAATAAAAATCATTTTCAGTTTTTACTTTTAGAACAATGGCTGTTTCTCAAAATTAAATGTAATAGGCTGATCCATCTTCATCGCATGTAATGGTAAGATATAAGAAACCCTACTTTAATGTATTATTTTATGTTATACCTACCATATAAATATATATACGAATCATTATTTCTGAAGAACTTCATATAAAATTGTGCCTTTATGAGCTTGTCCACACAGAATTAGTGCTCCAACTTTTATGGCTGCCATCCAAGAGATGGGCCTCCAAATCACCTAGCTCAGATCGCCAACAGGCTTGTATTCATGAGTCCCACAGGACAATACATAGCAAACAAAGAAGTAGTTTTTAAATGGGCAAAGGAGTATCTCCTTTGGCTGTATACCAGGAAAAAGACTCCAAACCAAAGCAATCTTGAGAAAGAACAAAGTTAGAGGCATCATACTTCTTGATTTCAAACTATACGACAAACTATTGTAATCAAAATACTATGGTATTGGCATAAAAACAGACACACAGATCAATGCAACAGAAAGAAATAAACTCGTGCATATATGGTCAATTAATTTTCAACAAAGGAGCCAGGAATATACAGCGGAGAAAGGACAGTCTCTTTAATAAACGGTGTAGGAAAAACTGGAGAGTCAGAAGCAAAACTTGAAGTGACACCCAGTATCTTAAAGCTCCTAGAAGAAAACAGGGTAATCTCTTTGACATTGGACTTGGCAATGATTTTTTGGATTTGACGCCCAAAGCAAAAATCAATGAGTGGGACTGTATCAAACTAGAAAATTTCTGTACAGCAAAGGAAATCATCAACAAAATGAAAAGGCAACCTATGTAATGGGAGAAAATATCTGCAAATCACATATACGAAAAAGGGTTAATATTCAAAATATACAAGAAACCCATAAACTCAACAGCAAAAAAAAAACAAAACAAAACAAAAAAAAAACAAGTCAAAAATAAAACAAACAAACAACAAAAAAACCCACCCAATTAAAAAATGGGCAAAGGACCTGAATAGACATTTGCAGGAACACATACATGTAGCCAGCAGGTACATGAAAAGGTGTTGCACATCACTAATCATCAGGCAAATGCAAATCAAAACCACGATGAGATGTCACCTCGTACTTGTTAGGATCTCTACTATTAAAAAGATGAGACAATAAATGTTGATGATGATGTAGAGAAAAGGGAACCTTTGTGCACTGTTGGTGGGAATGTAAAATGGTACAGCCACTATGGAAAACAGTATGGAAATTCCTCAAGAATTTAAAAATTGAATTACCATATGAACCAGCACACCCATTTCTGGGTATATACCCAAAGGAAACGAAATCATTATTTCAAAGAGATATTTGTTCTCTCATGTTCACTGCAGCATTATTCACAATAGCCAAGGTATGGAAATATTCTATGTCTGTTGACAGATGAATGGATTGAGAAAATCTGGTACATATATACAATGCATTATTATTCAGCTGAAAAAAAGAAGGAAATCTTGCCATTTGCAACAACATGAATGGAGACCATTATGCTAAGTGAAATATACCATATGGAGAAAAAGACAAATATTGCATGGTATCACTTATATGTAGAATCTAAAAAGAAAAAAAAAGTTGAACTTATAGAAACAGATAGTGGAAAAGTGGTTGGGGCTAGGTAGTGGGTAGTGAGGCTGGTAAAAGGATACAAACTTTCAGTTGTAAGATGAATAAGGTCTGAGGACCTAATGTATAGCATAGAGACTACAGTTGATAATACTGTATTATACAATTAAGAGACTAGAACTTAAGAGTTTTCACCCCCCTCAAAGGTAAATATATGAGGTGATAGATGTGTTAGCTAACTTGATGGTGGGAATCTTTTCCTAATGTATATGAAATCTCATGTTGTACACTTTTTTATAATTTTATTGGTCAACTACACTTCAATAAAGCCGAATGGAACAAAACTGCTCCTTTATAAATACCTTAATTTCCTCATTAATTCATACATTTAACACTTAAAACTTCATAAGTATTCAGAATATCGAATAAATAGGTAACCCAAGAAGGGAAACCATCAATAATCATTTATTCCACAGTCTTTTTATGGATGCTCTAAAAGCTCAGGGAAAAGGATCAGAGGATGAAAACTAGGCCTTTTTAAAATTAGGTGTGAAATGACAGGGGCACCATATTAATCTCAGGTGAGGGTAGGAGAACTATCAGCTGATGGATACAAAGAAAAAAAGAATAGCAGGTTTGCTTGGCCAAGTTCCCCAAAAGGTCCATTTTAGAGGTTAGTGAAAAGTCTTCTCTAAAATTTTATGATCCTACATAAATACCATGAGTATAAAAATGTGGACTCTATGGCTTTTCAAATTTCTCATATTTAAAATCAAAAAGCTTTATTAATACACAATAAGTGACGTTATGCAAAAAAAAAAAAAAGAAAAAACAAAAGAAAAAAAGGAAAATCTTGGCTTTTGGTAATCTCATTTAAAAGGGTAAAAATTACAAATAGTGTATTATTATTAAGGCACAGCAAGTCTGGTAAACAGCAAGTTTTAAATAAATCATTTAAGCAGCTAGTCTTAGTATGAAATTTCTTTTGCAAATTTAAACTTTAATAGAACAGACGTATTTCAAACATAAATAACTGTTCTTACTAAGGGCTTTTCAACTACAATTTTCACAGTTATTTCATAAAACAATCAAAACACCTCAAGTGCTTCAGTATTAAAAAATATGAATCTAAACAAGAGGAAAATAAAAAATATTACAGATTATTCTTAAAAGAAAATAATAAAATCTATCAAAGTTTGGAATAAAACCAAAGCTATTAATAAGTAAAATCACAGCTAATTTATTAGGGAAAATAATTAAGTGAAATAAATGAATTAGCATTCAATATTAGGAATTTAGAAAAATAAAGAAAGTGTCCTGTGAAAGTTTGAAGAAATAAAGAGAAAAGCAGAAATAAACCTATTAGAAATCAAAAAACACAACTTGAAAAAAAATCTAAGAAAGTTTTTTGGGAGTGGTAGTGGCAGGAATTGGAGAAAAAAATAAAACAAATATCTGTCAAACCTAGGAAAGGAAAAAACAGGGAAATTAGCCCATTTTAATTTAAACAACTTCTTTATACTTTAAAATTTTAGTATCAAGATATATAAAATTAAAAATTGTAAGAACATTATGCAAGGTTGTATGTTAAAAATTTAAGAAATCATTATGAAACAGGTCTTTAAAATTCTCAAATTCAAAATTGAAGCAACTTGTGAAAGATAAAATACTTCAAAAATTAGTCTCAGACAAAATCTGTTTATAGGTAAATTCTTTAGAATTCTTGAGGAACAGAGATTTTCTATGCATTATGCACTAATGTGGAATATTTAAAAGGATGAAAAGGTATTAAATTCATTTTAGAAGCATCTGGCACTCAGGAACAAAACAATAAAAACACCCATAAAACAAAACCCTGCGGACCAGAGGTTGCAAAGTAGCGACTTGCAATTTATATCAGGCATGAATTTGTTTTATTGCTCCACGTGGTGTTATTAAAAGTTCTGAATTAGTTACTAACATTTAAACATTAAAAATTTTCATTGAAAGTCCCTATCTGGAGAGTCCTTTAAAAAGTCACAGGCTCCAACAGCAGTGCTTGCATCTCTGAAAGGCAGTGACCAGCAGGCGGGCAGCAGCGGTCCGCTTTGGACTAGGACAGCTCCTGTCGGTGGCAGGCCCCCCATGACCTGTTTTGGCTCTGACGGGACCAAGTGGGCACTTGCATTTATAATCACACTTGTGCTCTTGCTTTTCTTACAGCAAAGAGTTCAGTGTGAAAAATTTTTAAATCTCTACACCCATCACTCAATCTCGTAGGAGAATGAAAGAAAGACCAATAGGACTGTGTGTTTCAAGAAAAATGGTAGGGAACATGTCTTTTTAGAAGAATGTAATGGTACAGTGAATCTGCTGCTCTACATGGCTGCTAGGCAGCTTACTTGTGGTGCAGTGCTTAAGACATACATATATATTTTTACATGCAAAGTGGACTTTTCCTCATATCTGTAGGAATAATCCCAGCTTCAGTGCATCAGATGTGACAGATAAAACATCTTCGGAATGACATCATATTCCATGTAAATATTACCAACACCTCTATCCCTGTAAAGGATTTGATTTGCTCATTCCTAGAGATTTTATGTAAGAAGTTGAAAAGAGTAATTCTAAAGAAAAAGAATTTTAAAAATTGCAATGTTAGTAATGAAGGGCTACACCTACTTAAAGTAAATTGTTTTTTGTTTTTTTTTTTTGGTGAACAAATTGGTGATAAATATTAAAAGTCTTAAAATTTGGGATTTTACTCCCAAAATTAATTTAGGAAATTAAAGATGTTCACAAAGCCACTAGACTGCTGTTTATAAAACTAAAATAACCTATACATTCAATATCAAGAATTGGTTTTATGAATTATGAATTTATGCAATGAAATACTATGCAGCTATTAAAATATAGTTGTAGCATCTGGGAGCCTGGTTAAAATGAAGGGATTAATCACATCAATTTATCAATGTGCCCTTCCATGAGCCCACTCAACAGACAGTAAAGGGACTTAAGAAGATATAAATGTACAAGAGCAAAGTGAATGGAAGAGAGATTTTGAGTATAAGATTTCCTCTGGAAAATCAAAGGCTGGGAATAAGAATAAAGCAAGAGCAGGGTTATGGGGGCACACCGCAGTGCTCCAACCCTATTTCCATCACTTACTCGCCAGCATCCCGACTTGAAGCCAAAGACTTAACCTCTTCCGAAACCTTAGCTTCCTCATCTGGAAAGGGAGGTAACAGTGTGTACCTCCTGGTGCTATCGTGAGGATTAAATACTGTGATGCATATACAGTCCAATTATGCCTGCCCCTGCCCCTGCCCCTGCCCCTGCCCTGTAAGCGGGTTAGACACCCCGCCCACTGCCTCTCAGCAGGTGGAGATTTCCCTGCCCTACTGTAAGGCCCAGCCTTGCGTCTGGCTTTGGCCAACTGAACTTGAAAACACTGAAGTACACCATATCTACGCAGAAGCTTTAAAAGCCAGGCAGGTTCTGCAGGCTCTCTTCTCTTTTCCCTCCGCCATGGGAACCGCATGTCCCAGACAGCTGCTCCATTAGTCTAGGTGACAGAATGAGAAGCACCGCAGCAATAGACCCACAGCCCACAGGAAATGTGAGAAAAATATAGAAAACTACTGAGATTTAGGGGTTGTTTGTTACTGTCAACATGCTAAAGAAACTATTAGCACTGTGAGCCTTCTGATTCAGGTGGGTCTGTCCCCAAGACCATTCAATTCCCACCACCGCCTTGCGACAATTATATATTCGTGTCTTATTCTTCATAATCTACCCCCTAACCCCAAGCGCCCAGTCCAACATCTTAGGTAAAGTATTATTAAATGTTCAAAAAAATACTTATTGAATTGCAAAGAAAATGCAAAACCCCCCAAAATGGCTTCCATCATACAGCATACACCAAAATAGTTAAAATATAAAAACTTTCAAACTATAGACAAATTAAAATAGTTATTAAATATTTGTCATACACTGAACATAGATGGAATTTACAAACTTAGAAACAGCAGAAAAAATCAGAGTAACAGACCAATAATTAGATAAATAAATGAAACTTCTGTATGTCAATTTTGGTCCTCTGAAAGGACCAAAATTAAACAGTATACTACATGCCTCAAAAGAAGGTTGCAGTGATAGTTAATGTTATGGCTATATAGAACATCTGCACAAATAAATTTTAAAAATACGGATTTAAATGATTAAAAAGGCAAAGAATATGAAATAAATATTTACACACAAAGAAACACAAGATTAAATAAACATTTAAAAATAATCTTTTAATAATCCATAAACTATCAAGTAAAAACCTATCTTTTTTTCAACTATTTATTGGAAAATTTACTTTTAAATGATAAATCTCAGTAAGCAAGGTAAAATGTATATTCTTAGGAATTGCTCATAAGAGTGTTAGGTAATTCAACATTTTTGGAAAGAATCTGAAGGTAAAAATAGTCTGAAGCTCTTTAAACTCTTTGACCCAAAAATTCTGCTATGGGAATTTATCCTAGGAATAATCACTATGATAAAAGCTGAGGTCTGAAGGTGGGCATGACTGTTCTGAGGGAGGGGGAGGCCCAACCTACTGTCCACAGTAAAATGACGAAATTGTCTACGGTGACTTTCCTTTTTTAGGATATTACAAATCTATTTAAAGTTGAGTTAATTAAAACTATGCAGAAATATGAGGAAAGAAATCAGTTATATTATATGAAGAAAATAAAATTCGAAATTGTACATGCAAATTATATTAGTTAGAAATATTCCAAAATATAACTCTGGTTGCCTTTTGGTACTTCCTAAATGTTCTTATCTGAATACTTATTATTATTTTAATAATGAACATTCTTTTAAAATTACATACATTTTGAATGAATAGAAATAATCTTGGGGAAATAAGGAAAACATTAAAAACTGGAATGTTTCTGAAAGTCTGAAAATATTTTCTTATGTCAGCAGAGAGAAGCAGGGTGGTATACTGGTTAAGGACAGACTCAGGAAGCACAGTTAAATCCTGCCTCTACCACTGACCACACGGTCACCAGGAAGTCATTCACCTCTTTGTACCTTGGTGGCTTCACTTAGAAAATGGGGATAACAGCATCTACCTCAGAGTTACTGGTGAGTATTCAATGAGTTCATCCATGTAAAACACTTAGACCAGTGCTTGATACATAGTAAACACTCAAATGCCAGTCAGTCTTTACTTACATATAGATAATATACTGACAAGGAATTATTCTTTTTCTGCTAGGAAATTGATATAGATAGATAGATAGATAGATAGATAGATAGATAGATAGATAGATATAGATAGATATAGATTTATCTATCTATATATTTATCTATATTTATAGATAGATTTATCTATCTATAAATAGATAGATAGATAGACAGATAGATAGATATAGATTTATCTATATCTATTTATCTATATTTATAGATAGCTTTATCTATCAATCTATATCTATCTATCTATCTATATCTATAACTAGAGCCATTAATCAAATTTTAATGTTTTCCTTACTCATTTAAACAAGCTCAGAAAATATTTAAATTCATAAAATATTCTTCCAGTACTGGGAACCATTTCCTAAATTCCAATTCTGAAAATATTCATAAAATAAATTAGAAAAAGATAAAAGTATTACCTTGTTAATATCATCTGCTGTAAATCCACTTTGTTTTAAGAGTGTTCTGATTGCTTCTATACATTTGTTGAAAAGTGGAGAACAGAGAAGTTCAAATCTTGCTCTGTACACATACACACAGAGAAGAGAAAGGCGTAGTACAATTAACAACTTTTTCTTATAACAGTAAAGCCAAAACCTAATGTGCTGGTTCTCTTAAGAATAGGTTCACAATCAGAAGAGGATATTTAACACCGAGCACTGCAATACCATGGGGGGAAAAACATCTAAGTTATCCATCTACAAATGTATGAAGACATTTAAGGTCAAATTCAAGTTGCAGATTCTTACCTCTGGCCTACTTACAAGCTTCCAAAATCCTACAAATGAAGATTCAATGTATGACATTCCCAACAGAAACCTATTGATCCAAATCAAACCATCGTTTGGAAGTTTTTGATAATTTTATGTGTTAAAAGTTTTAAAAATTGTTCTTAATAATCTGAGACTATACTGTATATAAGGTTAGCTCCTTTGTACAACCTGAGAAACTTGAATGCTACGTATACTTTTAAGAACGATCTGTGTTCATGAAAAATGTACTCCCCAATTTCATGCTGTACTTCTCAAATGCAGATGACTGATTTTTAAAATTTTTTGTGCTATCTCCAGATACTGAAACATACTTTATGACTGATATCTTTGTGATAAAGGCAAATTTTCTTATAAAAAATTACAAATTCTATCTCATTCTCAAAAACTGGTATAAATAAACCAACATATATTGAGTACTTAGACAAACTCAGCACTAAGTTAGGAATCTGGAAATGGAGAAAATATAAAGACATTCTGCCCACAAAAGAGATTTCAATTTAATTTAACACCTTTCTGTCTTTTGGGTTGTAGCTTGAAATCTCTCCTAAAAGATCTAGAGCAGTACCAATAGAATCTTCTGTGAACCACCAGCCCCTTGAGACTATGGAGCTTTGGAGCTGTTGCTAGTACTACTGAGGAATGGAATTTTTTTGTTATTTGTTTCTAATCTATTTAAATTTAAATAGATACAGGTGGCTAATGGCTCTCCTTTGGGCATGCAGATCTAGAGTCTTCAGGAAAGCCCAGGGAGGGTGAGGAAGCTAAACTGTAAAGACCAGATGAAGAGAGAATTTAACCAAATATAGTACAATCCTAAAAATAATATAATGTTATAATTCTGGAAATTTTCACTATGTGACCTAGTCACCCGTTAGGCTGTTGGGAGGTTTTAACAGTCTGATCATGCTCTGGGCTTTCTGGGGAAAAGTGCAACCATTCATAGCCAATGTGTTGAATTATGTAAAAGATATGGGCATTAAAAACAATTTGATGCCCATTATACCTGTGTTTACTAAAATCATAAAAGCGATTAAAATCTAAAATGTTGACGATGTATGACAGCAAACAAAACCAAGGGACATATCGATCTTTGGTAGAGTGGGATAATTTGGTAGAGTCAGACTGGCTCGGTTTGAATCTCAGGTCCAACACTTCCTAGCAGGTAATGAAACCTCTCTGTGTTTCAGCTTCCTCTAGTGTAAAATAAGGAAAATAATACTTACCTCACTGGATTGTTATCTTTACATATTAATACTTAGAATACAGCCTGCCATGCAGTATTAACTAACTATTAAGTTACAGTAAACCACCACTGAAATATGTGCAAGCCCCACATCAAATTCAAGCAACGAAGAACTAGGGACCAGATAGGTGGGACTGCCATTTAAAAGGAGAAATCTGAAAATCTCAAACTTAAGTCTCCCCTCACCTTTCTTAAAAAGATCTAGGATATCTTTTTCACATACTATTTGTAGCTGCAAATAACGGAGCAGGCAATCACAACTGACATAATTACTTTGGGAACGGTTATTTAGTCTGACAAAACCTGGACCCCCGAAAGAAAGACAGGGAAGCTCTCCCTTTAAAGGTGGCAAATAAATTCCAAGTGAACAAACAAAAAGCCCAAAATGAGAGAATTACACTGAAATATGAATGTACTTAGAATTTTTTAAAACAGGTTTTTGAATTTTAGTTTTACCTGGACACATTGCAGTCAAAATCTTGACCTTCATATAATGAGTCAAGGAAACAATTGGCACTTCCCAAAGTTGACAAAGAATGTTTTGCAATGTCAGCACTGTTCATCAATTTCATCATAGCTCGGGCATTTCCTCTGACGTCATGCTTGAAGGACCTAAATTAAAAACAAAGCCTTTGAAGTTTAAAAATTACTAATTCATATGTAATTTATTGTCACTAAAACCTGGATAACCCCTTTTAGAATAATAAGCAGCTCATGAATCAATATTATTACCAGATTTTAGTATCTTGCTCCCAACTCTCCGAAATTTCCAAAGAAAATCCGCTGCAATTAAAAGAGCCTCCTCAAAAAAAAAAAAAAAGAAAAAAGAAAAAAATATAACCAATATACTTAATACTTTGAATTGCTGTATTCCATAACCATAATAACAGAGTGTACTTTGAAGAAAGTGGAGTAGCTGTCACCTTTTTTGCAGATGAGACAAACGGGAGTTGAAGGAAATTAATATAACTGGGTCAAGCCTCATACTTCACCCTTTACGATCGCAGCATAATTGATGTTTAATGGTATAAAATTATATGTCCAGCATTAAAGAATTAAAGTGTTTCTTCAAAGAAATCTGACACACATAAAGTATGTAAAATTATAGTTCCTCTACCTCCAAGATGATTTAATTGTTAAAAACTGCTTGCTAAGTAGCAACCAATGGCCTTGCTTCATAATTGGAATTGGTAATAAAAGTAACAATCTTGAGTTGGAACACCTTTATAACAAAAAGCAGTACGGGTCTTCACTAAACAAGTGAGAAATTACCATTTTTTTCAAGACTATTTTTTACCCAGTCAGTTTAGAGCAGTAATGTCCAAAATATAACCTTTGCATATTTGGCTCTTTATGTGACAAACAAGATTAGAATTTTGAATGGAATAATTGCATCCAGTAACAAAAGTAAAATATCCTTCCGATAGATTAGTAATGAAATACTCCATAAGACGTTATTTTCCTGCTGTGTGACTATAATGTAATCTTCATCAGATCTAAACTTTTAAAAACTGTTCGGAAGGGAGCGAGGCCTCAGTACCTGCGCCCTCTTTCATCCGGACAGAAGAGCAGCACGTGAAGAATTAAGAAACTGCATTTGAGATCCAAGTTCGTGCAGTTCAGTGTCTGGTGGCCCCTTAAACGAGGTGAAAAATCCCAGCACACCACACTGAGCAGCTTGACCTCTGCCTCCCCACATCTGCCTGGCTAGACATTATTAACTCTAGATATGAAAATATCCAGCATATGGGAAAAATACAACCTCCTTTGAAGCAGGGCAATTTCAAATAAATTAGAAAAAAAAAAACCCTCGAAATTTCATTCGAAATATATCAACTCCATTAATACTCACCTCTGAAACTCAGAAGCTAGATACTGTGCTAAGGTTTCTGTGAAATGTGTCCCCCCGATGTTATCATCAGTGTTTGTTGAAAGAACACGATATAGTCCACTGTTAACTTCCATGACACTGACAGACAAGGATGTTCCTCCAAGTTTGAACACCAAAATATTGCTTAAAAAAATAACACGAGTAAGTTATGCGAGAATCACAGCATTTTAAAGCTGGGTTGGACTTCTTAAACTAAGAAGTCATTTAGTTTTAATCCCTTTAAATCGCAAATGAGGAAACTAAAAATCTCACATGAGTAACTAAGGTGTCCACGGTCACCACTTAGTGATGAATCAAGCCTAGAGACCAGATCTTCTGGTTTTAAGTCAAAATTATTTTTCATTTAGTTGTGCTGGTAAAATCGTATTCTTCTGAGTGACTGGAGTTCAAAACACCAACTTTTCAAATAAAGAAGAGATTCATGATTGTAGTGAATTTTTAAAAAATTAAATACAGAAATTTCGTGTTAATATTATTAAAGTTACTACTGCAATAATAGGTTCTATAAAAATGAAACGTGCAAACTAGGAGCTAATTTTCTGTGCATCGAAATCCCTAATTTCTGATATCCTGTATTTATCTAGTTACCTAAAAATAATTTCCTAGTGATTTGTGCATTTTAGTTTCTTTGCTCTGTGAGATATGAATGAGGTGAAACAATTAGGGAAAATTAACACATTTGAATAAACTGAAGTTTCATAACGTGCCAGGTCTATTAAGACAAGTTTTGACAACTAAATTAGGAGTATGTTTTATTATTTCGTTATTAAAAGAAATCTTAAATACCCATGCTGGATTTCTCCCCGTCTCCTGCCAAGATGAATGTATATAAAACTACTCAAGGTGTCTAAACATGTTTAATAATTGGAATTCGTGGTAAAATTAAGTAATCTAGCTTGAGCTGGAACTTGGCTGGGCTTACGAATTTCAAATCTTCCTCAAATAAAGGTACCAGATGTGGCTGACAAGAGGAGGGCAAGAAAGCCCCATCTTGTCTCCTGTCATGTCCCTTCTCTGCTTTCCTAGGACATCTTTTTCGTCTATTAGAAAAACTCTAGTTTACATATCTTTTCATCCACAAAGGCTTGGAACCACCAAATTATATAATGATCTTTATTGATATAACTGTTATAATCTAAGCGTTTTTTGCACTGAAAACTGAATGCTGCAAATATGGTTTTTACCTTTTTCCAGTTGGGGAGTCTTGTCCAATTCCATAAGCCAGGAGAGCTGCAGATGGCTCGTGAATCAATCGCAAAACATTAAACCCAGCAGCTCTGGCTGCTTCCCTGTGGACAATTTGCTTTCAATGAATTTAATATCACAACATGTTCAAGTCTACATTTTTGGAAATGCTAGATATGAATGGTAATGATCTTTAGAATTTAGAAGCAAGACAACACAAGAAATGTGTTCAGTCTATTTTCTTAACAAAGAAAATACCACGTGCTCATACTGAACAAGGAAAAGAAAGCTCTCAAAAATGCCCATGCGTATACACTTTTTAGAAAGAGATTAAGATAAATTTATAATACATTTTGAAATTTTCTAATTTCTTTTATGGTCACAGTTTTTAATGTCCCACAAGTTCAAGTAAATAAAACAATTCTCTACCCCTGCAACTTAGATGCTCACCAAAGCCCCACAGGAACTCTTATCTGAGAGGCAAATGCATGCATGCTCACCAATTACATTTGCATAACGACCTGTTAAAACTGAATGCAACTTTTTGTTAAGATGCTAAGATCTAAGGTGAAGAAATAGTTGCAAATATATTCTAAAATTGCATATTTTATATAATTCCCATATAAACCCTAATACCATGAAACTAAGCCAAAGTGATTGATAAACATCGACTTAACCTGGTAACTAAAAAACATTTCCAATCAAAAGAGCTAAGAAGGTATATCTAATTTTATCTTCTCTTAGTAGTTCATAAAAGTATTTATGATCTTTAACATACTTTTCACCATCCTATTTACACGTGTGTATATACACACACATATAAGCATTTACAAATATAATTTTATTGCCCAAAGTATTTTCAAATGCAATTTTACTTTTTACTATATGTGATATTGTGAAATTTGTATTTCTTTTAAGCAAATAAGAAAGATAAACCCCATATTATACTTACCCAAGAGCATTTTTTTGTTTTTCTCCAAAGTCAAATGGAACAGTAATAACTGCATCATTTGCATCTGAGCCCAAGACAGAATGTGCCGTTTCTACATATTTAAAAAAATAAAAATAAATTCTGATGAGATAAAAAAAAATGTTGTGATACTTTCTGAGGTTTATTAATTTGTAGCAAAGATCACCTGAGTATAAAGATTTTCCAATTCGCCTGACTGCCCCACCCCGCTGATTTTCTTCCCTTGCTCTCTTAAATTGTACACTACGTTGTGTGGTTTTGAGATTATTTGTGGACATGGAACCAGGCACTTAAGCACCTGACTTTTAGGCTTAAGTTTCAGCCATATTGCAAACTACACTGGTCCCACTGAGGACAAGCTTCTAATGAGTCGACATGAAACAAACAGCATAAGGTTAGTTCGACACATTAATTAAAGGGCGGTCTTCCATCCTACAAGTTCATAACGTAACTCCAGAGCTGATGTGAGCCTTATAAATGATCTACTCTAGAACTTCCTAAATTGCTCCAAAGAATGCCACTCAGCTCCAGCCTTCACCCGAAGTGGCGATAAAATCTTAATCTGCCTAAATATCATTGCGAGTACACTGTCAATCTTAAAGCGGGAGATATAATATTCAGTCTTCGTTGTGCTTATTTCGCCACTTCCTAAGAAGTTTTGAAAATGCTAATCCAGCCCAATCCATTGACATTACTTCTCAGAAACCAGAGTCAGGGAAGCTAAGTCATTTAGCAATGGTCACATGTCCAATTTTCATGGCCCTGTCAGATCTAGAATTTAGGTCCCTTACTGCTAATCTGCTTAATCACCTGCTTCTCCCTAAGTCAAAAAATACATCTAACTCTTTTTGAAGGTCAACTCTTAAAAGATTTTCTCTGGCTTAATACCTTTCATTTTACTAAATATCAGTCTGGCAACATCTTCTGGGTTAACAAATTTTGTTTCTTCTCCAGTATCTATTTCATATCGTAATTTCCCATTTTTTTCAGTGACCTATAAAGAAAATTATAAGGGTGTTGAATAAGGAATAATTTTAGTAAAAATACAAAGTTTAAAACCAATACTACCGTCAGTACTTTAATAATTACTTTGTGTAACAGGGAATAACAGAACCATACTCACTAGACATTTACTTTCTGTGATGTATTTCTGAGCCTGTGGATCATCAGAGCTGCCCATAAAGACAAAGACAATTAAGTATTAAAATCAGCATTGTTGATATATAAGGTTTAAAGAACACTGTATTTTTCAATACCACTGAAAACACAAACAAAAATATTAAGTTGCTTAATATTAGAAAAAAATTCGAATATTACAGATAGGATTAAATGAATGGAGTATTTACAATGGTTAAAGTAATTCTATTAAAGTGATAATCTTTGCATTTGGAAGTAAATACCTCTTGTTCTGATCTTGCTATTAACAGATGCTATACATTTGGGGGTGATTTTTCATAATATTAATGATTTTATGTCCTATATACCCTCATATCTATAATCCTGAAGACCCAACCCTGAGATAAAAAGGACAAAAGGAGGTAAGATTGCCAACTAAGGACAAACCAGCATGTTAACACCATCTCTGTTGCTTGGTTTCTGAACGCAAATCAACACCCAAAATCAAGAGTGAGCAGAAGTACGAATGTCCTATATGGAAAGTGCCCAGTACTAAAGGTAGATGGCTCTAGAATGTCCTATTCAAAGTACGTACTAAAGAAATGTGCACGGCAATAAGGAAAACTAAGACAATGGGTGTTGTGCTGCTCAAAACAGCAATACCAATGAATTCAGACTACAAAATGTTTTAACACATTACCTCGTAATCTTCACAACACCTAAGTGGGGTTAGTTTGGCAGGTATTTTAAATGTAAGAGGTTCGTAGAGGGTCGATGACTTATAAACTACTAAGGGGCAGTCGGTACTTGATCCCAGGTCTCCATCAGGCTACAGTTGTTCCCACTTCACGTGACCGCCTGGCAGTAAGATGGTGCATGACTGAAGTACCTCTGTACCTTGGGCAGGGACAGGAGTCTCTGGGCCTTGGTTTTATTTCATCTAAAAATTAAGATGAAGTAGATTCTTCCGCTAAATGCTTCTTCCAAGGGGCTGTGGCTACTCTGTTCAGAAACCAGTCTTAAATGTTTAATAAAAGGTGAAAATTAAGTGACTATTTGCTGAAGGGTTACTCAACATCCAAAGACCCTAATCTGTGTAAATAAAAGGAAGACAAAAGGGGTTGAAAAGGGGCTAATTTAGCTTAGAACTGTCTGGAATTCTTGCAGATTTCTCATACTTCCTTCTCTATCACATAAAAATGGATAGAGAGGAAATAGATAAGTAGCTTGCCCAATACTGCATGGCTAATTAACAGCAGAACTGGCTGGAATCCAGTTCTTTAAGATGAAATTTAGTATTCTTTCCACTGAACTCTCCCTTCTTCCCTTTTTTTCTAAATCCACTAGACTATATCCTGGACAAATATACTAAAAGATGAAGTGTGCCCAGAGTAATTTTTTTTGGCACCAATGTTATAATTTGTGCATGACACCACTTCTTTCTTTAGAATAGGACTGAAGTCAACCACTATAATTTATCCTATTACGTGTAGGTTTTCTACCACTCGGACAAGATAATTTGCTGGGAAAATAACTTTTATGGAAATTACAGAACTCTTAGAAATGAAAATTTAATTTTCAATCACTATGCAAAGAGGGCCTCTCTTATGTGACAGAAAGCACACATAGCTCTTGGGGCCATATACAGGCAAGATTAGCTAGCAGAACTGAAGTGACGACAAAGGATGACAGATAGTGCCAGAAAGTAGCGGACTGACCCACAACTACGTACAAGGAACAACTTTATTTGTCCACACCAAGATTAAATTGTGTCACAGAAAACAAAGGGTGGTGGGAGGTCGCACATGCAGCCCCTCAATCACATCACGGTCTTCGGGAGCCAGAGCGTTGACCCTACTGCTGTAGCACAGCCTTTACCAGCAACGCCGTTTTCCCTTCCTCCTTCCGCCAACTGCCTCCCAGCCACTCAGCAGGTCCCTGGACCTGGTGCACACCCGCTCGAATGTGCCGCAGGGTCTTCTTCCCCACTGTCACAGTATAGTGCCTTCCATGTCTGAAAGTGTTTTTACAGTCATCTGTTCCTTTGACCCTCACAACATTCCCGTGAGGCAGGCAGGATAATTAGCTTCCCTCATTATAGGTGAGGATCCTGAGTCACAGACTGGTGAAATGAGCCACCTAGGGATGGACAGGTAGTAATGGCTGGATTTAGGGCTTGGGCAGGATTTCTGGGCTTGTTTTCTTTCAAACAACCTCCTCCTATTACAGCTTCCTTCCTCTTCACAATATTAATATTATGCCTGTTTTTCTGTTTACTTCTTTACGACCTTTCCCTCTAGTCTTACTCCCACATTAAGGTTGCTTCACCCGTTATTAGATTTTCACAATACTGCCTCCAAAGTTTAACTCCACTTCTGGTCTTTAGCACTTCCCTTACCTCAAATAAATCTCGGCCCATGTATTTTGCTACCATTAACAGATTAACAGAGTACAGGCCTAACTCTCCTTCAAGTACTTCCCTGTTTTTCAAAACTCTGCCTACCTACATTAGTGTTATCTAGTTATAACTGACACATATCCCTCAATATAATGGCCTAAAATTGAGAAAACTGAGATATACGTATCTATTTCAATGCTTAATATATCCTTTAAAAGTAAGAAATCTTTGTCTGGCGTGATGTTTATGGAAGTTCACGAGTATATGAATAAACACTCATTCCACAGAATGCTTCCTTAAAATACAATTGTTACCAGTATTTCAAACATACATTAATTTGCTATGACTGAAAATATTACAATTCGAATTTCATTTTGCCTTTTTTCATTATGCTACTTACTATTTAGAATTTTAGAGAGGAAAAAAATGGAGGCACAAAAAGGGTGAGTGATTTGCCAGTGTAATTAACCGTGCAGGACGAGAACCCAGGGTCTGCAACTCGAGTCCAGGCCTCGCTGCCACACCCGCTGGCTCCTGCATCAGTCGCCCACTTGTCAGAGCAGCTCGCTTGCTTGCCACCTATTCATGGTTCCAGTTATGTGCCCACCGTTGTTTTGACCATTTCTCCACCTATTTCTATTTCCAGCACCCAAGCCTGCAAAATATAAAACCTCTCCCAAATATGCTCATTTTTTTTCCAGCCTCTATATTGAAGAAACTTTTAAAATTCCAAGTCTATTTGTATTTTCTGAAAGTACTAAGTAAATCACTAAAAGCTTTAAGTTAGTTCAACGATGGCCAGTATTGACTTCCCTTTAAAGTAAATTGGAAGTTTGGCTCAACACCTTTCTACAGCCCAAAGGAAGGATGGGTGCTTTGAGGGGGAAAGGAAATTTGTTGAGAGCTTGTGCTTAAAAGGAGTTATCTACTGCAGGCAGTCTTTATTTCCACCACCCTTGACTCTTCCACCACATGCCATGAACTTTCGTCTACACCATGTGAGAAAAAGTGACTTTCGAAATTTCCCTAGAAGGAAAGTTTTCTTGAGCTTGCCTTCTGTAACTCAAGAGGAAAAAAAAAAGGCTAAAAGAATGAAATTAGTTAAAAGTACTTGGGAAGTTGATATAATCCAGATTCTTTCCATGATGTTCAAATGGCAACCCAAACTTAAAGATATGTATTTATGCATCTAAAGGGACCCACATAATATGAAGTGCAAAGAATTTACTTACATTTAGTGTTTTATAAAACAGCCACTATCTCATTGTATCAAAGATTATCACTATGAACCGTAACACACGACTGTGGCTCCCTGTCAGTTCTGAATTATATCCTTACAGAGACTAAAAACTATTAAAATGAAGGGAAAGATGGTTTGACTTTTAAGTGCTTACTAGTAGATATGTCATAGACAAAGCAGTGAAAATGAGAGAAAGGTACAAATACGTGTTGTGTCCACAGTAGTCTTGAGCTATAAAGGGATTCGAAAACATGATCTTCAACTCCAGGAAGCAGTCAAGTTAAACCAGTACAGATTCAAGCAATGAGGTCATCATGGTATGCAACCATAATCCTGTATCTGTGGACTAACGCGCCTCACCCTAGACTTGGCCAAGGTCATAGACATTAATAACTTACACGTGTATAGTGCTTTTAAACTTTTAAACCCACATCTTTCACATCTATTAGCCATACGATCCTCACAACAACCCTGTGAGGTAGGCAGGTCAGGAGCTGTCACCTCGCTCCCACTTTACAGGTGAGGAAACTGGTGCAGAGAGGTGAACTGAATTGCCTCGCGGCAGTGACGAAGCCAGGGCTAGCTGGCTCCCTGGACTCGACCCCATTTGTTTTCTATCAGGCCACCTCTCACATATCCGAAAGGACTGAACTGGTGAAGAGCTTGGGAGAAGCAACTCGCACGTGTACTCCTATCTTCCGCCTGTTAGTGGCTCATCCACTTTTTTCCTGAGGACGTGGACAAGGAGCCAGGGTGTCAGAAGGCAAGTGCTGGATCTGGGCTTCTCCCAGTTTCGGAAATACACCCTAACTTTTGGTATTCGAAATTAACCTCTGGAGCAACTTCTCCAGCCCTAGCTGAAAAGCACCGGTTGCCTCCTCCACTGCTGTCGCCAAGCGTCTGACTGCGATCACGGCGTCCCTGCGGAGCTCGTTGGCCGTGTCCTGCTGAGCACTGGCCTCCTCACCAATAGCGATAAGCCTGTCCAATTTTTCTTCCTCACGCTTTGAAAGTTCTCGTGCCAATCTCCTGTTCTCTGCCAATTCAGCGGCAATAGTCCTGGCCACTGATCGCCTTCTTCGCCTTGCCCACCTGGGCGGGGGCTCACTGGCCAAAGGCCTATCCCCACCAGAAACAAAAGGAACTCCGGAGGAGATCGGAGGCTGCTGTGTGGAGGCCACCCCAGGAGTGTTTCGGCTGCTGCTGGTGCAGGGGCTGGGCTCACCGGACACACCCAGTCTGGTCATGGGGCTGTTCTGACAGGGAGCAACTGCACCTCTGAAAACGTGGTGGGAGCTGCTGTAGCTGGGGGTCCCTTGAGAGCACCCTGAAAAACAAAGCAACAGTGTTGCAGAGAAGACATTCCTGTTTACGGAATGCTTGGAGCCAGCAGCAGAGTTGAGAGACAATTACGAAACTGTGGCCGTTCCTGGAAAGGCCTCTTTCCACAAGGGACTGGGAAGAAGTCATTTCCTTAATGTGGACATTTTGGCCTGGTGTCGTCTTACGTCCAAAACCTCCCCCTTGCCTTCCTGAGCCCCTTTCCACTTGGCCATCCAACCCAGTCTATGTCCATAAATGCCTAAGTACCGACTATACATAATGCCAAAACTGGTCTGGTTCTAAAGACTACGTCTACGTTTAAGGAGTTTGAATACCTTACATATTTAGGGTCATAGCTTTTAAACACCTGGAGCCTTTATCTTACCATTAGGTTTTTTAAAAAAGAGGGCAGGGGGCCAGAAAAGGGACAATGCTGAAAAGAACACATCCAAATATATACTGCTATTTAGAACCAAGTGATGTCGGAACCCCAATCCTTCCCATGTTTGGGAATTACCTGCACCTGAGGATTCATCCCAGGAGTCCTCAAGGTCACTGGTTTCTCGCATCTGGTCACTGATTCTCAGTTGACAATCTTCATCTGATTCCTTAACTGTTTTCAAGATAGGCTGATGATCTG
>NW_006431956.1:7094466-7165924 GCF_000325575.1 Pteropus alecto | reverse complement strand
TTTCCCTGGGGTGTCAGAGGCCACTAGGTTCTGATCAGAGTGCTTGGCCCAAGCAGTATCTTCCATTAAGTTGTCTGGGTCAGTCACTATCTGATTTCGGAGAAGCTGATCCAACGTCTCGTAAAATGGGCAGTGTGGTGGATCGCCCATGCTTGTGGCATGGGCGACGTACGCCTTCAAATACAACGCCTTCAGAACTTTAAACTTGGAGCGGCACTGGCGCTCAGTGCGGCGGAAGCCTTCCTGCTGCATCCGCTTAGACACGGCCTGATAGACATCGGCATTGTGGTGCACAGTCTGGAGGCGCTGGATATACTCTGCCTCTCCCAGGATGGAGAGAAGAGTTCGTGTCTCCTGTCTGGACCACCGGATGCCCGCACTGCTACTGGAACTGGCCATAGTGGACGGGGAAGGAAGGCTAGTGCGGGAAGCTCCTGGGCGGCAAGGTGCAAATCTGAAGGTGTGGGGAAGCTCTGGGTGCCCTCAGTGTTTCCAGGAGCCAGCCGATTCTTCCCTCTCAGGGCTAATTGCTGAGGAGCCAGGTCCAAGGACCGAATTTCTGGCTGGAAGGCCACAGGGGAATGAGAGTTACAGGGATGGTGTAGGGATAATTGCGGCAGCAAGTTAAACGGTGCTACCTGTAAGTAGGCTGCAAACAGGCAGGACACTGGGTCAGGGGCTGAAATGGGCCTTACTGGCTTGATAACAAGGGGACTGGCTCCTCCACAAAAGCCAGAATGCTTCCGAGGCTGATACCTGGTTCAACTCTGTGTCTGTAAAAATCAATTGTCTTGTAAGTAGACAGACCAAGGCGGAAAATACCTGGAGCATGAGGCAGCTCGCTCTGGAGAAGTGCTAGCAGGACCGTGGTACGGCAGTTTGTCTGCAGGACGCTCGTCCTTTAACTAACCTCGGCCTAAGCAGCATGCCGTGGCTATGTATTACCCATCTGACTGTCACCCGTGCACTCTTTTGTTGAAAGGTAACTTTCAGAGTCAGACAAGTAAGCTTAAGTTATTCCTGTTAATATAAAGCTTTTTGCATAGTATGGAAGAAAACCACATCATTACTGCAACTGTCTGCCCCCAAACAGCAGCATAAAACAAACAGGACTACTAGGGGATAGATCTATGATTGACAGATTTATCTTGATTGTATCGATGTCAGTATTTGGGTGTGATATTATACTATAGTTTTGAGAGAAGTTACCGCTGGGAGAAAGTGGCAAATCCAGTAATATATCGGATCTCTTTTAATTATTTCTAACAGTATGTACAATTACCTCAAGATAAAAAGTATAATTAAAACGACATATTGCTGGCTGCTTATAGTGAATCTAAATTCAACATATATCTACAACTTTTTCAGAATTTATATTTTAAAAAAATTTGAAACCAACTAATTTATCATCATCACAAAAACTGGAATTCTCTCCAAAACACCATAGTTTTTGGCTTACTGCAAAGGTAGTCTAAGAAAAAAAAATGTCAAGTTCAATTTAAACACAGATAAGAGATAATAAAAAATATCTATACGTATAAAAAAATATTAAATTTAATCTACAATCCCCAAATCCTAAGATCAAGCTAAGAAAATTTCTACTTAAATTCTCAACTGAACAATGTAGAAAGGAAACAATCTGAGCTAAGGGTTGAAAATCCTGAACTAATTTAGGAATACCATAACTTCTATGTGCCTTGATTTTCTCATCTATAAGTGGGGAAGGATAAAACCTGCCTTACCAATCTTACAGGAATTTGAGAGGATTAAATAAAATAATAGATGTGAAAGCACTCTTGAAAATTTAAAAACACTATATCAAGTATTACTACTCCAATGAAAATAAAAACCCCTAATTACTATGGTAATCTATAATTTGAGGAGACAGGAGTCTGGGGAAGCAAGCCTCTTTAATTTTTTAATTAAAGTTCCAACGGATGATTAACCTGATTCGTACTTAAGATGTTAATGAATCTGTTTCTCTAATGATTAAATTTTAAGCCAAGCCACAGGAATAGTTCTCAGAAAATGTCACAAAAAGACCCAAGGAAGAAAACCGATAGCATCTACCTAAATTATGACAAAATGTAGAAGATTTTGCAAAATTCAACTATAGAGCAAAGAAGTTGTCAAATTCCCACAATATCTTTCAAGTTACCTCAGTTGAAAAATACAAAAATGTGAAAAGTCCAAATTACCACCTGTGAATGACACAAACTGTAAAAACTAAAGAAATGTTGACATTTATCAATACTAACAGACCTGTCAGCAAGAAACAAATGTCTGAGAGAATCCCATCTTTGAGAAGATTCAATACTAATCATCAAAAGAAACAGCCTACTGGGGTATTCTTTAAAATGACTCAGTCGTAAAAAAACAAAAAAGCAAATGGTATTTCTAGTATCATTTCACATTCCATTTAGAATGGATAAACACATTTTAATCACCATACGTAAAAGTATTATTTTACTTCATACCTTCTGCCAAGGATCTGCTTTACTTTCATTACTGTATTTGAAATATTTCTTATTCTACTTTGCTTTGCGGCCAATCCAACAACCTGAAAAAGAGAAATATATTACAATGTGTGTAATTTTTACTTATTTCGAAGTACAAAAATGAGGGGGAATAGTACCTCTTCATTTTCTGAGTAAGCAACAACAGCTGGAGTAACTCTGTCACCTGCATCATTTGCAACCACATCAGCCCGGCCATCCTGGTGAAAAATACACAACTATATCAATTCTCTTGAGAAATACGTAATCTCATTAGACATATTCAGACAATGTGGCCCAGTTTTAATTTGCCATATATATGGATAGGAAAATTGCTCTATCAATATTTTCAACTTGTAGATTTAACTGCTGGTACTGATTTTCTAGATTTTATATAAGGCCAACATTCCATAAAGAACTGCTTCATTTTTTTCGGTCTTCTCTGCGTAGTAGATAATTGGAACAAACATAGTAACAATCTTTCTATATACATAGTCTTATACCACTCTACTTCTTTCTTCCCGCACAAAATACATCTTTCTTCCCTTTTCTACATAGGATGTAGTAGCATTAATCCTTCTGGCTTTTCCTTACAAATCATTTGACATTTAAACGCGAGACGCGTTATCAGGGGAGTTCACTATTATTGTTCCTTCTGCCTCCCCATTGACGAGATGAAGGCCACAACTCCTTGCCAAGCTCTCATATTTCCAGGGGACGAGGCCGGTTCCGCTAGGCCCTCTGCCTCGAAACTCCCCTGCAGAAACGCCTCTCTGTGCGACGATCCTAGGCTGGCGACACGCCGTTCACAACCCAGTAGGTGACCAAAGGACTTGGCCGCATTCAGAGAACGAGGTGGCTGACATTAGGCCCTAGCCCCAACCTTCCATTCCCTCACCTTATAGATGGCCACACAGGCTGATGTGCAGCCCAGGTGAACTCCGATGGCCGCCATGAGGCGGCAGAGACGGCAGCAGTAGTAAAGAGCGGTCCTCCGAGGGCTGCAGGTCTCAGGCTCCCTACAGCTCCATCAGGCACCGCGGAGACTTCACGTTCCCGCCCGCCCACTGCGTCCGGTCCAAACGCCGCGGCCTCCCGCGGCGCCGCCAATCAGCGTGAAGGTCCCGCCTACCTCACGAGCAGTCAGCGAATAGCTTTAGTGCTTCTCTCCCAGCCCCGCTGGAGCGACACCGCGTGTGCGATAGCGCGCACGCGCCAGCCAGAGAAGGAAAGGAAAGGGCCCCTTCGCCCCGCCCCGTTCTTTGCCCGTCTCGTGAGAGCCAATGGAAACTTCGGGTTGAATTGCGTCATTTGCCCTAGCAACTCGGGGCTCGCTCAGCTCTGCGGCGTGCTGTAGCAGCCCCTGGCGATAGCAGTGCGGCTGGCGGTGGACGCCGGTGGCGGAGGAGTTTGGTGCTGCTGGCTCAGTATGCGGTGCACGAGCCCAGCCGCTATGGTGGTCATTTGCGCCGGGCTTTGGGTGTCCAACCCGGTGCGGGCGCAGGGCCAGGAGGCCGGGGGGCAGCCGGGGGCGGACTGTGAAGGTGAGCGGTGTGAGACCTGCTTGCATGGCGGTGGCACCGTGCTGCAGCGCAGCTGTTGTCGGCTTTGGCTTCTCCCGGCCCTAACTATAAATACCATTTCACTCAGGAGACGCGGGCCCTGTCCCTAGTCCGATTTCGTTCGCCCGAGCTTAGTTTTAGCGGCGCCCGGTGACACCTTTAGGCCGCGTCCTAGTCTTGCTGTGACTTAAACTGCCATGTCAAAGCATGGCGCCAAATTGATTTTGCTGCTCCTAACCAGCGAAATTTGCCTCTCCTCGCACCGGAGATGTCTTTCAAGTTCAAATTAGTTTGCAACTCCCAGAAGGAAAATAAAACATGACAAGTCGTCTGTAATTGAGTTGAGGTGGCTTAGATCACAGGACATGACTAACGTGTTAGGACTTTACAGGGAAAAGTTGCTTTACGGAGGAGTACAGTAACGCTTTAGATGAGGAACAGAGAAAAACGATTCCTTTTCTGTTCACAGACTCTTAGGTGGAACTGCAATCAGAACACGTGCCTTCTGGCTCTATGGCAGACTTATCAGGTACTCGCAAAATCAGCCTCATAACACCTCCTCCAGAGGGCTGTTAACATCAAAGAACATAATTAGCTGTGCTAGCTCCAACCTCCTGTGCTACTGTAGCACTTACCTCCATGTTTCATTCATTGAAATAATTCGAATGTATATCCTCACACTTCAGAGAGCTAGCGAATCTGCCTTTACTTAACAGGAAACTGGGTTCATAGTATATGTTGAACGAATGGATGAGTGTAGTCTGTAGTATAACTAAACAAAGTCTTAAGAATCGAAGTCCAGTTTTCTACCAGCCCTGCAATATTTTAAATTTTCTCTAGAAATTAAAAAGATCTACATGTTATTTTTTAAACTTTACATTTATTTGTTTAGCTAAATTATAATTTTGTTTAAAGATCACTTACAATTATGTCCTAAAAACACTTCAGAAGAGCCAGAGCATCTGGATTAATTAAGGTTATGCCATCTTTCCTGAATTTATTACAGCATGTTGTGATTATTAACTTGAATGTCTGACTAACCTGGGTGTATATTTCCTTTGTTAGATAAAAAGCTGTAGAATCACAGAGAAGGAAATACTAGTTTAAGAACAGGAAAGACTAGAGTCTAGATCTGGCTTTATTACTGCTCATGAGCCTTTATTATTTGTCACTTAATTTCCCTGAAGGTATAAAATTAAAATGCTATATTTGCACATACTTTAGGGCAAAGGTCAAAAACTGATAGTCCATGAGCCATCTGAGACCTACTGAAATATTAAGTTCACAAAGTATTTTGAAAAACATTTAAATAAATCTGCTACGTTTTAAAATCGGAAGACTTCGTATTTAAAAATTCAGATCTCTGCCTTTTCTTGAAATACCAGGTCACCTGTCAAGACCAGCCATATGTCTTTGTAGTGGGAATTGGTTGTGGCTGTTCCTTTTAGAAAGGACCTGTGTTCTCCGGGTTTTTGTTTCTGTTTTTCCTACACTCGGATTTCTTTACCCATTCATTTTACTTGCCTGGCCCCTGTGAATATTTAAGTTTCTGAGCCCTGCTCTAGGTCATTTGAGGCTTCCTGGAAAAAAATAAATAAATAAACATTTCCGGATCTGTTTAAAAGGACTGTTATTGTAGGATTACTTAAAAACAAAAACAAAAACTTTTTACTTTGAAATAATTATAGGTTTGCTTATGGGACAATTTTTAAACAACAACAACAAAAAACACATCATAAATAAAAGGAGTATGGTTATCCGGTTATAGGAATAAATACATGCCAGGAACTTTAAATTACTAATTTGTTAGGCGATTTTTGGTGAGATTATTCTCTTCATGTAAAGCCCAGGAATAACTTTCCATTCTTATCTTGACCTCTCGGTGGCATGGGAACCATTGACTTGTTCTCTTTCAGAAACTTCTTTCTCATAATGGTGTTGATACTGCTTTTTTCTTGCCTTCGCTTCCTGTCTCTGCCCCCTTGTTCATGGCATCTTTCTGGTTCTCTAGCCATGGCTTCAATATTGGAATTTTTCAAAGTTCTGTCCTCTGCCCCCTCTTTTCTCAGTCTATACACACTCCTGTGCAATCAGAATCGACCTGTCTATAGTCTGATTAATTCCAAACGTTTATATCTAAACTACCTCCTTTCTAGAGTCTCAGACCTGCATCCAATTGACTATTGAACATTTTCATCTAGATACTTATACCTCAAACTCAGCAGAGTCACAAACCAAAGTCATCATCCCCTCCCTTCTCGGTCCCCCAAACCTATTATGTGTATGGTGTCAGTGACTACCGGGTCAACTAGACCAGACTTCTCTTTCTCCCTGATCCTCTACCCCCATCTGTCACTGTGTCCGTGGACTCTACCTTCTGGGCGACTCTCTTCTCTCTCCTTCCCCAGCTCCACTGCCTTGTTGCAAACCTCCACCATTTTTACCGTCCTTACCACCACGACAGCATTTTCCCGCCCCCTTTCTTCCTCCTCTCCGGTGCCCTGGCATTGTTATCATGTTACTCCCTTAGTTAATATCTTTCAATGGTCTCCCACTTTCCCCCAGGTAGGTGCCCCACCCCCTTTGTTGTCCCAGAGTATCTCCTGCACTTCTCATAGTGGTTAGTAATTGTTTTGGTTTCCTCCATGAGGGTACTCCTTGAAAGTCAAGACTTTCTCTCACCACATCTCCAGTGGCTACCACGGTGTGAAGCATACGGTAGGCACTAAATTTTGTTGAATAAATGTATGCATATATGTTGCAATAAAAGTATTAGTAAGTCAAAAGTATGTTTAAAAAGACAGGTTAGAATTCCCAGCTCTCATCATTTAGGTAATAATTGGCAGAGCAACAGTGGAGGTCTAGAAATCATGAAAGTGTATTGTGGGAATAGCGTAAGAGCTAGAGGCATTGGAACACTGGGTTTCTTTGGTAGGAAGATGAGAATTAGAGTCACTGGGAGACTTTAATGATAGTTTCCACTGATTTGTAGATTTGATCATCATGGCAGGGGTCTCCTTTGTATACTTTATATATTTGCTAATTAAACTTAGCAAACTCATATTGGCAATGTCTCCTTTTTCACATTCTGTCAGTAGCATTTAACAGCTAATCGGTCAGTCCCTCCTTTTAACACTTTATTTTACTTGTCTTCTGGGAATACCCTCACTCTTCATTCTCACCCTACCTCACTGTCTGTTCCTTTCAGTCTTTTTCTGGTTCCTTCTCATATTCCCAATTTCTAAACAATGGAGTTTCACAAGAGTGAGACCTGGGACCATGTACGTCTCTTCTCAATCTCTCCTTATCCTCTGGTCCCATCTCTTACCATTTGATTATTGATGACTTACATATTTATGTATGTAGACCTCACCCCTGAACTCCAGATTTATGTGTCCAGCTGCTTCTCACTGTTTCCAGTTGGTCGTTGTGTTAGGTTTCTCCAGAGAAAAGAGAACCATTAGGAGAGATAAATTAAAAAAAAAAAAAAAGAAGATAGATAGATAGATAGATAGATAGATAGGAATCAGCTTACCTTTGTAGAGGCTGAAAAGTCCAAAAATTGCAGTGGGTGCTGGCAGGCTGGAGCTCCAGGAGAGCTGACGGTGCTGGTGAGGTCTGCAGGTAGTCTTCTGGAGAGTTCCCTAGTGCTTGGGGAGGCCAGCTGTTGTTCTATTTGAGACTTCGATTGATGGAACGAGGCTTATCCCCATTATGGAGGGCAATTTGCTTCACTCAAAGTTCACTAAATGTTAATCTTATTCAAAAACATCCCCTAAGTGGACACATAAAATTAATCATCACAGATGTTTAGATGTATCTCAAACTTCACATGGCTGGACTGAATTCCTGTTTGTCTCCACAAACTCACTTCTCCTGTAGTCTTCCCAGTTCAGCAAATGGTGACTCCACTCTTCCAGTTTCTTACTTAGGTCACAATCCTTGGAGTCATCCTTGAGAAAATCTCTTTCTCAATCTCTCTCTCTCTCTCTTTATCTCAATCTCTCTCTCTCCTCTCTCTCCTCTCTCACTCTCGCTCTCGATCTCTCGCTCTCTTTCTCATCTATCTGTCTAGCTCTATCTCTTTCTCTCTCTCTCTCTCTCTCTCTCTCGCTCTCGCTCTCGCTCTCCTCTCTCGCTCTCGCTTTCTCGCTCTCTTTCTCATCTATCTGTCTAGCTCTATCTCTATCTTTCTCTCTCTTCAACATGCAACATCCAATCCATGTAGTAAATCCTTTTGCTTCTTCCTTCAAAATGTGTCCAGAATCCAACACTTCTCATTGCCTCCAATGCTACTATTTTGGTCCAAGATACACAGCTATTTTCAGAACCTCCAAACCAGTCTCCTGCTTCCATTCTTGCTCCCCTGCCATCTACAGAGAGCCTCCCAAGGTAAACTCGAAAAATAATGTGAGATGACTGCTCTTCTTTACTGAAACCTGTAATGGCATCCCTTCTCAGAGTAAGACCCAAAGTCCTTAGCACGGCCTCAAGGCTCTGGATGACCTGGCATGCTGCTGCCTATCTGACCCCATTTTCTCCTGCCCTCCCTCTTGCTCACTCTACTTTGATCACACGGGCCCTCTTACTGTTCTTGGTCCCACCAAGGACATGCCTCCATCAGAGCCTGCTCTTGTTCTTCCCTTTGCCTGGAGAATTTTTCCCAAACTGTCCACTTACATTGTTCTCCCTCTTCCTTAGGGTTTCTGCTCAAATGTTACTTTATTCATCCAAGAGGTCTTCCCTGACCCCCTGTGGGGGATAATATGGTCACCATGTCACTCTCTATCCTCCTTACCATGTCAATTTTTCTTCATTGCCACAAAATGCTTTTATTTGATCATTAGAATATAATCCTTGAGGCAAGGACTTTGTTTTCTTCATTGCTGAATCTCAGGAACCTAGAATACTGCCTGGCACTTACTGATTGCTCAAAAAACATTTGTTAAACCGATGAATGACTGGCTATTATATTTAGCATTCTGTTTCGATTAAATAGCATTAAATATGACTTCAAACTCTGAAAGAAACATGGATGGCCCTCTAGCTGAAAGCACTAAAAATAATGGATGCAATAAAATGTAAAACTTATTAAAAGTGTAAGTCAGTCAGGCATACCCAGAGGCTGAAAACAAAATGAAAGTGGGAACCAAAAAGGGTTAACGGAGCCCCGAGGCTGACTTTTGCCTTGGGGACATTTGCTACCCGGGGATCTGCGTGGCTTTGGTAAAAGGAAGCGAATACAAACAAAGCCCAGGTCTCTCTCGAGTAAGGAGTGTAACGCTCAACCCTGCCCCCCTCGATTAATTCTGAATCTCAAAGAGCTGGACCTTCATTATAAAAGGTGAACCGGAAATAAGTACCACTCTACCACCATCTTTGTAGACTAAAAGGAATCGTTATTAGTTGAACTTTTTACTGACGAAAAGGGAAAACAAAAATGTCTCCAGATAATTCATAATCACAAGCTAACCCACATATGGGCCGAAGCCCAGATTCATATTACATGGATGGTTCAAAGCATCTCAAACTGAGAATTTAGTTTAAAGGGATTTTAAGCGGGCATCAGCAAATGCCAGCCTTATCTGCAGTAACCCACCTTCCACCCAGTCTTCGAAGTGTTCCCACAGCTGAAGTTCTAAGAAATAAATCTCACATTCAAAAAGTGACAAACCCATGGAGAAGAAGGGCACTGTAAGTGACAGCCAGCTGAGGCAAAAGACAGAAGCAGCACACCTGAAAAGGCTTCAGGTAGGGAATTATCAGGCACAGAATATAAGATGTTTATCAAGATTAAAGAAATAAAGGAAGAGATTGAAGATATAAATAAAGGGCAGAAGGCTATTAATAAAAGTCCAATCATATTTGGAAAAGAACCAAATAAACTATGAGTAGAAATTAATGGGATTAATAATAGATTAAACAACTGAGAAAAGAATTAGTGAGGTAGAAGACTAAAGAAATTATCAAGAAGGAATCTCTGAGACATTGAGAGAAAAAATGGGAAAGAAAGATAAAGGTATGATGAGGATAAAGAAAGAAATTCCAACATAGGTTAACTGGCTTCCAGAAGGAGAGGAGAGAGCGTGGAGCCCAAAAGATGATGACTCATTTTTCTAAACTGATGAAAATCACCAATCCACAGACTGGGAAGACCAATATACTCCAAACAGTATAAATAAAAATATCTGAGTAATATCCGGTCACATCAAAAGGGAATTAGAAAACACAAAGGACAAAATTAATCTGAAACACAGCCAGAGAAAAAAGACTGATGGCCTTCAAAGGAATGGCAATTAGACTGAAAGATGATTAACAATGAAAAGCCCAAAGTCACGAGGCCAGGATTTGGACCCAGAGAGGTTGACGTCAGAGCCCAGGCACTGTCTTCTGAGTGTGGTGCTGGGAACTAATTTATTTAGGGCAACATGAAAAATAAAATTGAAACAATGAGGTAGTATATAAATTATTCAGTAAGTTCTGGTTATTCTCAAAGTCTTAATTCATTGTAACATATACTATATACTTACCCAGCAGTTCTCCCTACTCCAAGTACCAGCCGCTAATCTGCTATCCTTTTTCTTCCTCTCTAAAATCAAGATGGAACAGATAATAGGGGACTGACTTTAATTCGAGAAGGTATGGGTGGGACTGTTGGAAATAATGTCCCCAGCCTAACTGATAGTTTGATAATTCCACAAACCCGATTTTTTAAACATTTTATTATCGTTTCAAAAAAGTCGTAGCTCTTTTCCTGCAGGTGGCATTATTATATTTTTCAAATATCGCTTTCTGCTTTTGGGTTTGGGCTAATAATTGCTTAATTGTAGTGTGATTTCACTTAAAATTTTTAATTCAGTTTCATTAATATTGTCAACTACTTTATTGGGGATTTTTGTGATAGTCAAAGACATGGTGAGTTTTTGAAATAAATTGGAAAATATTTCAAACATGTAGAAAAATATTTATATAATCTATATACATAGTATCTAGATTAAATCTTAATAGTTTGCTATATTTGCTACCATTCATTTTCTCCTAAAAAAAATTAGCTGCAGCTAAGTCTCACTCTTTTTTTCTTATCTTTCCCACCCTTTTCGGGGGAAATTTCTGAAGATAATGTGTGCTTCTCATGCATTTTTAAGAATTTTTACTATAAATGTATATATCCACAAATAACCTATATTTTTTCTGATCTTAGATGTATATAAATTGTACACTGAACGTATTCATTTTTGCATCTTTTCTCACTCAACATTATTTGGGCACTTATGCACACTGATAACTATAAATGTAGTTCACCGTTTTTAATTCTTCTCTAGAATTCCAGCATATGAATGAATACAGTTTATGTGTCTATTCTCCCTTTGCGGGTTAGGTTAGGTTTTTACCACTTTTATATCATTTTAAACCATGCTGCTCTGAATATTTTATACATGTCTCTTCGAGCACACATGTGATGATTTCTTCAGGTCACAGAATGAGAATCATTAGGTCACGGAGTGTGTGCATTTTCAATTTAACTTTTTCTACTGGACTGTGTTTTTCTTATGAATATGCAAGAGTTCACTTATTCAGCTAAAAAATACATATTTAACACGTAGTCTTGGAGCTCCGCTGGAGACAGAGCAGTGTGACTAAAGTGGGAGAGATGACAGAAGCTGAGGTCTGAGAGGCAATGGAGAGCCAGGCCCCCCGGGGACTTGCGGGACATTGTAAAGACTTTGGACTGTACTCTGAAGGCTTTGAGCAGATGAAGTAGCATGACCTGACTTTCATTTTAAAGGAATCATGCTGGTCAGAATTTTAGAAATCTAGTGAGTCAGATTATAGCAATTCTCTCGCCAAGCAGTACTATAAATACAGGTGAAAATATAAAAATATCATAAAAGAATCAAAGAGCTGACAAGATGGAAAGATTTACTAGGACAAAATGGAAGGAGAAGCAGCAATTCGGTGAGGACATCGGCCAGTAAGCATGAAGGTGAACTTTGGTGTGAGGGGTACAGAAATCCAAGGGCGACGTGTTTTATGTAGCGAGTCTGTCTATTAGAAGACCCTTCCGTGTTAATCTGAGATTCCCAGAGGGTTACTCCCTCAGAGCAAGGCTGAACAAGCAGTAAGCCTGACCATCTTTACCCATACAGGACTATAATGAAATTTTCCTTGACACTGAGCAAGGTAGATGAAAGAAAAAAAAAAAACAATCATCATCAACAACAACAACAACAAAACGTCTCTGAGAGATTATAACTACAATCTTGGATTTTTCCTCACTTGGATTTGCAGCCAAAATTCACATCAGGGCTCAAAAAAACTTCATAGTATCAACTTAGTTTAAAGCAGTCTGGGGATACTACCCCCTAGACCTGATAAATACAAACACGAATCCTTTATGGAAATAAGACACCTTCATTTTAAGCCTCGAATAATCTCCACAAATATCTTTCAAGGATTATGAGCATCATGCAATACAAAATAACCAAGCACACAAAGAAACAAGGCCCATGAGCAAGCATTTATAGAAAGAACAAAAAAATAGAAACATGACGATTTTCGATATTTGAATTATCAGACACAGATGATAAAACAATTATGTTCACTGTGTTTATATTATATATATGTGTGTGTAAATATATGTATGTATATAAAAGACAACTTGAAAATATCTGCAAGATATAGGAAACTGTAAGAATTGATCTAGCATATTTGAAAAATAACTAAAGGGAACTTCTAGAAATAAAAAAATAATCAAAATTTAAAATTCAACAAATGGATTTAATTGTAGATATAGAGAGCTGACGGTGGGGTGGGTGAACTAAGACTTTACTTCTCAAAATGTGGTCTTCATACCCACAGAATTGGTATCTCTCAGTAGCTTGTTGGAAATACAGAATCTCAGGTCCCACTCCAGACCTACAAATTAAAATCTGAACATTAGCAAATCTCTAGGTAATTAACATGCATATTAAAATTGATCAGGATGGGGTGAGAGATTCTTCATTTCTGACAAACTCCCAGGTGGTGTTGGACCAAGAACTGCAAATACCAAAGAACCAGAAGGAAGGTCAGAAGAATTATCTGTTATGCAGCACAGACTAACAAAAGAATGGAAAATAAGGAAGAGAGATTAAAGGACATGAGAACAGAATGAGAAAATCCAGAACATGTTTAATTAGAGTTCTGGAAAAAGAGAAGACAGACAATGTTGCAGAAGTAACGTTTGAAGAGATACTAGCTGAGAATTCCTCAGAACTGAAGAAAGACACCAATCCACCTATTCAGGAGGTCCAGTGATAGACAAAAAAGAAAATCCACTCCCAGATATCATGGTGGAACAACAGAACACCAAAGAAAAAAGTTAAATATGCTAGAGGAAAAAAAAAAATCAATGACAGATTAATAACTGACTTCTCAATGACAACGATGGAAGACTGAAGCAGATGAAATGGAATCTTCAGTGTGATCAAAGAAAACAATTGCCAGTAAAGAAGCATAAAAAAAATATTTTCAAACAACAAAAAAAGGATGAAAAAAATGAAAACGTTCCTTTGACAATTTCCTCTTCTGGAACTCATATTTAGGTATTTGGCTTCCTGAATTTCTTATTTTGTTTTTGGTTTATTTTCTGGGGATTTTTTTTCAACCTTATCTCTTAAATAAACCTTGTATAAAATTTTTTCTTTAATTTTAGCCATTATATTTTTAATTATTGAGAATTCTTATCTTTTGGTTGTTTGAATAGTGTTTATATTTATCACTTTTTTCCTTGCTAGAAACTTGTCTATTTTTACCAGATATTGGTTTTCTTGATCTTTATTTTTTCTATTTAATTAATTCTGTTCTTTTATTATTTAATATCTTCTATAGATTTTGGTTTACTAAATAGTTGTATTTTTAAAAATTTCTTGAGTTGAATGCTTACTAATTTTCTGTTTTTTTTCTTTTGAAAGGTACACATTTAATGTTATGAATTTCCTTCTAAGTACTGCCTTACCTTCATTCCTTAGGTTTTCTATACAGTATTTTTATAGGAATTAAGTACTAAAAATTGCACATTTCCATTACTACTTCTTTGAACCATGTATGACTTAGAAGTGTGTATTTGAAAATTTCTGTGCATATGGAGGGCAGATACTGGGTTGATCATGTTATTTTTTGTTATCGATTTCTAATTGTGTTTAGGGAATGTGGTCTGTTTGATACAGGTTTTGGGGTACTTGTTTACTTACTTTTTGGCTTAATACATGGCAGATTTATGTAAATATTCCATATTTTCTTGAAAACATTATGAATTCTCTAATTTGGGGGAGAAGGGTTCCATATGTTATTAGGTAAACTTTGTGAATGGTGTTCAAATGTTAAGTGCCCGTATTAGCTTTAGGTCAGTTTGAGCAAATTGCTGAGGGGGTGTTATACCATCTACCATGATTATAAATTTGTCAATTTCTTATTATAAATCTGTCAGGATTTTCTATATTATCAGGCTATATCCTGGGTGTATACTAGTTCAAAATCATTTCATATTTCTGGTAAATGGTTCATTTTATAATTAGTAGTAATTTTTGTTATTCCTATTAAAGCTTTATATATAAACCAGATTTTAGATTGCATTTTCCTGGCATATCTTTTTATTTTTAAATCTCTTCATTTTTTTTACCCTCTTCCATAGCCTCCTACTTTTTATGTGACTCATAAGCAGCATACTGTTGGATTTTTAATAGTTCCAATCTGAAAAATCCTTTATATAATTGCAAGTTTAATGCATTTATGCACATTCTAATTAATGGTATGTTTGGATTCTATTTCTCCCAGTTAATTTCGTGGGTTTTTAAAAAAAATTTTATTGTGCTTTTTCTTTGTTTTTGTTTTTTTTTTCTTTCCTGATTTTTTTGTGGACTGATACTGTTTTAAAAGTTCCTCTCCACTGATTTAGAAGTCATCTATTTATATTTTTTAGTTATTACTCTTACATTTTTAATATGCTAAATTGGCTAAAAATATGACAACAATAATGTTTTACTACCCTCCTCCAGGATGATAAAGAATCCTGGGAAGTTTAACTCGAATTCTCCTTTATTCCCCATCCTAAGTGTTAGGATTGTACTGTAATTAAGTTTTACCTATGTTTATACCCCTACATGTTCATTATTATTGTTTATATAGTTAAATCGTTATTTCGATTTTTCTTCCATTTGCCATTTTCTTTTATCATCACTTCTTACAACTTGATCTTTCTTTCTAGATTTTGACTCCTTTTTCCTGAAGTGCATCCTTTAGTAGTTCTCTTATAGCGCTTCATACATAGAAAGTGCTCAATAAATGTTTATTCATTCAATAAATTACTCAAACTACTATAGCAGTACAGTTTGTGCACTTATAGCTCTTGCCTCGTTTGCCAGACAGATAGATAAGACACCTGATGACTGGGGCCTGGAGGACAGAGCTCATTACCCGGTTTTGGTTAATACTATGAATTAAGAGGAAGGATAGTGAGAACTGAGGGCCTAAGACTTCTCCAATTTTCCTTACCATGTTTTCCCGGAAATCTCTGTCTAACATCAGAGCTATTGTTTTTCAGCATAAGCTTCCGGCCTCCGTTTCCTTCTCAGCTTGCTTGGGGCAGACATTTGCCCCATTTTGGAAAGCAGCTTGGGAAATCTGCACCCTCCTCCTACTGCAGAGTAACCAAACGGAGGAGTGTGGGCCCAGTCAGACTCCCTGGGATCTAATTCCCTCTCTACCACTTGTTGGGCAAGTTAATTGGCCTCTCTTTGACTCAGTTTCTTCATCTGTAAAATGAGGATAGTAATGTATCTACATCATGGATACATTATTTGTTCTGCAACTTGAATGAGTTAATACACAGAAGGTGCTCTGAACAGTGCCAGTACCTGTAAGCACCCAACACATGATAGCTACGGTGTTGCTGCTGCCTGTGTCTCTTCTGAGCTCCACCTCTTCACTGGCTCTGGACACTGGGATCAAATATGATCGTTCAAATTGAGGTTTCACTTCAGGCTCATGATGATGGAACACAGACACATGCAGATTACCAAGGGGCTTCATTCAAAACACATATTCAGGTTTTTCTCTGTGCTTTAAAATAAGATGTCCCAGGCATTATCTCCTGCAGAAAGCTGTGTTTTTTTTCAAATTTTCTTAGTCAAAATTTGTGGGGACGTTCTCATTTCAGGTGGGACTTGGTTCTGAAGACTGATTCAATAAACTCATGTTCGTCAAGGTCCAATAGAAAGCTAATAGCTACAGATCCCAAACTATTCTTACTAATCATTTTAATCCACTGTCACAACACACCGAATCCTACTTACTTTTTATTTGGTGAATGGGATATATACTTAGGTGTGGTAGTGGTTATCTTGTACATAAATACCTAATTTTTTTTGTTCCTTCTAGTGTGTGAAGAATTCTTGAACAGATTCTACATCTCCTTGATAGCCAGAGGGGTTGACTTTTCTCCGGACACCATAGAAAAAGAATTGATCAGCTTTTGCTTGGGTGTCAAAGGAAAAGAAAACCGCCTGGTACAGTAAATTTTCACCTTTCATTCTCGCTTGTGCTTGAAGAAAACTGCTCATACTTTCACTTCTCGTCTTGGACTTGATGTTCTGCTAAGATGCCTGCCTCAAGCACGATCACTATAGGAAGCAAGCAGAGAAATGTAGTTGTATGAATTTTCATCTCAAATAGATCTGTTTCATTTTGCTTTCTGAATAAATCACAACCAATTCCACGTCTCTCTAAATAAAATTATACAATCGAATTCCTAATGAGAATTTACTATCCTATCCTGAATTAAGAGGGTAGACTTTCTGTTCCTTGCCAAGACAGTTAATTAAACCTATCAAAATATTTTATATCATTATTTACATATAAACAATGAAGCATTTATATTTTCTTGCAATGGTGTTTACAGGTCTTTCCTGGGTATGCACAGATGACTTTATTTTTTTCAATGTACTGTTTTACATCACTAAAGACAATCTTAGGCCAATTCATTTTGCCTAAAATTGTTATGTTTCACTTGTCAGTTAAATTTGCATTGTTGACGGCTCACCACTGACACACTGTAAAACTCTCAGCATTTATTTGTGCCATTAAATGTTATATTTTAAAATGTAAAATGCTTCAGTCAAAGGCATTAAGCATGATGAATAAGGGCAAGGACTCTAGAGCTGAAATGCTAAATTTTTGAATTCAGTCTCTTCTACTTGCTGAGTGAGTGAACTTCGGTTGGCTTAGGTGTGAAATGGGGATAATAACAGCACTTATTTCAGAGGATTGTTGTGAGAAATAAGTCGATACCTATAAAGGCTTGAGAGCAGCTCTTGGCAAATCTTGGAGCATCATGTGAATTGTAGGGCACTTCTAATTAGGGTGATCACGAGAATGGGGTCATTCGTGTTCTGGTGTCTTAGTCAGCAGGAGTTAAAATTTAATAGCTGGGCCATGAAAACTAGGATAATCTCTTTCTCACTTCTCAAAGCCGTATTTCTTGATTTTTTTTTTTTAGTGTCTGGGCCACTAAATTCTCTTCATTCTCCTTCAGTGCTATTATCTAGGAGCAACAACAGATGCAGCCACAAAAATCCTAAGTGAGGTCACTCGCCCAATGAGTGTGCACATGCCTGCAATGAAGATTTGCGAGAAGCTCAAGAAGATGGACAGCCAAATCTGTGAGCTGAAATATGGTATAATGGAGTCAAATCTCTTTTCCCCAAAATGTCCAAAGTATTGCCAATTCTCGAAAAAGACTATGTTTCTAAAAAGTCAGTGTTAGAAGGAAAGAAATTCTTTACTCACCAATAGGTTGCTGAGCTGTTGGATGGTGCCTAGCGCCACTTGAGCTTCTATGGGGGAAGAGAAATGAATACTGTCACAATCAACTTTAGGTGAAACTGTCAACCCAAATAGCAAAGTTAAACTCTTAAATCCCTAAGGCAATGTCGACAATGTATGTCAAGGAAAAAAACCCAAAATATCAAAGAAACAATTTAGCTCTTGGTAACCTACTAAGACAAAGGTAGCATCTATCCAAAGGTGATGTAAGGACTTGGAAGTTTTAAATGTGACTATCTTTATTCTTAGATTTGTCTGTCATTCCGCCAGCTTTAAATTTTAGGTTATTCACATCAAATCAGGTTTTGCCTGATGAAATAGCTTTATTTCCGGTGCCTAAAATAAACAGCAAGGAAAGGAAAATGTCCTGTTTAAAACATTATCCTCGGCCTTATACAGTTCACAAAGTAAACCTATTCTTATACTGAGGCTTTCTATCTGGGCCAGCCTTTTGGGTATATTGAGTAGGTGTGATAAATGGCTAGGAGATTCCTCCCTTAGCCTGGACACCTGAAATCCCATCATCAGAGGCCCATTTCTTTTGCTTAAATCATCGTTTTATGTTACATACCCAGTATGGTATTGAAACTACCTAATTAGAACCCAGCTCTGAATTATTTTAGCTGTATTTTCAAACGTAGCTGTGGAATATGCTTATGCACCATAGCTACATAGCTGGCTTTAAACAGTTTTAAGGCTGGAAGATCCCAAAGACAACCTGTTTCTCAATTTGCCAAAGGCGGCCCCTAAATTCCAGGGTGTGATTATGGGGCAGACATCCCTTTTTATTGGCTTCCAAGTAGTGAAGTAGAGGCAGGAATCATGGAGTCCATATAAACAACATTCTCGAAAGGGAAAAACCTGTGCTGATTCTCTCATCTAACAAATTTATTTTGAATACCTGTCACTATGTGCAAGAGACCTTACTGCATTCCTCGAATAAGAGAAAAATGAATCAGATATTGTTGAGAAGAAATGAATACTTACTTATGTTTTGGCAACGATGGCCACTAGAGGCCCTTGGGGAGCCATGAACTAGTTTTAATTTTGGTATCAACATTTTCTTTGTAGTTTTAGGATGTCACAGAGGTTTTCCCCCTTTTTAAAATTAATGCCAGATGCCAAGTTCTCTAGAACAACTCACAGAAACTACTGACACTTGCAAGAGTATTTTTCCCCTCCGACCAGTTACCTTGAAGAGACCAGTAGTCCTAATTTCTTCTCTCCAGTTTATTGTTGGCGGGAAAATTGTGATTGAACAGGGGCCTTTGAGTTGCGAGTTGTTAATAATTTGGGCTTCCGAAGCTTCTACTTTTAAAAGCATTCTGTCAAGTCTGCCATGAAATTAACAAACAAAGTAAGTGTAGAGTTGGATTATGTTTTCAATTAGGAAGGTGTCATTTGTTTTTTGACCTGAAAGAATATTTTTCTTGCTCTGTATTTTAAAAGGATGATGATCACCATAAAAATTTAAGGGTTCTCTTAAATGGAGAATGGAGTGTAGCTGACCCTCCCAATAAAAACAAAAGGCTTTAAAATCCAACTTTTATTATTTTTTTCCAGATTTGTTGAGATATAATTGACATAAAACATTGTGTAAATTTAAGGTGTACGACATGTTGACTTGATACCCTTATGTACTGCGAAATGAATACCAATGGTAGTGTCAGCTAACGTCTCCATCATGTCACATAATCAGCGTTTCCTTTTTGTGAGGACATTTAAGATCTACTCTTTTAGCAACTTTCAAGTATATAATATAGTATAACTAACCATAGTCATCATGCTGTATATTAGATACCCAGAACTTATTCTTCTGATAAAGAAGTTGGTACCCTTTCGCCAGCATCTCCTATTTCACAAACCCCCAGACTCTGGCAACCACCCTTCTACTCTGTGTTTCTATGAGTTCAGCTTCTTTAGATTGCACACATAAGTGATATCATGCAGTCTTTGTATTTGTGTGGCTTATTTCACTTTGCATAATGCCCTCGAGGTCCATCCATGCTGTTGTAAATGGCATTATTTCCTTCTTTCTTGTGGCTGAATAATATTTCATTGTGTATATGTGTACACCATATCTTCTTTATCCATTCATCTGTTGATGGACACTTAGGTTGTTTCCATATCTTGGCTGTTGTGAATAATGCTGCAACGAACATGGGAATGCAGATATCTCTTTGATGTCCTGTTTTCATTTCCCGTGGATACATACCCAGAAGTGGGATTGCTGGATCATATGGAATTTCTATTTTTAATTTTTAAGGAGCCTCCATATTATTTTCCATAGTGGCTGCACCAGTTTACATTCCCACCAACAGTGCACAGGGGTTCCCTTTTCTTCACATCATCTCCAAATCTCATTTCTTGTGTTTTTCATGATAGCCATTCTAAAAGGTCTGAGGTAGTCTCTCATGGTAGTTTTGATTTGCATTTTCCTGATGATTTGTGATGTTGAGCACTTTTTCAAGTACCTGTTGGCCAATTATATGTCTTCTTTGGAAAAATGTCTATTCAGATCCTCTGCCCACTTTGAAATCAGATTACTTGTTTTTTTGTTCGTTTTTTGCTATCAATTTGTATGAGTTCTTTATATTTTTGGATATTAACTCCTTATCAGATATATGATTTGGAAATGTTTTCTCCTATTCCATAAGCTGTCCTTCATTTTGTTGATGGCGTCTTCTGCTATGCAGAACCTTTTTAGTTTGATGTAGTCCCACTTAGTAATTTTTGCTTTTGTGGCTTGTGCTTCTGGTGTCATATCCAAAAAAATCATTGCCAAGACCAATGTCAAAGAGCTTCTCATTATGTTTTCTTCGAGTATCTTTATACTTTTGGGTATTATGTTTAACTCTTTAATATGTTTCAAGTTAATTTCTGTGAGCGATATAAGATAGGGGGTCCATTTTTCCGCATGGGGTCATCCAGTTTTCCAAATACCATTTATTGCTGAGACTATTCTTTCCCTGTTGAGTATTCTTGGCTCCTTTGTCAAATATTAGTTGACCGTATATGAGAGGGTTTATTTCTGGGCTCTTGATTCTGTTCCATTGGTCTATGCGCCTGCTTTTATGCCAGTACCACATTGTTTTCATCACTATAGCTTTGTAGTATAGTTTGAAATCAAGAAAGGTGATGCTTCCAGCTTTGTTCTTTCTCAGGATTGCTTTGGCTATTTGGGGTCTTCTGTGTTTCCATGCAAATTGGGATTGTTTTTTTCTATTTTTGTGAAAAATGCCATTGAAATTTTGATATGAATTGCTTTGAATCTATAGATGGCTTGGGGTATTACAGACACATGAACAATATTAATTCTTCCAATCCATGAACACAGGGCATCTTTCCATTTTTGTCTTCTTCAATTTCTTTCATTAAAGTCTTGTAGTTTTCAGTGTACAGATCTTTTACCTCCTTGGTTACATTTACTCTTAAGTATAAAACACTTTTTAAAAAAATTTTTACTTTATTATTAGTTTCAAGTATACAGTACATTGGTTAGACATTTATATAGCTTATAAAACAATCCCCCTAATGGCTCTTCCTCTCTTCTGGTCTCCCCCTAGCCATTATATTAATGTTAACTGCATTCTCTATGCCGTAAAACACAATTTTTAAATTAGAGAACACTTACTGAAATCTTTGAAAAATCACTTGACAGGTCGTCAATCACAGTGAGGTTGTTAAGAGGGTTTTAAATGCTACGTCCCATTATGCAGGGGAGAAAAGAAAAGGACTCTTCAAGAGAAGCCAAGCTGAAAAAGTCCTGGGCTGCCACCCATCGTTTAATAAGTAAACTGAAATTTTGTATTCACATTCAAGCACACTCCTGGTCATGGGGGACGCAGAAGAAGACTTTGCTTTGAAAGAGGAAAATTACCCTCTCTGACAGGGATGAGCTTCAATTTTCTCCCCCTGTTTTTGGGCTTGACAATAGAGAAAAAGCTGAGTTCTTGACATTCTCAGCAGATAATTTGTACACAGGGAAACAACAGTCTTGCTAGAGGAGTTTGATGTTGGTGACAAGTATTCCTGGCAAGGTTAGGAGCCATATTGGCTGGCACTAACGCACTAGCATTAGAGAAGTAAGTATACCCCAAAGGACTGTAAATACATGCGGTGATAATGTACCAATCCCAGTGAGGGTGGGGGGTTAGGTGAGTTTAAGCAGAGGTCCAAAAGAAATAAGGATCAATGAGGATGCTCCTAATATTACTCATGTATTTGGGTTTCTTTATATTTCTATTTAAAAACTCGGTAGTGCTTTTAATATGTATGCTCATCTGTTTTACTGCAGCCGTATCTTTGTATAAAAGGCGAACCATTATTTTCTAGTTAATTATGATCTATGGCTCTCAGTCGGCCACTCACAAGGCCATCCCAACACATCACCTATTATTGATTCCCTTCTTCATACCTTAGGAGCTGCAGTCAGGATGTGGTGCCATTCATTTTAGTATTGATGATCTTGAGAAGCCATGGAGTGGTAGCAAATACCACAAAGCCACAGAGACCCCTGTTTTGAAGCAACTATAATTCCATGGAGAGGAAGTCTGATAGAACACGACTTATCCCAATAGCTTTGTATACAACACACTCCGCTTAGGTTTCCACAGAAATTAGAAGTACGCTCCACTTTGGATCATAGGGTAGTTGGCACCAAGATAAGGAACACCATTTGCCTTTCTAAATGTTTCAGAGTTGTTGTTTTTAAAAACTGTGCTCTTCCCTTTTGTCTTTTAGAAAAGAAACTGGACTTGGCATCCGTGGACCTGTGGAAGATGAGGGTGGCCGAGCTGAAACAGATCCTGGACGGCTGGGGAGAAGAATGCAGGGCCTGCGCGGAGAAAGCCGACCTCGTGAATCTGATCAAAGAACTGGCGCCCAAGTATGCAGCGACACGCCCCAGAACAGAACTCTGACCCCTGGACACCGCGCACGTGGGCTGAGATTAGAGACAACGTGACTTTCTGGGATACAGGCACGTCAGTGAAGAGGAACTGGGAGTTGCACTGCAAACTTTTTGTTTTGATGTTACACCTTGGAACTGGTGGCTTGGATTTATAAGCAAAACCGATCGTATTAGTAGTAGCTTACAGTTGAGTGCACCAAAACCTAAAAGCACCTTTCTCATAATTTTCGTGTAAGGACTATGTAAATTAATAAATTTAGGCTACCACCTAAAATTGGGGTGAGTGAACTCCTGAAAAATTGGACTAAATTGATTCTGAGAAGGAAGAGGGTGCTCAAAAGACCCTCTATGTGCACGAATATTTAATTAAATATATTGGATTAGGACAAAAGGAACAATGTTTAGCTTATCTAACTCCCAGCTCCAACTCAAAATAACAACTTGACGTAATGAAAAGTTATTAAAAAAGTAAACCTCATATTTTCAACCACAAATCACTCTACTTTCTAGCTCTCTTGGGTATCCAAAATGGGAGGGCAGGAAGTACTACTTAAAATTAGTGTTTCCATAAGAAGAAACCCTATTTAAAACCTATTAAACCTACTTAAAGTAAATAGATCAAGAGTCCATGCAAGTGCAGCCAGTGTTCCAGCAAACTGCATGGACACTCGTGCTGTTAAGTGGACCACGCTCACGGGCTTTTGCATGTCTTCTTGTCACACACTAGATGAGCTTTGGCTAGAGGGTTAAACGTAGTAAGGACACCTGCAGGCAACATGGAGCTTTATGGTTCTTAGTGCTATGTTATCAGCTTTAGAGTGTAAAATCATTTGTGGCTCCATTTCCTGGCCGCATAAGAACAGGATCCCACTGTGGCAGTGGCTGGCCCTGTGTGCGGGCGGAGGTAGGGAAGGGCTGCAGAACAGCGTGCGGGAACTTCCGGGGTGATGGAAGGTCTGACACCTACATGGTGGCTACACGAGGGAATATGATTGTCGGACTCAGTACGATGGATCTGGGCATTTTATTGTATGTAAATTAAATGTAAAATACTGCCATAGAAAAAATATTCGAAAATTAACTAAAATTAGTTGATTTAAACATCTTCATTTAAAGAATTGCATTGGGATTCCTTTTGGGGAGTGGAGGAGAAATTTTCCAGACTGAAAGTGTAATTTTCAGTTTTAAATGTTGCATCGGTAAACAAATTTTTAGTTGGACAGGTGGGATATGACCAAACTTATCAGAGAATTGATTAGTGGTTAGTAATTTAAAAATGAGAATAAGAAAGCTTTGGTGTAATACATGGCCGAAAGGGTTATTGTTTTTGGACTGGCAGCTTGATCATTATGTGTAAAGCACCCTACTTGATTATGAATGATATCTTTAAAATGCCCAAATTTAGGTTTTTTACTTTTTATAAACTTATACTTATTTCTCTTTTGTACATTTTGATCCGACTGAGAAAGTCGTCATTTGAGAATAGCACGTTTGTTGTCTGAGCTCAAAATCGGGGCGTATTTCTGAGTGTCATTTTTTTCAGGATATAGATTTAGGTAATAAGAACACAGCCCAGCAGCTATTCAGATCCATGATATTAGTCTGGTTTTTCAGAGGGCATCTACTCTAAGTCAGTGCTACAGCAAACTTCTCAAACTGTGCATACAAATCCCCCGAGATCTTGCTAAACTTATGAATCAGTAGGCCTGGGAGGGGCCTGAGCCTCTGCATTTCTAAGGCCCCCTGTGATGCCCATGCTGCTCCTCCATAGACCACACACTGAGTAGTAAGGGCCTGAGTCATGATCCTGTGACTGATTTATTTTTGCCTTCTGCCAGTCTCAATCAGTTAGGTTCATGATAGAGCTGAATATAACAATAATGACCAAAACACAAATGAACAACAATGAACTCACAAGAGTTGATTCTTTCATGTAAAGGAAGTCCAGAGGTAGCCAGTCCAGGGTAAACACGGCAGTTCCACAGTTATTAGGGACTCGGCTCTTACCTTTTGGCTTCACATCCTGGTGCTGGGTCCCATTCTTCACCGTGGTCCGAGGTGGCTGCGGGAACTCTGTTCCAGAGGGAGAAAGCATGAGAAGACCTGCCTCTAAACTGAGCCAGCCTCCTTAGGGCAGCCTGCCCCGTTCCCCTCCTAAGTCCCTCCACCCTCACACCCACCCTCGAGTTCCACGTCCCGCTCAACACTCTGCCTACATGCCGCTGACCAGAACTTAATCATGTGCCAAAACCTAGCCGCCAGGGAATTTGGGAAATACTATTCTTTGGTTGAGTTCATTGCTGCCCAAATAAAATCGGGATTTTTTTCAGTGAGGAAGAAGGGAGAAATAATTTGTGGCCACAAGCCACCTCTGCCACACAGCATAAACTTTTCCTTCCCTTGAATTTTAGTTATAATTCCTGGTTGTCATACCCTAAATAACTCTTCCCCTTCCTTGCTATTTGCTTCTTTCATAAATGCCTACAGTTATGTCTTTTTCTTCTTTTTTTGGTTTGATAAGAAGTAGCTATATTTTTCTATTTTCATTTTGAATCACTTCCTCTCATTGTGTGTGTGCATGTATTGTGTGTGTGTGTGTGTGTGTGTGTGTGTGTTTACTCAAAATTCAAAAGCATACATGATTTAGAGAGACATTCCTACAGAAGTGACAAAGCTCTGGGCTAAAAACTTTCATTTAAATAGTATTGGTCTGAGGCAGACATTATTCTTGATCTACTCTACATTTCAAAAATCACGCGAGATCTTGCTAAAATTATTCTAAGCAGATGGTCTACTTTCTTCCTAAATACACGTGGGAGACTAAATATAACATTTAGAGCACAACTTAAAAGTTGTAGTTCTTTATTTGACTATGGATATCTGTAATCGACATTCCACTGAAGTGTTAAATTTAGAACTAGCTTAGCATATAGAACAAGAAGAATATTTGACTATCAGATCCCTAAAAAACAGCAGAGCATTCTGGGATCCAGAGGCCCTGTCTGTGGTTTTGGGCAGGTCTTGGTAAGTGTCTTTTCTAAGCAGATATCTGAGTTTTTATCCTTTGACTCTCGACCAGAAGAAATGATGGGCAGGTGCCCGTTCTTTCACAGTGTGTTTGAAATAAAATAATTCTGCCAAGAGAGACAGAGAAAAGGGAATGGGTAGTATACATTATGAAGTTTTCTGTTTGTGTGTGGTATGCTTTTCCCTGACAAAAACTTTGAGAATTTAGGATTGTGCGGGCACCCCTGGTGTTGAAATCCTAAAGCTCGCCAGGATTTAAATTAAAATTTTAATGTGTGAGACTGATAAATTAAAAATTTAAATGGGATAGTCAACAGAAGTAAGGTTGTTAGCTGTCAGTGAAGGGGATCAGCTGTAAGGCGGCATCTTTCCCAGCTTTTCATGTGTTCCCCCCGCGAGGCGGCCTTCGCGCTCTCCGTATACCCGATTCTGCAGCTCCCTCCCAGGGTGCTGGTTTTCTGACGTGCTGTCTGGCTCTTCCAAAGTTTGGTGGTTGGCCCGGCCAGGTCACACACCTGGTCTGGCACGCCGTGCATTTTCTGTGAACGTATATCTGCTTATTAAGGGACTGTGGATTAGTCGGTTATACTGTGTCAGAGATGGATTAACCAGCATTTAGGACAAGAGAAGAAAGAAAAAAGAACACATAAAGATCTATAATACAGGCCCACAAGCCATTATCAAATACTTGGAGCTAAATATTCTTGGAATTAATCCATTTTTTTTCAGATTCTAGAAAGACAGTATGGTACATAAACATATCATAATGTCCTGGGAGCTTGGGGCAGCACCCTGTAGCAGCCTCCTAGAAACCCAGATCTGGTTTTGTCACCAGGAGAAGTCAGGTCAGGTTTTGCTTGTCAAGTGAATTACAAAAAAAAAAAAAAAAAAAAAGGAAAGAAAAAGAAAAAAAAGAAGTGCTTATACTCAGAGCTTTTTGGACTTCTGAATCTTGGATGAGAGATTGTGGCACTGTAATTCTGTAGTTATTGATCATTAATTAATTTAGACTTCGGGTCTTCTTTGATGAAACCTCTACCTCCCCTGGACTAGTCTCCCTTAGACAGAACTTCTTTCTCCTGGAAAGGTGTTGAAAAGCACTGGGGTGGGGGAAGGGGGTGGGGTGAGGGGATCGGAAACTGAGGACTCCAGGTGCTTGGCTTCTTTCATTGGCTACACGCCTTCCCAGAGCACGGTGCAGGCCAAGCCTTAAACACCCACGGAGGAAACTGCTTGCCATGCTGTCTTCCTTCCGAACAGGTAGGTCGGTTGTGGTGACACTTCTCTCTCTTTGGACTGAAAGTCTGTTCAGACTTTGCAACCAACTGCCCGAGAGCTGCAGCATTTACAGAAGACGTTGTTTACAGGGCTCTTGCCTTTTCTCCTTTTGAATTTTTTAAAACCTATTTTGGAAAGAACAGATCAAATGTTGGCGCCTTCGTGATGGAGCTGTTACAAATACATTCTGAGGGCTGTGCAGTTTCTAGCAGGCAGTGAACTTGCTCGCCTGCTAGATATCATTCCTGGTGTGTCCATCCCAGGAATTCAGGTGTCCCCTCATTTACCAGTCTTCCACTGTCAGCCAAATATTTACTTCTCATATATCTCTAATTCTCTCTCAGTCCTAAATTAGTAAGTTCCTTGTTTCTTTCAGAATGAGTCCGGAGTCTACGGCCATGCCACCCTGAACAAGCCCAATCCCATCTGATCTCGAAAGCTAAGCAGGGTTGGGCCTGGTTCGTACTTAGATGGGAGACCACCTAGGAAGACCAGATGCTGTAGATGTAAAAAATAAAAAATAAGGGGTTGTAAGCTGAAAAGGTCCTTGCAATCCGTGAGGTCAACGAAGGGTTGCCTTGCCTAAAAAAAAAAAATAAATAATGAGTCCAGAGTTTTCTCCTTTCCAGATTATATTCATATGTATATCCTTTTGCCATACGAGAAAGTTCTGTATCATAGCACCTTGACCTTCGGCTATGAGTGCTCAAAAGCCTAGTTCAGACCCTGACTTTGTGAATGACCTTTGCTTTCTCTCATACAGTTTACTGGTGGTTCCCCAAAGTTTCATTCTATTGGAAAATCTTATTACTGTAATAGTATCTCGAATATACAAAGATAGAAGTAGACATAACAAGATGGAAAGAGTATTGAATTGGAATTTGCATGCTTGGTTTGCCTATGACTATCTGAGAAGAGTCATTCAACTCTTCTGACCCTCAGTTTTTCACCTTAGAATGCAGCTAATAATGTCTACCTAACCGGGTCATTGAGAGGACTAAATGGAAAAATACATGTAAAATATGTAAGGGAGCCTGGCTCGGCATGGACACCTCAAGGGAATTAGTTGAATCTGAATGGCACTTTTCTTTTAAATATTTTTATCGTCACATCATTCTACGTGAAGGTGTGATGAGTATTGGCTCATTTTATAGATGAGGAAGTGAGGCAGAGGCAACATTTAGTGACTTGCCCACTGAGGCCCAGAAATGAATTCAGGTCACTTGACTTCTGGATTGGATATAACTTTTGGGTTGAGAAACTCAGGGTGAGAGAGTTTGATCATCTGGAAACTAGGACTTTCAAGTGATCTTTGGGAGGCTGGCACGATCACACCTTGTGCCTCTGAGTTCTCAAAGGAATGGAAAGAAATAGTCAAATAAAAATGACTGAAATGACTGAAAGTGATTGGAATTCAATAATGAATCGTGTTCTGGAATGACACCTGTGATCAGTAGGGGGCTACCTCTTTATTTGGGGTGACTCGATATTTCTGGAGCATCCTTTAATTCTACACACCTCTATGATGCTATTGCATCATGTGAGATGCAGGAGAATTTAGGTCAACTATCTTGTCCAACAATTATGATGAATATGTTCTTGGATCTTTTTATTGCAGCCACATCTATCAATTCTCTGGGAACGCCTAGGAAATTTACTCATCAGCATATGTCTCTAAAATGCCTATTAAAACTCTTGAAACTCAGCAAAGCAGATGAAGCACTTTGTAAGTTGTGCTTTATTTGAACTAGTTTGACTATTGTGCTTTATTTGAACTAGTTTGACTATCTACCTTCCTTTTTCTATTAGGCAAAGAAAATAATATAATGTGATACTCTATTGTTCTATTTTGAAGAGTTGCTTTTCACTTGTTTAAACTGTTAGAAAACATAGGGGTTGACCTTTTCCTATGTATTAATCATTTTCAAATAACCTATACTTATTGGAACATGTTCTGAAATACATATCTCTCTTCTGGAGGGAGGAGGAAGTATGTTATAGAATGTATGAGAAAATCAATGAGTAACTATGGTTGCGCTTTGCTTAAAAGCCTATTTGTGCCTTAATTTTAAACCTAGCTCCTCATGAGTAAATACTTGACTAAAAAAACAAAAGCCACTTAAATGCTTTTACAATCATTGCAGTTAACTTAAATTCTTTCTGTAGCTGTAAGAATAACGATGATTTGATAATTGAATGTTTTTAAAGTGACCATCACGTGTGATTTGAGTCGAGGGATAATTGGGGCGGTGGCACTTACAAACTTTTTATTCCTAAGATCTTGACTCTTTGATGACTAGGAAATGAAAACAGGCAAGACCCCTAGGATACCCTTTTTCTCAGCTTCACTTGCCCCGCTGTACAAAAGCAAAAGCCTCACAAAGATAACCACACACAAGCTTATCTTCTGTTTATGCATGTAAACCATGCCTTATATATCCAGTGATTCCCAAGTGATTTGGGGTTGTTTTGCAAGAGAAACGTCCAAGACTTTAAATGCTTGTCCTGGTCCAACCTCTGCTCCTGCTGCGCATAACCGGCTCCCTGGCATGTTGGCATGGCGATGGCGCCACAAACGCCTCCACCCCATCTCCGTCTGCGCTGGGAACCTTACGCTCTTTCGCGGGTGCCTCTCCCACTTCTGTCAGAATAATGACATGCATGCAGAAACTTTGCTGTTCCCAAGGAGTATGTCAAGGGAGAAACTTCTTTAGCAACGCACACAGCACACAAAACGTTTTTGCTGATTACGACTATGCCTGAATAATCTCTCACACGTGCAACGCGCTCTGTAAAACGTTCACAGCCGCGGGATGGGGAAAGAAACCGCAGCGCCCATTCCTAAGCACGCTGACAAAGAGGCCTCCTAAATTAAAATAAAATATAGTTTTAAAAGTGAGAAAGGAATAAGACATCTTGAAAATTTGCCAGTGGCACTGCCAGAGACAGGGCGCATGGAAAATTCAGACCTCACTGAAGGGTCTTACTGATTTTGTCCATCAGCGAAAACCTTGCCTTGAATTTGTCATTATTTTGGATTACCTGGGTAACCTAAGTCTGAAGGTTTTTTTCCTCCTATGATCTGCAGTCGTTCCCATGCTGACTTTAAGTACATGATCTTATCTAGTAGTACAGTTTAAGAAGAAAATAAATGTTTTAAAGAATATTAGGTAGCAACTTAAATCTCTTTGGATGGGGAGTTGGTTTAGAAATGATAGAATTATCAAAATAAGGCAATTGTATGCAACATGAAAAAACTGAGGTAGATTTATCTATCCCAATGTGGAAAGATCCCTGAGATGTATTTTTAAGCGAAAAAAGAAAAAGCAAGTTGCAAAAGTTTGAATAACGCAATCCCAGTTTTTAAAACAGCAACAAAACTCCTGTGTATGTACATAAGTATAGCAAAATGTCTCAAATAATGCTTCTCTCTTCCTTTCTCCTTTTCTCTCTCTGTCTCTCCGATTGTCTCTGTTTCTCTTTCCATACATGCATTCTTTATTTATTTCTGTTAAAAGTTGGTGTTTAATTTTATCACATACTTTTGGGTAATTTTTTACTTCGAAATAATTTTAAACTTAGAGAAAAATTTTAGTTTCAGGAGTAGTACACAGAAGTCTTATATACTTTCCCTCAGAGTCGCCAACTGTTAACATTCCACCATATTTTCCATCTCAACCATTTGAAATTAAGTCGCAAGAGGTGTGACGCTCCATGACCTCTAAATACCTCAACGTGTAGTTCCTTAAAGAACATTCCCTACATAGCTACCAAAATTAGGAAATTGTGCCTTGTATGTATGTAGCTGGCGTGTCTCTTTATCCATCTTCAGTTTGGAATAAGTTATTTAGTCTTATCTCTCGTGACCTTCATATTTATAAAGTATACAAACCAGTTACTTTGAAGAAGGTCCCTCAACTTGGGGGTGTCTGATGTTTTGTCATGATCAGATTCCGGAACGTTATGGGAATGTCACAGAAACAGAGGTGAGCCCTTCTCAGTGCATGGCATCAGAAGGTACATGATGCTGATTTAAGCTATCACTGCTGATGTTGACTTTCATCATTTGCTTAAGACAGTGTCTGTCAGGTTTTTCCACAGTAAATTAGTCAGTACTTTGTGTTGGGATATTAACAAGTATTGATAAGTACTCATTAAGATGTTAATAAGTATTTTGCAGGGAGATAGTTTAAGACTGTAAGTATCTGGTTCCTCATTAGACCTTTATCCATTCATTTTGGCACCCACGGCTGCTTCTTACTAGACCCAATTATTATTAAGATGGGAGATAAATAATTATACAACGCTACCATTCCTTCCACACTTATTAATTGGTATTCCCCTATAAAGTAGAGCTTTCTCTTATTTATTTATATCAGTACAGATTCACAAATTCCTGTTTTATTGAATGAATTATAATCCATTACTAGCATTATTTACTTTGATGCTCAGACTGGCCCAGATTTGGCCAGTGAGAGCCTTTTCAAGCTCCTGTCCCCAGCAATCTTTGAGAACTTCCTTATTTCCTACCATGAGAAATTCTCGGCTCATCTGATACTTTCCCTGCTCCGGCCTTGGAATCAGCCTTTCTCCACGGAGCTCTAGTTCCTTTCAGTTGAGAATAATATTTGGAAGTCAAGCTTTAGGCATTAAAAGACCTTGGTGCTACCTGGGTGCCATCGATTCTGGGTCCTCTCAGTGGGGAGAGCTGTATATACACATATATACATTTACTATATCTCTATCGCTCTCTCTCTCTCTATGAATTTCAGAGACTCTGTGCTCATGCCGACACTTCCCATTGCAGTCCAACATCGCATGACTTATTCCGGTCTTCCCTTTTCCATATTTGTACCTCCCCTCTTCATCAGTGAGAAGCCTGGCTCCCATTATCCTCCATGTATTTGATTAATTCTTCTGGATGCAACCGATCTCCCAACCATGCTTGCTATTTTCTCACCCCCAGTGCTTCTGACTCACTTCGGCCAGTGCAGGTCAAGAGCCAAGAGCTCCCCCCCAGCTCTGGTGGTGGGTGTGCCAGCTGAGAGTTCCATGCCTGTATTGTTTTAAATGAATCTTGACTGTTCTACTAAGGGGCTATAATCCAGTGGTTAACTGAGAGGTCTCCACAGACAGATGTCAGATTTGTACTGCTGGCTGGACCCAGCAGTACGACAACCCCACAAAGCAGTCGGCAGGCAGGCCAGGGTCTACGCTTCCACCACGCGGACAATGCACCATGCACTCCTCCTGGTGGGCACTTCTGTCGTGACAGCTCCTTCCTTCCCAGGTGCAGAAGGCCAGGGAGCAGGTTTCCTCACTCTCTGATTACAATGTGTCGCCTGCTGTGGAAGCTGAGGAAGCTGGCTGAAGTCCAGATGTGGGGGAAACAGCACTGCAAGCCTTTCCTATTCACGCGCTACTCCACAGAAGCTTCTCCGGGCTAGGGGTTTGGGAGAGCGAATGTGGCTCCAGGGTGGATGCACAGGATATGAGGACTCGCCGCCCTAAGAGATGTGCACACACTGACTCACGGGCTTCCCATCCCTTCTGTCCTGACTTTGATGTTGGTGTCAGTTCATCTGGCCGGTCCACTGACCACATGCTTGGTCATTTTGTAAATATTTTCTCAACGATTACATAACACTATATTTGTGCCAGGGGAGGAAATGGGTAGAGAACAACATGTAAAAGTTAGCTTTTTTTTTTTTTCTCAGAATTTTTACCACATAACCAATAAAAGGATACTAGTCCAAGTTCAAGTTGGCTTTGCAGCCTTCAAATATTTCCTCTACGGACCCACTGATCTTCCCATTACTTATGTCCTTGCCCATCAAACTCACCAGTTTAGGGCCCAGTTCTGGCACTGTCATCTTTATATTTTCATTCATTCAATAAATGTATTAGTATGTCCTAGGTATTCTGATGAAAATTTGTTCCTCCCTGTCTATTAGTGGTTTGAAATTTCACTCTTAGATATTTGAGACCTTTGTGTCTGGAAGATTTTATCCACCAAAAAGGAAGTGTGTGATTAAAACATAAATAACTTTTCAACTTTTTCAGCAAATGTGCTGCTGCGTATTAGTTGATATAAACTCCATGTGAGGCCCAGATGGAGGGAAGGAGGAAAGGAACCTATCAAGGGAGATGATGACAAGGGATAGGGAGGAACTAAAGCCAAGAATCACCTCAGCAGGTTTGCTGGCCTTGCTGTTTTCGTCACTTAGCAAGCATTTGGACATAGCCCATTTCTTCACCTTAGCTAAATCCCTCACCCCTGCCCTATACCCTATACCCTTACTTCCTTTCTCACCAAGCTAAGCAGTTTTAATCATTGCTTTGCATATATCCTCAACTCCTTTGATCCCCGCCCAGTGCTCTGCTGGCAAACCCTGATGAAATCTATCTCTGGCTGCCTCCAGCTGAATGTGGCTGGAGAAAGGCATCCAACCATGAGGACTGTCCCCACATCGACTGCGTGAATGTCAACTGCAGGAGGCCTCAGTGTGCCTGGCGGTCCTACCTCATTCCCCGAGTCGATGAACACTTCTGCTCTCGAAGGAGGTCATTTCACGTCTTCTGTTCTTTCCTAAATTTCCAGCACTGGTCCTCCGTCTCAGGTGGTGATGACCTTCATTCCAACTGAGGAAACAGACGTGACCCCAGAGAACATCCTCGACTTTCCCCGTCGAATCCACCAACGCTCTTGCCTTTGGACTCGGACACTTTGCTTTCTCTGTTGCTACAAACGATGAGCAGTCCGTGCACCCTTCTCACCTGCACCCCTCTCTCTCCTGCATCCTTGGGTCCCTCCCCTCTTCTGGATCATCCCCATTCGCACCCACATATGCTGGTCTTTTTTTTTTTTAATGTTTAATTGTGATGAAATACACATAACATAAAATTTACAATTTGCTATGGGCTGAATTATATTCCTCTCAAATTCAGATGTTGAAGCCCTAACCCCCAGTATTTCAGAATGTGACTGTTTGAAGAAAAGGCCTTTAAAGAAATGATTGAGTTAAAATGGGGCCATTAGACTGGCCCCTAATGCAATCTGACTGTTTTCTCTTCCAAACAAAAAACAAATCCTAAACCCCCCTAAACAATCACCAGCTATTGTTTCATATTTGTTTTCTTTTATAACAAAATATCTTATGAATTGTCTCTACCTCTTTACCTTCGATTTCCTATACTATAAGACAATGCCATATTATCTAAACATGTATTTTAAAAAACATAGGCAAGAAGCTCTCTGTTCAATATTCTTACGTGTTTCAAATTCTCCCCTTTGCTCAGAGAGATGATAGATTCTATGCTATGAACTAAAATTTGAGCTGTAAATTGCTCTGGGGAGAAGGACTGAAAGTTATGTGAAGTTTTCATTTTTGATATGGCAATTTTTCCTATGAAGTTTGCATTTTCTAACTGAATACATATATTACTTTGATTAAAATATGTCAACCAGAGTAACCTGAGCAGGTAAATTGTGGCCTCATCTTGCTTTCTTGTTTTCCCTTTATATCTCTTGGAATTTAAAAAAAGTAATATATGTTTTATTATTTTTAATAAAATGAAATATTTTCAAAAACTAGCATGTAAGAGAAACAAGTTCATACACAGATGTGATCTTCCAACCAGCAGATGGCAGTCTACTGAGAAATCTTCAAAACACATTTGGTCTTCGTTAGATCCATAGTTTGCTACTCCCTGATAATTCCCCACAAGTAGCAGAGGCAGCCTGTATGCTTCAGTCTTCTCTCCAGCTGTGCCGGCAGATATAAGATGCTCGGGAGAGTAAAAATAACATCCAATAAAGGCTGAGGATAACTGTGATATAATAAAAATTATTAACTTCTGCTTGGGAATTTGTTTTTAAATTTTCAATTTCTGGTTAATTGTGAATAAACATAAAAAGCCATTTGGTAGTAATCTTAGTTGTTGACATTTTTAATGTGTTATCAGTCATTTCCTGCATGAGTAAATGAAGTATATCAGGTATAATTTGCTCTTTGAAGCCAAGCGTTCTGAAACGGTCTATATCGATGTCCATTCTCATTGCGCAGCACTGATGATGTACATGCAAAAACCTAGGTGATAGCGTGCTTTAAAACTACGTCTTTTACACCTTTGAAATCACTTGTTCTCAAAAGTGAAATATAAAGACTATCAGAAAAATTGTGGGTTTCACTAGATCAAAAGTTTTCTGTGTGGTAGAAATTAAAATTCACGATCTTCCCCTATTCATGTAAACACACTGCATTCATTTCCTAGGGCTGCTGTCTCAAAGTACTACAGACCAGGTGGCTTAAATACAACAGAAATGCACTGTCTCACAGTTCTGGAGGCTAGAAGTCCAAAATCAAGGTGTCGGCAGGTCCATGCTCCCTCTGAAGCCTTTTGGGGAGAATCTTTCCTTGGCTCTTCGGATTCTGATGTTTGCTGACAATCTTTGCTGTTCCTTGGCGTGTAGGAGCATCGCTCCAATCTCTGCATGTCACATGACATTCTCCCTGTGTGTCTGTCTCTCTGTCTCTTCTCCTTCTTTTAAAGACCCCAGTCATACTGGATGAAAGGGCCACCCTAATTCAGTATGACCTCGTATTTACTAATTACATCTGCAATGTCCCTATGTACAAACGAGGTGACATTGTGAGGTCCTGGAGGTAAGATCAACACATCTCTTGGGAGGACACAATTTAACTCATAACGCATATTAATGAAATTAAATTTCATGAGTTTTTTCCTGATCTATATAAACACATTCTCCATGTGTCCTCTCAGAAGCATTCTATCCGTGCTCCTTGCCCTGTTGTGTTTTCCAGGAGGCTGATCTCTGTGCACTGCCGCCTCCTGGCTTCTTGTTGGCCTTGGCCAATGGGAGGCACCAGAGGAGGTCAGGAGAGTGAGAGGTGGATATTTATCGTTCCCATTCCCCGTCTGTGTCGCTGCAGTTTGGGCAGTGGGTGCATCTCTCTACCACTGCACTCCTGTCAGGCAACCCTGCTTCCAGGTTTGCAGCTCTGGGCCATGGTACCCTCCCCGCCACCTTGCCTTTTCAGACCCACGGGTCAGGATGCTTTGCCTTCCTTTCTTGGTTCCCTTCAACCTGCCCGCATCTCTGTCCACAGTCCTTCATTAAGCTCCTTCAATTGCGCATTCTGAGCATACCATCTGTTGCTTGCTTAGATCCTGACTGATACAGTAACCAAAATATAGCCTTGGAAAGCGTAAATGTTGTGGTGGACAATCCCTTCCTTTGGGAATTATGATCTCTTATTTCACAGTAATTCTCCTCAGTCCGTATGGCTTTCCAATGGTGATTTTCTATCTCCCTCATTTCTGTCTTTATGAATTTGTATTCAGGAAGGAAGAGTCGTCCCTTCCCTTCTATTTATTTATTCAATTACTTATTTATACCTGTATGGTCTCATGGATATTAATCTTAGAATTATAACCCAATATTATCATTATTGATTTTATTGCTTGATTTGTTCCAGCCTCAGCCATCAGGTGCTCCTGCAGGTCGGCTTTTGTGTTCTTTTAACACGCCATCACTCTTTTTCGTACTTCCTTACTTTCTGCAAGTACCATAAGATGCTCCAGGCTCATCTGGTATTTCCTTTGCCCCCATCACTGTGCCAAAGAGCCCTGTTTCCTTTAATTGGAGAATGGTACTTAGAAACCAGGATGTTGGAATTAGCTGTGCCCATGGCACCCGGATGTCACTACTTCTACGTCCTCTCAGTGGCGGAACTGAGGAATCCGTATGTATTTATACTAACCCATGTATACAGATGGGTTTGTATACATTTGTTTCTGTAGATACAAAACTGTATCTACAGAATATATGTGTACACACACACACACACATATATACACACATGTATATGTGCATGTACATACATACACACATATTAGTTTCACAGTTTTTGTGCAAGTTAGGGGCAAATAATAAGCCATATGTGATTTCCATTTCCTGAGCTATAAGAATAGGGTAATAACGGTAACCACACAGTAACACGTCTCTGGGTGTACCCCTATATCTATTATATAGCAACTCTGGCCTTCTCTTCTCTCCTTCCTCAAATTACTCTCAAATTGTTCCAAGATCTCCCAGGAGTATGCATGAACGATGCAGTGTGACACTCCCTTCGGGACCGAAGCTCTCATTCTTCCAGCTGCTGGGAGCGTAAGTGGCTTACAGCTTTCAGGTAAGTCTTTCTCCCAGAACTGCCCGCTGCTGAAGAGCTGCCTTGCTCAAAGTCCTGCTCCCTTTCTGGGGCAGGCTGTATTCAATAACTCGTCAGTGTAGGCATATCGAGGCCCAGCCCCCTTTGCCTGAGTTTGGAACCATTCCAAAGAGCCACCCCAGCTCCAGACGTCCTCGCGGGATCAGCGGAAGCCTCAATGGAACTGCACTGCAGTTCATCTTCTCTCTTTGCCCAATCTCGTCTCTTTACCTCCCCAACAGAACTCGCTCCCAAGAGCACTCCTCGATAAACTTTGCACAGGTAAACCTCTGTCTCGGAACTGCCTGCCAGGGAACCCAGCCTGAGCAGTCCACTGCAGAAGCGGTTCTAGGCAGCAGACTCTGCAATCGAGCTTCGAAGGCGGTCCACCTACGGCCATCTGGCGTGAAGACCACGTAACCGGTGACGCTGGAGCAGCGAGAACCCTTGGCCGCGGCAGTGCGGCTACTGTCAGACGTCTCCCCAGTGTGGACTCGGGCTCAGAGGCTGGCGAAGGAATTGCATTGCGGGAGGCGGGTGGGGTCAGTGTTTCATTTTTGAAAAGGGAAAATCGGTAATTATAAGGCATATGGAATCAGGTAGCTATTGCTGGAGAAAATCAATGAATTGGAGAAGACAATGAAAGTCTGAGAGTGGTTAAGTTTTTCTTTTTTCCTCCCTCTCTTCCTATATCCTCCCCTCCCTTCATTATTACTCCCTGTCTTAGTAATTTCTTTTCAATTATTTTCAGTGTTCTCTCTTTCTGGAATTTCTATTCACCAGATATTGAGCCTCCCAGGTCCGTCTTCTCATTTTCTTTGCTCTTCTCGTTCATTTCCACGCTTTCCTCTCTCCCTAGACCCAAACTCGGAAACCTTCTGATTCGATTCCTCCAGAGAAGAAGTCTAGCCTTCCCCAGAGGTGGGGAAGGAGCAGTCCCCCGGCTGCCTGGACTAGAGAAAGAACATCGTGTCTAAGTGCTAATTAACACATTACGAAATAATCCCTCATTCCTCCCAACCTCCAAATTACCTGCTGCCTCCTGTTTCTAAGCCTCTGAGAGGGTGGGCGCAGGAGGGGAGGGGAGGGGCAGTTCAGTGGAGAAGAATTAGCTTATTATCTTGTATTCTTTTCAGACATCTGGCTTTCAGTCGACTAAGACAGTTATCACTCTCCCTCAGTTTCCTTTTATATCTCTTGTCTTCTATTCTTCTGCTTTCCTCTTTGCCTTTATGGATTTAAACCCTTGACATTATTGGGCCTTCAGGAGGTAATTAGGTTTAGATGAGGTCATGGGGACAGGGCGCCATGATGAAGTCAGTGTGCTTGTAGAACCAGGAAGTGACACCATGTGAGGCATCTCTCTCTGCCTTGTGAGGGCACAGTGAGAAGGTGACCACCCCCAACCCAGGGAGAGCCCGTGCCAGGAACCGAATGGGCCAGCACCTCGATCTCACACTTCCCAGGCTAGCACGATGGGAAATAAACGTCCGCTGGTTAAAACTCCCAGCCTCTGTTATTTGTTATAGCAGCCGAAGTTGAGTAAGACGATTATTTCACTGTTACTTTAGTTCAATTCTTCTACTGTTATTTTACTACTCTTTGGTCATTTAGAAATTGCATTAGTGCTTTGAACTATATCCGGAAACACATTTGCTTTTTATTTCAAATTCAATTTCCCTTTATTTAACAAATGAGATCACACATGATGTTTTATAACCTTTAAAAAATTACACAGCATGATGATTAATTTGTGGCCAAAATGCCAAGGTTCCTGTCCTCCCCATTCCTTTGTCAGCACCTGCTCACAGTCTGTCTGCAGGAAAACAAGTATGGCTAACACAGCTGCTCCCGAGGGAGGGTGGAGACTGGGACGGGGAGGGTCTAGGTCCTAAGGGAGGTGGGATGTGGGTACCCGAGGAATTGTTGCCTGGGGGGAACTACTGGGAAAGGACAAAAGGCATGAGGTTTAAGGCAGGTGCCTTTCATTCTGAAACTTCCAGAGCAAAATGTGATATCCAGACCCTATCTGTATATTAGACATCATAATGACCTGGGATGGGATGGACTAGCCACAGTCATAAGGATATAATTCTATTGGTCTTTATTAACTCATTGGTACTGTCCTCAAAGGCCACCAATTGTTCTCATGGCCACTCCAGGGAGGAAGAATATACCCCTGAGTGGCAGCCTTTGGACCAAGAAGAATAATGGTGAAAGGAGCTCGGAAGTGGGCATATCTGTGGAATCACCGAATCCACCCAGAGATCGAGGGCCCATTGAAGGAAGCTAATTAGGAACCTGATAGATCAGTATTTCCTCAGAAATACTAATGGAAGCTATAATGATGTCAATATAATTCTGAAGCCTGGAGCTTTGCTGAGCATCAAACGGCAAAGGTCTGTTTTTTTCAGCCTCCCTGATGCATCTTTTTTAATGTCGGCTGTATTTTTAGGTGGAAAGCAGAAAAACTTTACTTTTGCTCCCTAAGGAAGATCACGTAGTAATCAGCTAGAATTTCTGTTTGAGGATTTAAAAGAGGAGTAAAGAAATCTGAAAATGTGAGGATAGGGCAGTCTTAGTTCAAGGCACATCCCGTGAGAGTCAAAGCTAATTTTGCAACAAATTTGGGCATTTTCAGTGGTCTCAAAGTATCTGAGAAATTTTTACCAAAGGAAAATATAGAAAGGAAAGTATAACCTCATTTTTAATTCACTTTGATTTTAAAATAAATATGGGGAGGAGAGGATGCGAAATCAAACAATGACAGTGTTCTTAGCCTGATCTAGAACCACAGCTGTTTCTGGGCCTTACACCTGCGTGACCCGCTTCATGCCCCTTCCCTTAGCATTCCTGTCTTGGTCAGGTGACCGTCCTTCCTCCAACCCCTCCTGCGACTTTTAGGGTCTGATACTGGACTCATGAATTCTGTTGTTATCGTTTGTCTTGTTGGGATGGGAGCTGAGGCCCTAGAACAAAAGGAAGTCCCAGAGTCAATCCTCCTGGGACAGCAACTGACTAGAAAGGGGGCTCTCAGGAGGAAGAGGGAGCTCCTTCCCCTCTCAGGGCCTTGCCTCTACTGAGTCTAGATGGCCTGAGGGGTAAGATGGTCACTGCCACTTGGAGACTAGACAGGAAGGAGGCAGGGAGGAAGCCTTGGGAGACTCTGAGGGATGATCTGGGGCTCTGGGCCCCTGATAATGATGTTACCTAGCAGCCAGTAACAAAAGGAAACAAAACAAAAGACTTTTTGAGAGGTGTGATTCGTTTTTGTAATCAGTAAAGTCTTCTCAAACACCACTATATATTGTATACCTCGGGGTTCTCCAGAGAAACGGAAGCAATAAGATAGATAGACAGACATATGAAAGAAGAGATTTATTATAGGAATTGGCTCATGCAGTTGTGGAGGCTGAGAGGCCTCACCATCTGCCATCTGTTAGCTGGAGACCCAGGAGAGCCACTGCTGTAATTCAGCCCAAGATCAAAGGCCTGAGAATCGGAGAGCTAAGGGTGTAAATCCCAATCTGAAACTGAAAGCCTGAGAACCAGGAGCACCGATGTCCCAGGTGAAGTTGGGTGTCTCACCTCACACAGAGAGAGCAAATTAGCCCTTTTTGTTCTATTTGTTCTATTTGGGCCCTCAACTGACTGGCTGATGCCCACTCATACTGGGGAGGGGGGTTCTTCTTCACTTAGTTTACTGATTTAAATGCTAATCACAGATACACCCAGAAATGATGTTTTACCAGCTATCTGGACATCCTGTAGCCCAAATAACACATAAAAACAACCATCACAATTGCAGACTAGTATTGGCTGAACTATGGAGGAGAAGGGACAGGGGTGGCTTTACTTGGGCTGGATTTGTAAAGGGGAGGACAGTGCCTCCTGAGGCTGCTGTATCAGGGCAGAGATGGGTGGGATCCCCAAGGGGAAGGCGACAAGGTAATGGGCTGTGAGGTCAGCCATCCTTCCCGCACGTCATTACAGCACTTATTTCTGAGAGCTGCACTCGGCACACTCGCCCACATGCTGCCTCTGGCCTTCGAGCTCCGGGAAAGCAGGGATCCTGTGTTGTTTCACGCGCATCTCCATAGCAGCACTTAACTCATAATCTGCCATATTTGGGGTTCTTAATAACTGTTGTTTACATAAATGAGTTACCGCGTTAGTGTTTCACCTCTAAGTGCTATACGGAAAATGACTAATATTCTTAAGGAATTCTGATGATGGCATGGAATGACTTCATTCACTCTTAAGTGACTGACACCAGCCCTGTTGATTTTCTCTTTAAAGGGGTCATTTGAGCCAAATCCTTGACTTTTATCTGAGTCTCTGTCTAGAAACGATTACATTGGTGCTATGTCACCTTGGGCTGTTTCTATGTTAGCTTTTTGAAATTAAAAAATTAATATTTGCATGTGATTAAAAAAAGTCAAACACTACGACAGGGCATATCATGAAAAGTGTCATGCTCCCATGCCGAATGTTTAGTATCTTCTCTCCAGGGGCATATACTAACTTCTTGGGCATACTTTCATAAAGTTTCATATATGTTTATATTTATATGGGCATATTTATAGGTATGCACACATATTTAATAACTTGTTTTTCAATTTGCTTTTGTCATTCAAAATATATCTTGGAGGCATCACACTTCCTGATTTCAAATGATACTACAAAGCTACAGTAATCAAAACAGTATGGTATGCTCATAAAAATACATATAGACCAACGGAACAGAATAGAGCACCTAGAAATAAATCCTCGCATATACGGTCAATTAATATTTGATAAGGGAGCCAGGAATATTCAATGGGAAAGGATAGTCTCTTTAATAAATGGTGTTTAGAAAACTGGATAATCACATGCAGAAAATGAAATTGGACCCCTATCTTACACCACTCACAAAAATTAACTAGAAATGGATTAAAGACTTAAAATATAAGACTCAAAACTGTAAAACTCCTGGAAGAAAACATAGGGGAAAGCCCCTTGACACTTGGACCCCTATCTTACACCACTCACAAAAATTAACTGGAAATGGGTTAAAGACTTAAAATATAACATAGGGGAAAGCCCCTTGACATTGGTGTTGGCAACAATTTTTTTGGATATGGAACCAAAAGCAATCAACAAGTGGAACTACATCAAACTTAACAGCTTCTGTACATCAAAAGAAACAAACAACAAAATGAAAAGGCAATCTATGTTGGGAGAAAATATTTGCAAACCATATGTCTGATAAGGGGTTAATATTGAAAATATATGAAGAATACATAAAACTCAGCAACAAAAAACCCCAAACAATCTGATCAAAAAATGGGCAGAGGAACTGAATAAACATTTCTCCTAAGAAGACATACAAATGGCCAACAGGTACAAGAAAAGGTACTCAATATCACTAATTATCAGGGAAATGAAAAATCAAAACCACAATGAAATACTACCTCACACCTGTTAGGCTATCATTAAAAAGACAACAGATGACAAGTGTTGACGAGGATATGGAAAAAAAGAGAACCCTTATGCACTGTTGATGAAAATGTAATCGCTTCAGCCACTATGAAAAAAGAGTATGGAGGTGCTTCAAAATATTAAAAATAGAATTACCATATGATCCAGCAACCTACTTCTGGATATATATCCAAAGAAAACAAAAACAGGACATGGAAGAGATATCTGCATTCCCATGTTCACTGCAGCATTATTCACAACAGCCAAGATATGGAAACAACCTAAGTGTCCATCAATAGATGAACTGATAAAGAAGATATGGTGTACACATATACACAATGAAATATTATTCGGTCATGAGAAAGAAGGAAATCCTGTCATTTGTGCCAACACAGACAGACCTTGGGGGCATTACGCTAAGTAAGATAAATCAGGTAGAGAAAGACAAATACCGCGTGATCTCACTTATGTGTTCAATCTAAAAAAAAGCTGAACTCAGAGAATAGAATGGTGGTTCCCAGAGGCTGGAGGGGGCAGGGGGAAGAAAATTGAAGAAATGTTGGTCAAAGAGTATAAACTTCCAGTTAGAAGATGACTAAGTTGTGGGGATCTAATACACAGCATTGAAAGTTACTAAGAGACTATCTTAAGTGTTCTCACCACATACAAATGCATGCACACAAATGATAATTATGCAATGAGACAGAGATGTTGGGTAATGCTATGGTGGTAGTCATATTGCAATACATAAGTGTATCAAATCGGCATATTGTACACCTTCAACTTACACAATGTTATATGTCAACTACAGTGTGCATATTCTCTCTCTCAATCAGTGATTGTCCATATTGCCACATGTAAACAGACATCATTCCTTTTTTAAAAAACAAAGCTACATTAAAGTAATACTTGCACCTGATTTAAATATAAAACACACATAAGGGTTTACAATGGAAGAGAATCATCTCCTGCCTCATCCCCTCACCTCTAGCCCTGCTCCCAAAGGCAGCCTCTTACACCTAGTTCTGCCTTCACTTTTTCTCATGGATAGCACCATATTATAAGTAACATATTTATACTTCTGTTTAATTGATTGACTTAAAATATTTTCTATGACATCCTGCTATGACGAGGATCTATCCCACTAATATGATTGTCTCTATCAATTTTAGACATTGTTTATTAATTTTCTAATAAGATAGGTAAGCATTTAGCTACTTACTCCATCCTATCTCCTCCCACTATTGTTCCATCTCTACTTACAATTCCCCCTCTGGTCACCTCTAGGGCCTCGAACACTATACTTAAAACTCCATTTCTCTTTGCATCAACTATAGGGAGCATCTTCTCACTTTGAAGCACAGGAATATTAATAAGCCCTTCCTTCTCTCCACTTGTATTACCCCCTCCACAACAATCTCTTCATCTTTCAAAATCTCTCAGCTCTCCCTTTGATTTGCCATTGTCAAGTTGATAACATTTTCATTCTATTTTGTAACCACAAAGAAATCTTCTATTACTTGCTGGTACCTGCAGGGTATCTATACATATATACATACATACATACATAAATATATATATGATACATGATATCAAATATATATATTATCTTATATAAAAAATATATATATTAGGACTCTTTTAGTAGCAAGTTACAGAAAATTCAACTCAAAGCAAATGAAGCAGAAAAAAATTAGTTTGCTCGCATAATGGCAAAGTGTAGGAAAAGATGCAGCCTCATGCGAAACTTAATCCAAAAATGTTATTAGGACCTCGTTTCTCTCTCTCCTCCAACTCTTAAATTCTGCTTTCTGTTGCTCCCATTCTGAGTAAGCTCTCCCTTCAAGGAGGCAAGATGTTGGCAGTTGTTCCAGGTTTTCACTCTTCCAAGTTCAAATCCAGTAAATCCAGTAAGTCAAATTTGAGGATTCATTCTGATTGGAACAATGTGTTCTCATGCTCAACCCCGAGACCACTGCTGGGAGCAGAGGACTGGGTATGCTGGTTATCTACCCCCCACCTCTGGAACCAGGACTGGAGCTCTACCTAGAGCATAGAAGGGGCTCCTCCAGCAGGAAACCAGGGTGCTGTTATCCAAAGAAAGGAGGAAAGGAGACTGAGCACCAACAGTAACAAATACCCACCCTCAACTACAAACTCTAATGTCTTCAGAGTTCTGTTTATATAAACTCGTGAGCTGAATGAGCAGAAGATACAGAGAGTGGTGGTGGTTCCTGTGATCTAACAGCGGTGCAATAAAGTTTTGAAAATGGCATTGGCTAAATGAAACACAGATAGAGAACTAATTTTGCTTGAGAGCCACCGGTGTGCAACTATTGGTCTGTCTATTAATTCTGAAAGTTAAAAAATGCAAATAGTATTTATATTATAATAGCTACGTAAACAGTTTTTACAGCAGAGTGAATTAATGTTTTCAAACTTCCCAGGATTCCTGTCATGACTACTGCAGCACACAGATGACCCTGGTCTCCGTCTGCAAAGATTCTGCCTCCTTACTCTCCACCCGCTGAATCCAGAATCCAGCGGCATTTCAGTTTACTGCATACTTATACCATACTCTGAATGGCAGATATTGTTGCCTGCCCACTGCCACTGCCTCACTCGTCCTTGCTAGGACCTTTGTTTTCCTTGGTTGCCGTCACTGATGTTGCAGTTCTTCTCAAATGTCTTGTGATCTATTTGTACTTTTACAAGAGGTAGGAGTTTGAAGCTTGATTGGGAACTCTATGAATGTTGGTGGGATTTATCAACGGATCAGTTCATTTTAAGTTAATAGGCAGGGAGCTTTCTGCTATTATGTTGGATCCTAGATAAAAACCAAGAGAGTCTTTATTTTTTGAGTAGTGACATCTATATCGGCTACTCTTACTAGTTCATTAGACAGTTCATTAAACAGTTGATTAAAAAATTGATTAGACAGTTCATTAAATAGTTTAGGTTAAGTTTAGATAAGACCCTGTTACCACCTTAATTTTTATTTTATTTACTTATTCATTTATTAATTTTAGTCATTTCATTCATTTATTCATTTTATTTATTCGCTGTGTAGCAGATGGAGGAGGATATAGGAAACTTTTGACTTCCATATTCAGACCTTCAATTACTCCCACATGTTTTGACCTACCCTTAAGTTCCGCCGTCCCCGCTAGCCAACTCCAGAGCTTGCATGGGGTTCTATTCGGCATGCTGGCTATTTTTCTTTCATTAGTTAATACTTTATATGCTTTTTGTTCTACGGAATTTGTTGTTTTCTTTTATATTAATGGCCTATTCTCTTTAGTGTTGTGAATTTAAGCCTTTAAAAGAAGTCCATTACTACTATCTTAATGGTTCCTTAGAAAGGGGATGATATAAATACATGTGCTTAATTAGCACACCATATTAAACCTGGTCTCTGCATCCCTCGTTTTAATAGCTGTATAGTAATCCATTGTATAGATGTATTTTTTTCATATATTAACTTGTCTTCTACTGATTAACGATAAATTTTGTGACTCCAAACACTGCTGCCATGAACATTTTGGACATACCTTTAAGCTCATGTATATCCGTAGAATAGATTCCTAGAGGTAGAGAGTTGAAGGTTGGCAAGTCCCTCTTTGGAGTGTGTGTGTTTTCGGAAAGTGATATTGTATAGTGATTAAAAGCATGAACTCTGGGGCCAGGCTGCCTGGGCTCATAATCCTGGATCTCTTCCTTAGCATTACTGTGACCTTGGGCAAGTTACTTAAGTTTCTCTGTCTTGTTTTTCTAATGAGTAGAAAGGAGAATTGATAATATCACCTTTCTCCTAGGGTTGTAAGGATTAAATGAATTAATTTGCTGAGATTCATTTCTGATAATAAAATCTCAGTAACTATTATCTGTTAATGGTACCATTCTAGGTCAGACTTAGCAACCACACTAGTTAAAAAAAAAAAGCCACTATATTTGGTGGGCTGGAGTGGGCACTCTGGCTAGCGCTCCTGGGCACGGCCCTTCGGGGAGGTAATGTGGTTCCCTCTCAGCAGGGCTGCAAACTGGGGAACAAGAAGAGAGATACAGCTGACCTTGGAGAGGGGCTCAGAGCTTTCTCACCTAGTAGTTATTGAATGCAGCCACGTGACAGCTGCGCTGTTAACTGCTTTTCCCTCTAGTTCTAGACAGTGCTTGGCACATAGATGAATGAATGAAGCCAGGTTTAAGAATAATTTTTTTCATCTCTTTAATTCATTCCCGTCATCCTCAAGCCTTTAATAAAGTCTCATTAACCTTACTTATAGCCTAGTTCTACTGCAAGCATGCTTGGGAGGGAGGGGACCGAGGAGGAGGGGCATGTGAAGGAAGCATCACTGAGTCATCCTGCCTGAGTTCAGGGTAGCAACCAGAGCAGAAGAGAAGTAAACACAATTCCTGGGCCTTCCTGGGAATACTTGTGCGGGAGCCCACTAAGAGCCTGGACTTTCTGCTACCCTGCAGGACCGCTTGCACTTAGGTATTGAAAGGAGAAGACCTCTCCAGACTGGGAAGTCTGGCATATTTAAGTTAGCCCAGGGCCTGCTATATGGTAGTCTCTAAGTAAATGGCAGCTTTTTATATCTTATTCCTACATTTTGGTAAGGACAAATAAAATCTGCATTTGATGCCATATCCACTCTTCCTCAAGTCGTACCTGACTTTGTGTGTTATGGATATGATTGCCCGTTCAAGGCCTCGTCCCAGTACAGCTGTTAGGTCAGCGAGGTGATCATCAGGTCGAATGAGACTTGGAGACCAGACAGGGTAGCAGGGATCGTGAACTTTCTATCGACCCTCCTCAGGAGCATAACCTTGCTTCTTGAAAATTTCAAAGAATCTGTTTCTGTCTCTGTAAAATGGGGATTAGTGCTATAATATCTACCATCTGTCTGGGCTTAAGAGCACATCTTGACATTAAATTAAAAGAGAGAGCAACTGAATAAATTAGAATGGGTAACACACCTTGAAATCTTGACCCAAAGTCACTATTAATGGTAAAACCATTATGGTATTATATTTCTCTAACATTCCTAGCAGATGTTTGGCTACAGAAAAAAATCTTGATTTTGAGTACTGTCTTAGAATATGGTTATATATTCATATATTAATGTCTTGAAAAATAGAAGATCTATGTTCAAAAAGTGGTTATTTTCTGAAATTAAGTAATAAATGCAATAAAAGGACAGAGCACATATTCATACACATAAAATACCTGTGTTAATTGTTCATTTTGGCTCTTTTTTTTGTTCATTTTGTTTTTTGGTGTCATTGAAAATGAATCAAGGACTTAGCATGAATAGCAAAAAACCGAATTAACAAAGACACATTTATAGTCACCAGCAGGGACAATATGGATACTGAAGCCAGGAAGCTTGTCTGGAGCCAGGAGAGCTCCAGAAATGTCCCGATGGTATCAAACCCCAACTTAGATCTCTCCAGACAAAAGATTCGAGTCTACCTCTAATTTTAATAATGAAACAGATGTCAAGGTCGAGGACCCTCTTGGGGTCTTCATTTGTGATGGATATCTGGGTGGTGTTTGTTTTGTTTGGGGGAATAAATATTTGAAAGGAGTAACTGAAGATGGTTATGCTGCTGTTATGATGTTATTGATACACAGGCTGACGCTATTATGGAGGATGCTATCAGGCTACATTATCTTTATGCCTCCAAGGTAACCTGAAGCAACTGTCTATTGACGTGGCACCACCTTACACTAAAGCGTCTGCCCTGCCTGGGGACTGTAACCCAAGCCAACCACATGCCTCACAGACAGCTTTCTTTAGCCACTGACAACATCAAGGAAGGAAGAGCATGAAATCATCCGGCATGAACGCTTCCGAAGGGGGAATTAGTGGCTGAGTGACTCTCACGGAGGGTGGCCTTGCCATCTTCTGATCTATTTAGGGGCAACCACTAGAAAGTCTCTTCAAGCAAGGAAATAAAGTTTTACAAGAAGGAAACTGAAGGTGATCTGAACCCCTGGAAACTTTTCTTTCCCCTTTGAGCTTTGCCATGTTTCACTGCAAGTCATGTCAACGTGGAAAGCAAGGCTCGCCAAAAGACTGAAATTTCCATGTAGAACGATGCACCCGTTCCCGTGCTCAGCCCTGCTGGCCTGTTTTGGGAATACGAGGGAGACTGCTCCCTTCGACCAGCCCAGTACAGCCGAAGCTCATTCCACCATCTACGATCAGCCCGTGGCCAAAGCGGGCCGACAACCAAGTCACTCAGGAGGAGAAGGAACTTTAGAAAAAAGGCAAGATTCCAGCACCCATTCGGAGAGAAATGGCAGTGCCAATCGGAATTCAAGGAACCACACTGCTGTCCAGCCTACTGGGACCTCTGAGGATGGGCCTGGGTCCCTGGATGCTGAATTGGACTGTGAAGCGGTTACTTTTGAGACTCCTATCCCCAGAGCATCAATTATTGAGCTGCCAACGGTGAGTATTCCCGATGCTGTTGCAGAAGGGATGGTGTTGCAGCAGAGTGCTGGCCATTTGCTGAACGCCTTCAGGGGACAAACTTGTTTAACATCATAAGTGCATAAGACATTGAGGAAGTGCGTAAAGCCTTTTAAATTCTCATAAAGTTCTCAAAGGATGTGGAAGAAGACAATGACGATATGCACTGGGGCCTTAGTAATGACCAATGTTGGCCTTTAATTAACTGCCCATGGTGCTTCAGAGCCAACAATGTCTCAACAAAAGATAAGGAGTAACATAATCTTTTTTTTTTAATTGGTCCACGAATTTATTTATATGAAAATCCACACTATGAAAAGTTGGGTTATAGAATTTAAGAAATCATGTCTACATTAAATGAATCACATGATATCAAAGCAATACGGGAAAATTTGGGCATGACAATCACTGTATGCATAGCAGTAAAAGAGGAACTGACTGATACAACTGCTCATAATATAGAAGTTTCTGTGATTGTTTTCTGAGACTTAAAAGCAGGAGAATGAAGTTATTTGAAAAATATGGTGCTGCTGCATCTTGAGTTATTTATCTCGGTTCCTTGTTTTGGTATTACTGAATTTTAATTGTCGACTATTCTGATTGAATGGAGCTGCACAATCATTTCAAAATTCTTGGTAATTCCAATTTAGGGAGGCAGTCTAGAGGCAGGGTTTCTTAAATCACATTTTCCAAAGATACTCCCTGAGCAATTTTTGGTCATATTTCTGGCCAAATAGCTTAGGACCAGAATTATACAACTGAGAAGTCTTCAGGGATCCATTACTAAGATATTCTGATTTTTTTAAAAAACAATTTTTTCATCAAGTTTAACAAATCATTTTTGTTTGACTTGCTGACTTGAATCCAAGAAGCCTCATTAGCAATGAAAACTGCCAAACAGTGAAGACAGGGCTAAAAGATAATTTTAAAAAGTTTTATTTAACATTTTACAAGCTTATATTAAATAATTAAATGGACAGAGGATTTCACCAAGCCCTCTGTTATAGCAAGAACTATAATGTATTTTTGTAGCAATACTAAACTGAACCCCAAACAAAACCTAATACATTTGTTCAATTTTTCAGTTTATACTCATACCCAGATTAAGATATTTTTAGTAGTATTATAGTTAGCTGAGTAGACATCAAGGCCAACTTTATATTTGTTGCATATTAAAGGAACTAAGGTGTACTGTTTTTAATGAACTGGGAGACATTCTGTTGAATAGAGATTCTAGTAACTCAGGACCCACCTTATATTGCAAAGTATAGCAGCAACTATAGAGAGTTGATTTGATTTTATCTTTCTGTTTTAGGGGCATATATAAGGCCTCAAGGTAAATATGTGTATTCAGAAATAAGCAGTTAAATAGCACGGTAACATCCATATTTACTATCCACTTGGCAAGAGCTAACCCATGGAGAGACTACAGAGGTCAACAAGCTTTACGAAGGAACAAGATATAATGCAAGGCTGAATATAAATGTCCCAAAAAGAGACACACATAGGACGGATCAAAGGAGGCTGGAGGGTCTGGAAAGGTACATTGCAGGGGAGGTAGAATTTGAGATTGGTCTAGAAGGAGGGTTAGGATTTTTAAAAACAGAGATAAAAGAGAGGATGTTGAAATAAAAGGAAATTGTATAAACAAAACCATGGATGTAGGGGAAGGTAGCACAGGAATAGGTTCATCAGATTGGCTAAATTGGAGATACCTGGGAAGGCAGATTGAGGCCAAAAGCGGGATGTCTTGAATGCTGTAGTGAGAAATTAATTTTGAGCAGAGAAACGCATGCTTGGGATTTCACTCTGGGACGACATATAGGTAGAGTCACATGGGACGGAGAAGAGTTGGGAAGACTGCAGTTGGGAAGCCACTGTAATAATCCTGGCCTGAGCACATTTATAAAAGGAACAGCAGGAAGGGGAGAAGGGACCCCCATCAGGTTACAGATGCAGTAGTTGACTCTAGGGTGATGAAACACTGCAAAATCAAGTGCCAAATGGTCATTGAATCTAGTTCATGTGTGAGAAACTAACACGTACAGAATGCCCGCTGTGTGCCGGCCATTCTTCTAAGTGCTTTACATGGAGTAGCCCATCGAACCCTGGTCACAGTGAGGCGCATATTATGACTCCCATTTTACAGATGAGGACATTGACAGAAAGGGCAAGACACAGAAAGTCCAAGGTCACAGAGGGAGGAAGCGGTAGAACCAGGACTGCAGCCCCGTTCTGTTTGATTCCAAAGTCCGACTTCTGAATTATAACATGCTTCTACCGCTCGTTTTTATTATTTGTGTGGTGTTTGAGGATTTATAATCAAATATTCATAGGTGATCTCACTTGACATGCAATCAAATTTAAATTCTATGTAAGTGTATCTGTGTGTGTAATAATAATAATTTGCTTTTTATTAATTTGCTTAACCTTTTTCTATCTTAGTTTCACGGTGTATACACTTTCCACTTTGCATCCTGTGATGACAGGCTTTGTTGATGACAGTGTGGGATTGCTTTGAGATCTTCTGATTAAAAGTGCCATAGGACTGCCCAGATTTTTCATTACCTAGTAATTTTGTCATGACATGTTTCCCTTCATTAGATGATGAATGAGCTTCCTCTGTTATAATCTTGCCCCGCAGCAAAAATATTTCCCTTTTGGATGCACTGATCTCATCATTTAATCTGCCTTGGTAGAGGCAACAAACAATACTTTTTTTTTTTTTTTTTTCCGAGTTCAGCCTCAGGATATAACCATACCTAAGATATGGGGATGAGTTAGTCTCTCTATCCATCTTTAGTTGCCTGGTGTGCAGACAGAAGGATGATTCATTTAAATTTAAAACAACATCTGGTCTTAGGGGAAAAGCTCTTCTAATTGGTGGGATTGTAGAGCCAGTGAAATACAGAAGTGTGCTGTTCATTTTTTGAGCCAAGAGTTACTGTGTTCTTACTCTGTGCCAGGACGGCAAGAGCGCCGGGGAAACAAAGATGATTAAGACACAGTCCCTGAAATTGCTTACATTCTAGTGGAAGATACAGTTGGGTAAAAAGGCAGTGTCAATGCAGGAAGAGAAGGCTGTGGGTCAACTTTGGACGCCACAGGAGGCTCTCATCTTAGCCTTGGGAAGACAGGGAGGCTGAGCTATATGGAGGAGAGGGGTTTCTACATTGTTCTTTTATGATTTCACACAGGACCCAACACTGCACCCTTCCTGGTTGAATAGTGCTGGTTTTCTCTTCTCTCCCTGCCCCCTACCAAGGTTGGCAGGGTAAGAAAGACACAGTTCCCACACTAAGCATTTTCAGATTAGTTTGGTAGTTTCAGAAAGTCTTTCTATAGCAGTTGTAAGTTTTTATCTGGTTCTTACTTCAACAAAGTAGTCAGCCTGACTTAGAAAGAGAAAGTAATTGTGGTTTGGGAAATCATCCCTGGGTATTTTAACTAGAAGTTAGATTTACTAAAAGAAAGGGAAACAGGGCCCATGGTAGTGTTGACAATTGCATTGCTTTCTGTAGCAGGCTGGTTTTGCCTCCAGACAAAGAAGTGGTAACCAGGATATTTTAGAATCCACATGGTGGTCTGGACCAAGCCTCACAGGCTCAGGCAGTCACTATTTTTGAGTGTCTGAGTCCCAGGCATCTAGAAACAGTTTTATCTTTCCCTCAGAGATAGTCTCTTGATACTCACACTTATAAGAGCCTGATATATAAATCAGAATGCTCTGTTAGTTATAAGCCTTGAGGACTGTCAGGGTAGGGCAAAGCTATGACTTTTCTGCACAGGAAAATTACACATAAAGAGAAATGACAGCCAAAAATTTGTTGGAGATTAGAGACTCAGACGAAGGGGGAGCTACAATTTTTTATTTTTATACATACGTAAAATATGTATAACATAAAATTTACCATTTTAATGATGTTTAAGTACACAGTTCTGTGGCATTAAGTACATTCACATTATCGTGCGACCGTCACCATCCATCTCCAAAACTTTTTCCATCTTCCCAAACTGAAACTCTGTGCCCATAAAACACTAACACCCCCTTCTCCTCTCTTCATCCTCTGGCAACCACCACTCTATTCTATGTCTCTGTGAATTTAGTGACCCTAAGTACCTCATGCAAGTGGAATCACACAGTATTTGTCCTTTTGTGTCTCGCTTATTTCACTTAGCATAACGTCCTCAAGGTTTGTCCATGTTGAAACATGTGTCACAAAGTCCTTCCTTTTTAGGGCTGAATAACATTCCATTAGGTGTATATACCACATTTTGTTTACACGTTCATCTACTGAAAAACACCTGGATCATTCCCACCTTTTGACAATTGGGAATAATGCTATTTTGAACATGGGTGTACAAATATCTCTTCGAGATCCTGTTTTCAATTCTTTTGAGTATATACCCAGAAGTGAAATTGCTGGATCATAAGATAATTCCATCTCCGATTTTTCAAGGAACTGACATACTGTTTTCCACACTGGTTGTACCACTCGATATTCCCAATGGCAATATACAGGGCTCCAATTTCTCCAGATCCATGCTTCCACCTGTTGCTTTCTGCAGTTTTTGTTTGTTTTGATAATAAATATCCTAATGGGTATGAAGTGGTATCTTGCTTGATTTTGATTTGCACTTCCCTAACGATTAGTGATGTTGAGCATCTTTTCATGTGCTTATTGGTCATTTGTGATATTTTTTTGAAGAAGTGTCTATTCTAGGCCTTTGCCCATTTTTATTGGTTTTTAAATTTTTTGTTATTGAATTAAAGGATTTCTTTGTGTATTCTGGATATGAACTCCTTGTCAGATATATGATTTGTAAATATTTTCTCCCATTTTTGTGGGAAAATACTTTTCACTTCTGTGATATTGTCCTTTGATGTACAAAATTTTAATTTTGACAAAATCTCATTTATCTATTTTTTTCTTTTGTTGCATGTGCTCTTAGTGTCATATTAAAGAAATCATTGTCAAATATAATATCATGAAGATTTTTCTGTATGTATCCTTCTAAGACTTTTATAATCTTAGCTCTTACATTTAGGTCCTTGATCCATTTTGAGCTAATTTTTGTCATGGTGTAAGGTAAGGCTCCAAATGCATTCTTTTGCATGTGAATATCCAATTTTCCCATGACCATGTGTTTAAAAGACTATCCTTCCTCCACTGAAGGGTTTTGGCACCTTATAAAAAATCATTTGACTATACATGTTAGAATTTATTTCTGGGCCCTCTATTCTGTTCCATTGGCCTATATGTCTGCCTTAATCCAGTACCACATTTTGATTACTGTAGCTTTGCAGTAGATTTTGAAATCAGTGAGACCTCTAACTTTGTTCTTTTTCAAGATTGTTTTGGTTATTTGGGGACCCTAAAAATTCCACATGAATTTTAGGATGGGTTTTTCTATTTCTGGAAAAAAAATACAGGGATTTTGATAGGGATTGCATTGAAACTATAGTTCGCTTTGGGTAATATTGACTTCTTAACAATATTCAGTCTTCTAATCCATGAACATGGTTTGTCCTATTTATTTGTGTCTTCCTTAATTTCTTTCAGCAATGTTTTGTAATTTGCAGTACAAGTCTTTCCCCTCTTAGGTTAAGTTTATCCCTAAGTATTTTATTCTTTTTGATACTATTGTAAATAAAATTTTCTTAATTTCCTTTTCAGATTGTTCATTGTTAGTACATAGAAATGCAACTGATTTGTGTGCATGGACTTTGCAATTTTACTGAATTTATTAGTTCTAATCACTTTTGTGTATATGTTTGTAGACTCTTTATGGCTTATATATATAAGATCATATCATCCGTGAGCAGAGATAATTTCATTTTTTCCTTTCTAATTTGGATTTTTTTTTTTGTCCAATAGCTCTGGCTGGAACTTACAATACTATTCAACAAAACTGTGTTGAATAGAAGTGGCAAAAATGAACATCCTTTGTTCCTGACTTTAGAAATTAAGTTTCAGTCTTTCACCATTGAGTATGATGTGGGTTTTTCATATATGGCCTTTATGTGTTGAAGTAGTTTCCTTCAATTCCTAGTTTGTTGAGTGTTTTTTTTTTTTTCAATTATGAAAGCATGTTAAATTTTGTTAATGCTTTTTCTGTATCAATTGATATTTTTTTCCCTTCATGCTGTTAATGTGGTATGTTATAGTGCATTTTTTTTTTTTTAATGTTGAACAATCCTTGCATTCCAGGAATATATCCCACTTGGTCATGGTGTAATCCTTTCTGTATATGGTGTAATTCTGTTTGCTAATATTTCGTTGAGGATTTTTACATCAATAGTCATCAGGGGTACTGGTCTCTAGTTTTCTCACACTGTATTTGTCTGACTTGGGTGTCAGGGTAATTCTGGCTTCATAGAATGAGTTAGGAAGTGATACCTCCTCCTCAATTTTTAGGAAGAGTTTGGGAAAGACGGTCTACCACATTTGGTAGAATTCACCAGTGAAGCCATCTGGCTCAAGGCTTTTCTTTGTTGGGAGGTTTTGGGTTAATGATTCAATCTCCTTACTAGTTTTAGAGGTCTATTTATATTTTCTCTTTCTTTATGATTCTGTCTTGGTGAAGAAGAGCTACGGAAATATGGTAATTACAATCATCACTTTTAAAGCACTACTAATAGACTAGGCATGGTGTTAAGTGCCTTATATGGATTAGCTTATTTGATCTTTTTAATCCTTTTTATGTTAGTTCCTGATAATTCCAATCAATCCTCTGCTCAAAACCCTCCAATATCTCTGCAATTCTCCCAGTAAAAGTCAAGTCTTTACAGTGGCTCATGGGTCCTATACAAAGTATCTCCCATTACCTCTCTGAACTCATCTCCTCCTGCTATTACTTATGGGGAAACTAGGACTTAAGCATCTGATTCATTTCCACTCTGTGGGTAACCCTTCCAGCAGACTCAGAAGCTCAAGTCAACAGGTCAAAGCATGACTTCCTTGGGCAGTGCAGAACTCATGCTATCAATAACTAAACAGCTGCTTACTCTGCTCTCCTTGTCTAGGCTCCATGCTCATCCTTCCTCTTTTCTTGGCAGTCTTTGTTAAAATCTGAGGTAGCTTAATTAACTGGGTTTCAGCTTCCTTGGTTAGAATCAGATTCCAGCCATGCTCTCTTGAAAATTCATCAAGGCCATATTACTTGGAATTTGGTGTTAGACTCCTGGACACCTATTAACAGAAAAGCTCTTGGGGGTGTTCACCTCTACAGGCAACTGATCCTATTCAACAAATTGATTTTTATTTTTAATGTCTTATAGTTGTCTGGAAGTAAAACCCTGGGAGTAGAGGGCAGTGCTGCTTAGAAGCATAATATAACTCGTGAGTAAACATCTGTCACTCGTCATCTCACTCTAAGTCTGCATCCCCCTTATTTGAGCATTTTTGGGGGGCAACTCTGCTGGGTTGCATTTCCACTTTCTAGTACAAAGCAGTTTTCCTGAAATTTTTTTAGAATGAAATCTTCCCTTCCTTTTCCTATAGGCCCTAATAGAAGAGAACAGAATTCTAGACTATCTATAAAAACAAATACTCTATTAAGGAAGCTCTCTGCTAGACAGATGGCTTGACATAGTTTTTTTAATAGAAAGCAACTCATAAATCCATGCAATCAAATGTTAGTATTCTAGTTCCTTCTCATGCTCCTTAGCATTCTAAGTCCTGATAATTTTTTTTGCAAGGTTTCTTTTTTTCAAAAGATTTTAAACACAGTGGCATGATAGTACATGATATATCCAGTGTACTCAGACAGGAATTTTCCAATCCAGATATTCAGTTGCATCCTGACTGGAAAAGAAGAAGACAGCTTCTTGGCTTCTCTTAGAATGAAATAAATAGTCCTCATAAAACCATGAACATTGACATTGCACAGCTTTGACTAGTGGAGACTGTCCATAAAAGACTGCAGAGAATGGCAAAAGTGTGAAACTATCAGACAATACAGAGCTGAGGAGCACATGTGTTCCAAACTAAGAAATAAAAGTTTGTTGTATAATTTCATCCAATTTTAAAGCACATTTTCAAGTAAGGTTACTCCTGCATGTACAATTCAGATAAAAAATGATAAATATATTCTAAGAAGGTGCTGATATGTTGGAGGGGGAAAGGTCCAAAAGGAAGAGGTCAATCCATTTCTGAGCAGCATCTATTTCTAGCTCAGAGAGAATGTGGCAATCTGCCCATGACCTAGTGGATCCTTTGCCTTCTTTAATAAAAGAGGAAGGTTTACTTTGTACATACGCAATGGCCTGGGGTGTCTAACCAAAGAACCACCAAGGAGATTCCATTCAGTTGCATCTGTGAAACTGGAATTTCCATCCTCTGGGTTATGTAAGATGCAGTTGTACACCAGTTAAAAAACAAATTCCAATATTCCATTCACTGGGGATGCTAGAAACTTTAAAATTTCGTATGCTCTAGGAACCACAAGGGCTAGTAGAATGAATGTGCTCTATCAGTCATGGGAAGTTAGAGGTTTTTTTTGTTTTTTGTTTTTTTTTCCCAGCTAAGGACATGTGTTAAACTTATCCAAACTGTCTTAGGTTTTGCACTCACATTTTCTCCTTTCCAAAGAAAATAACACTCATCTAGTTACCATTTTTTCCAATATGAAGTTTACACACTTGCTTTTGTATTCCACACCGGGGGAGGTGACAGTTTGGAAATCTGAGGCAATCAGAAGAAGAAGGAGTCTCTATAAGGGGCAGAGAAACTGCTATGGAAAGTAAGTTTTTGTTGTGGAAAGCTGATGTGTGGGCGAGTGTCCCACGTTCAGTTAAGAGGAAAATAACAACTCAGGCAATTATTAGAACCCAAACACATGAGCACTATTTGGTTGTCCACAGAAAAAAAGAAAGGAAACTTCCCCTCAAATGGGCCACCTGCATGAGGAGAGTCAGTTTCTGTGACTTAAAATATCAAATCTCAAAAAGATGTTTCATATTCTTTATTACTAATAGTAATTAATGTACTGTAATTTGCAAATAATACACTGACTTTAAATTTACTTTTTATTTAATACAATGCATAGTTATATGAAGAATTCAAATGTGATATATGTATACTTGTAATTCGAGTTAATTCAAAGTTATCTGTTTTTTAAAAAATCACTCATATACGGTCAAGTAATCTTTGCCAAATGCACCAAGAATATGCAATGGGGGAAAGACAGTCTCTTTAATAAAGAAATGATGTTGGGAAAACTGGTTATCTACATAGAAAAGAATGCATTTGGACCCTTATCTTATGCTGTACACAAAAATCAACTCAAAATGGGTTAAAGACTTAAATATAAGGCCTGAAAGCTTCAATCTCTTAGAAGAAAGCATAGGGGAAAATTTCCTTGACATTGGCCTTGGCAATGAAATTTTAGATTTGACATCAAGAGCACAGGTAACAAAAACAAAAATAGACAAGTGAGACTATATAAGACTAAAAAACTTCTGTACAGCAAAGAAAACAATCAATAAAATTAAAAGGCAACCTACACATTGGAAGAAAATATTTGCTAACCATGTATCTGATAAGAGGTTAATATCTAAGATATATAAGCAATTCATCTAACTCAAAATATAAAAACAAATAACCCAATTAAAATATGGACAAAGTTCCTGTATAAACATTTCTCCAAAGAAGACATATAAACAGCCAATAGGTACATGAAAAGATGCTCAGTATTAGTAATCATCAAAGAAACGCAAATCACAACCACAATGAGCTATGACGTCACACCTGTTAAGATGGCTGTTATCAAAAAGCCAAAAGATATCAAAACGATAAGGATATGGAAAAAAGGGAACCCTTGTGCTCTGTTGGTGAGAATGTAAACTGGTGTAGACACTATGGAAAACGGTATGGCAGTTCCCTGAAAAATTAAAAATATAACTACCATATGATCCAGCAATCCTACTTCTGAGTATTTACCCAAAGGAAAATAAAATCACTACCTTGAAGAAATATTTGCCCTCCCATGATCACAGTGGCATAATTCACAGTGGTGAAGATACAGAAACAACCTAAATCCTAAGTGTCTGTCAACAGATGGATGGATAAAGAAAATGTCACACACACACACACACACACACACACACACACACACACACAGGAATATTATTCAGCCTTAAAAAAGAAGTAAATCCTTTTTTGTTATTTGTGACAACATGGATAAACCTGGAGGATATCATGCTAAGTGAAATAATCCAGACACAGAAAGACAAATACTGCATGATCTCACTTATATGTGGAATTTAAAAAAGCTGAACTCATAGTGACAGAGTTGTGGCTAGGGGTTGGGTGGTGAGGGAAAGGGGTCGATGTTGGTCAAAGGGTAAAAGTTATAAGATGAGTAAGTTCTGGAGACCTAATGTACAGCATGGTGACTAGAGTTAATAACAACATGCCGTATACTTGAAATTGGCTAAGAGAGTAGATCTCAAGTGTTTTGAACACACACACACACACACACACACACACACACACACACGAAAGAGGTAATTATGTGACAGGATGGACATATTAATTTGTAAAGTATAATCATTTCACAATGTATACATATATCAAAACATCATGTTGAACACCTGAAATATATACAATTTTTATGTGTTAATCATTCCTCAATAAAGCCAGGAAAAAATATCACTCTCAGTCATCTGCTTTCTGGTATACTGACTCGGGGGGGAAAGAAGGAGACATGAAAGCTGGGAAGGTGCTGGCCATCAGGAAGTTCTGGCCACGTTCCTGAGTGATGGGTATGAGAAAACCATGTACACGAAGGCCAAATAAAGGGTGAGATACTGTCTCAGGAAGCTTTTGAATGGGAACACCGGTGAATATAACCAGGAATAACTGTGTTCTTTTTGACTGAGCTGGGTGTTTCAGGAGAGATACACTTGAAGCAGTGGTGGAGAAAAGAGACCCATTGAATAGACTCTGGTACTTAGTGAGGCGCTGGCTCTCCCAGAAGGCTCTCATTCCTAAGCCCTTTACAAGGATTCCAGGATGCCTGTCTGCAGGAAGGACAGTCCTTTTGACTGAGTTTCTGCCAGGACTCAACTGACCTGGATGCGTAATACTCGAGTCTCTGCAGGGAGAAGTACCTTGGTGTACTGGTGTTGCAAGCTGACTTGAGTTGAACTGACCCATACAAAACAGTCCAGTAAACACTGGTAGCCTCCAATAATTAGAGGAAGGTAGGGGCTACATGTCTGTCCACCCAACTTGCTCCCCGGTGATATGTTGCAATAAAGAAAATCTCACGTGAATTCTGCCACAGTTACAAATATTTTTTGGCAGGCAGGTACAAAAAGCAGCATATTTCCTGATTCTGTATGCCAGAGAAGTTTCCCAACTTCTGTCCTTTTACACAGGATCCCTTTGCACAAATAAAATGATATATAGGAATGTGACAATATTCTAATGGCAAAACCAGTAAGCTTTCTAGTCAGAGGGATGAAGGAGTCTTAATGTGGGTCCAGGACCAAATGGAGTTCAAGATACAGGATGCTACTTTAAAGGAGCTGGACTTCTGAAGTTGCCACATTCTTATGGCAACTTCATTTTGCAAAGGCAAAAATGCCGGTCAGTCATGTACTTGAATACCATTCATTTCAAGAGTAAAAAATTATTTCCAAAATCTCTTACACTAAGTAGTGAATCCTCTGGTTCAGATTTAGTTAACCTCATTGGAAATATTTGCTGTAGCCACCTATGAATGTAAATTCTTGATTAGGGTCCCTTGAATACCAGCTAGCCACCTGTGAGCATTGACTCCAAAACTTTCCTTATGTTCCTGGCAGAAACATAAGGAAAAATTTGCTTGAATTTGGCCTTAGGACATTGTTGGGTGAAGATGGGATGCTTGGCACCTCTGTAGTCATCCTGTGAGTCTGAGTAAATAAAAGCGAACAATCAATCTAGAGATTGCAGAGCAGGAAGGCAAGAAGCACCTGGGTCCTTGCGGATGTCATGGAGCCACTTCAAGTGCACTGTCCATAGAGTATAGATACTCAAAGTGCTTAACTGAACTGTTTAAAAATAATTACAAACTGTTTTAACAAGGGAGATCCAGACCCAACTATCCCTGAGAAATCTCCAAGTGGTATGACAGCCATTTCAAATTCAACATGTTCAAAAATGAACTATTTTCCCCCCTAAACCTTCCCCATGTATCACATAGGATGCTTTTGGCGGCAAGAAACAGAAAACCTTACATAAATTTAGACAATATGGAAATGGATTATCTTACTTAAAAACAAGCCCTGAGGTAACGTGGCTTCAGGATCGATGGATTCAGCAATTCATCGAAGCCACGGAGCATCTACGTTCTAACATCTCTCCGCTCAGCCATCCACAATGCTGGCTTCATCCCATGAGTGGTTTCCTTTGTGGATATGAAATAGCTACCAGGAGCAGCTGGGCCACATGCTTCCTCCCTCCCCCACCTCCACACTTTAGACAATCCTTTCTCTGTCCCCTTCTCTGACACTATCCGGACACCCACTTCCAGGATGATGCCCTCTCCTGGAGTTCCCTGGCACTTGGTGTTTTCTTCAATTAAAGCACTAAACTGTGCCTGTTTGCTCGTGTCTGACTCTCCGCTAGGGCAGTGGTCCCCAACCTTTGAGGCACCAGGGACCAGAGTTCCGACTAAAATCTAATGCTTGATGATCTGAGGTGGAGCTGAGGCAGTGATGCTAGTGCTGGGGAGCAGCTGCAAACACACTTACTCACCTGCTGCTCACCTCCTGCTGTGTGGCTCAGCTCCTTATAGGCCACAGACTGGTACTGGTCCTCGGCCCAGGGGTTGGGGACCCTGGCACTAGACTGTGAGGACCTTGACAGCAGGAGCTATATATTTATTTTCTTTTATCTATTATGGGTAGTGCCTAGAATTATGCCTGGTGCATACAGGGCACTTAATAAATGCTTATTAAATAAACGATGAATCAATAAAATCAAAATCAGGGGAGAGGCTTATGATACATGAGCCTTCATATTTTCTTATCACTTAATCTTTGTTTGGTATTGCCAATATCTTTGTGTCCTACTCATTATTTTAGAGATGAATGGAAATAATTTAAGACCACGCCAGGGGGTAGGGGTCAAGATAATTTTTTCCCCTTGAAGAATGAACTGCTTATTACTCGGGTTTGAGACAAAAGGCCCAGAAGAATTTTTTTGAAGTGAACTCAGCAAGAGGAAGCAGCTTCCTTTCCACTGTCCCCCTAGTCCATCTTCTAGAACCCTCAGTGGATTTCCCACATGGCAAGGTACTAATGTTCTGTTCTGCTTTATGTTCTGTTTTCCTATTTGCAAAATGAGGGTAATGAGAGCTTTTATGCTTCTAGCACTGTAGTGGAAAAAAATGACTATTTATACAGAACTTTAAGCATTACAGGAAAAAATATAGAATATTTGTAACATAAATAATGATACCATTAAAATGGGAGCAGAAGAAAACAAAGGGATACATTTATCTCACGACTCTGTGACTCTAATGACAAGTGGAAAGTATACAGATAATATTGTTTGTATTCATAAAACACCGAGCTGTATTAAAGACATGGACAAGAATGGTTTATATTTTTTCCTCCACAATTCTAGCTTTATAATGCTTTTGGGTGAAAAAAAATCTTTTTTATGTATTTGCAGGTAACTTAATGTCTAAAAGATATTGTTAGTTAATCTAAGTATGAAACATATGATTTTGCACTTAATGGCTTACTTTCTAAATCTGAGATAAGAGCCAATGACTTACATATTATTGTTAAGTTAGAGGATGTTAACGGAGAAGAAAAGAAATTTGATATAATGAGGAACAAACAATTTCAAATGAAATGTTCAGCAAGTTATTTTGTCTGTGCTTTCAGTAATTAGCATGAAGCCTGACTTTGAAGCTTTACAGTTTTCTTTCTTTCAGTCCCCAGTTCAGCAAACCGTAATGGGGGGCTAACGTGTGCTGGGAGGTCCTGGGCACACCACAGAGAACAAAGCACTAATTTTGCCTTTGAGTTGCTTGCTGTTAAGACATGAGTCAGGCAAATCAATAGCTGCAAAATAAGGTAACAAATGTCAAAATGGCAGGAACACCTATCTCATTTCTATGGCTTAGTGTTAAAAGCATTTACACAAGTATACATGCTTTTTTCTTTCTCATCTAGTGAAATTTCTGAAAGCCCTAATTTGATCGTATAACAGTTTTTCATAATCGCAACCTCAAATTTCTCCCATTTTGCTGTCTCCTAACTCCCCACTTCCATGCTGTCCTTTATTAGCCTTGACTTCTTATCTCTCGACTCATACTTATGCTTCAGCATTTCTGCTGTCACAGAGTCTCTGTCTCCAAAATCATTCATTCGTTCATTCATTCATTCATTCATCCATTCATTCATCCATTCACCTTTCAATTGCTGTTTCAGAGACTCCATCAGTTTCGGAAAAAAAAAAACAGATAAGACTTATTTCCTTCTCTTAAGGTTGCCATCTGGCCAACAGAGATAGACACATCCCTAAGAGCATGGTTGCCAGACAGAAGTACGGGGTGCTAAGAAGGCAGGCAGAGAATCGATGCTGCACAAGAGCAGGGTCTCAACGCTGAGAAGGTGTTCCCCAGGTGAGCAGGGCAGAGAAAGGCATTCTGGCCAGCAAGTGGCTGAGAACCTGACTCCAGTTGGCTTAAACAGGAAGGACATGTCATATCCCACCTAACTAGAGGTCCAGTGGCTGGCTGCCTTCAGAGTTGAAGAAAGAAGAAAAGAAACAGAATGACAGACAGTGTCCTCTGGCAGCACCTGCAGGCTCTCAGGCAGACCCTCTCACTGTCACAAGCCTATTTAGCTCCCCAGGGCATATTAATTTATCTCAAAATAGATGACTGGATTTTTTTTTTAATGAAACTTTTATTAAGATGTTAAAGAAAATGAAACAAATATTTAAAGTGTTGAAATGAATGTTTACAGAGCTTAGATTTGCTGGCACTGTTTTTCTTTCAAATAACCTTACAATGCATGTCAGCAACCCCAGCAGCTCGGCCCAGACTTTTTGTTTCAGATAAAAGTTTTGTATTCCTTGATTTCTCAGGGACTAGCACATCCCGCAGATGGAGCCGGTGCCTAGGCCGCGCATCCAGGGCAGGCTGTGCCTCACTCCACTCCTACCCCTTGCAGACATTCTCAAAGGGGCACCAGCACTAGCCTGTCTCCTAAATGCCTCCTTGGCTTCAGGTCTTTGAGACAAGATCTTCTTGTCCCAGGCTCGTTTTAAAATCCACATTCGCTTGAGGTATTCACTAGCTATGTTACGGCCAGTTCTTCGCTTTAGAAAGAATTTCTCATGCTTTTGTGTGGCACCATCTTTCCTGCATGACCGTCGGAACAATAGTCATTGCCTCCAGAAGCCAAAAGTGAAACCCCTCACTCTGAGTTCTAGAGGCTCCCTGTTGAATGAAATACTAGGCTGTTGACTCCTGACTGGGGCGGGGAGCTTCCAATGCATGGCTCATGTGCAGGACGCAAATGGTTGACGAGTCCTAAGCCGAGGTTGACCAGCAATCCCTAGCATGGCATTAGCACTGTCATCACTGCTATTTTGCATGATGGAGGTGCTCTCTGAGGAATGATCTTTCAGAAATTAATTGCTAAGTTTCATAGCAAGAGAATTGCTGAACACGCACAGTACACAAAGCAGACATAATTCCCATCCATTCATTCCCTTATAAACCCTCACGTGTCCATCCTCATTGGCTGGCTTTCTATTATACGCCCTCGAAGTTTTTTTCAGTGTCTTCCTGTTTATTTTCATGTTTCAAATGTTTATGTGCCTCAAGTATTGAAGAACCTTAATGTAAGGAGAGCAAGGAAAAAGTTCACGAAGTATTAAATCGATGTCTTAGTCTGTTTGGGCTGAGGTAACAAACAGGTTGATGGCTGTCTTAGTCTGTTTTGGCTGCTGTAACAAAATACCACAGACTGTGGCTTATAAACAACAGAAATTTATTTCTCAGTGTTCTGGAGGCTGGAAGTCTGAGATCAGGGTAACAGCATGGTCTGATTAGGGCTTGTCTTCCAGGTCACAGACTTCTCACTGTACCATCACATGGTGGAAGAGAGAGGGAGCTCTCTTAGGGCTCCTTTTAGGGGCACTAATCCATTCATGAGGGCTCCACCCTCATGAACTAGTCACCTCCCAAAGGCCCCACCTCCAAATACTATCGCATGGGATGAGGTTGCAACGTATAAATTTTGAGGGTGGGGAGACACAAGCATTCAGTGTATAGCGATACCTAGTTTGTGGTTCCTGCTCTTCTTATTGCTCATGCTGTTAACTGATGAATAGTTCTATCGCATTCTCTGTCCCAGTTGTTCTTGACCACGGCTGCGTCTAGAATTATTTGTGGAGTTTTTAAAAACCATTAACACTAATGTTGATACTATTACTCTGAGAAATTTGTATTTAATTGAGCAGAGCTGGGTCTCCTATATCAGTATTTAAAAAGCTCTCCCCAGCAATTCTAACGTGCATTTGGGTTTGAGAAATACCGCTCTATCTCAAGGAGACTGAAACATTTGTGAAAGCCACACTCTAACAACTGGCTGACAGCATGTCTGTGAAACAGACCATGAAAAAACCCAATGACATCATGCAACAGCTTCTTCAAGTTCATTTACCCTCAAAATGTTCTGAGATCCTTAAGGAAAACAATACCCATTAGCAGGTGTGAAGGACTCCTAGTAATTTCTCTGTAAAGTGAATGGCAGAACAAAGTAAGAAGGGAATAGGAAGTTTCTGTGATATCTTAAGTGTTTTTAAACGACTCTTTCATATTCAGTAAGTCATGCCTTGTCAAATCACCTTTGAAACTTAAAACAAAAATTGTCCTGCCTATCAGCACTTTATGCAGACTTATTTTCCCTTTCTTCCTGCAAATCAATGGCATCCTTCAAATTAAGCTCAAAAGCATAGTTATATCCTTGATGACTAACTGGAAATCTTTTCGAAACTCATCTTCAAGTTCCACAACTTGCATCTCTAAGAAAGAAGGAAGCAGGGATGATAGAGTAAAAAGCGAAAGGATCTGGGCCCCCAGAGATGTTAGTGAACCACCCTTATAACAATCGTGCCTTTGGAGATAATATATACAATTTTGTTTAAGCCAATTAATTGTTAAGAGTAATTTTCAGCTAAAAGCATCGTATCTAATACAGGAGGACTTTACCATCTCCATTTTGCAGACATAAAACTGGGTCTGAACTGGGTTAAATAATTGGCTAAAATCACACAGAACTTTCTTTGAAAGCAAAGGAAACTTACTCTTTTACTAGTGGCGTGTCTATGTCTTCTCTATGAAACTTTCTTTGAGAATATTTGCCCCAGCCATCAGAAAGCCCAGCAGTAGGTAGTGCCCGCAGTATACTCTCTAGCATTGAGTTATACACTGGGTCATATTGTTCTCTAATTGCTTTTCAAATGTTCTTCTTTGTCCCCAGCTAAAAGCAAGCTCTTTGAAGGGTGATCCGTAGCTCTTCTGGCCTAGCATAGCATGGGGCACACAACAAATGCTGAGAACAGACAAGAAAAAGTGGCTGACACATGACTGAGTTTGGATTGTACTGATACATTAATAATCTAATTTTATGGGCATAAGATAAATAATTAAAAACTCTGAGGTTTTTTTTTCCTTTTAAGAGAGGCTGTCGAAAATTCATGCTTGATGTGATTAATAATAAAAAATTATAACAAAAAAAAAAAAAGGAAAAGAAAAGGAAGAAGGACCACAAGGTTTTGTGAGAAAAATGAAGAAGAGAATGGTGGGAGGGCTTTATCCATCCTTCTTACAGAACTAGTTCCTACCACATTATTCCAACTAGAGATCATATCGTTTCCCCTTCATTTACAGATATCATTGGAAAAAGAGTCTGCCAGCTTTAAGAAATCCTCAGTGGTAAGATCTTTCCTTCAGTTGCTGAGATTTTTTTTTCCCCACGGTTTTCACTGCATAACGTAACGTTTTTGAGGTCTTAGTCACACATCACCATCTCTCTGCAGAAGTCATTAGGTAGTGGTTTCTCAGATCTCAAGGATTTCCCTCTCAATTTCTTGATCTTCATCAGGGGAATTTTGGATTTGCCCTATACGGCTCATAGAATAATATATCAGAGTTCTCCAGGGAAACAGAACCAGTAGGTGTGTGTCTGTGTATCTCTATATGTCTTAATATCTATCCATCCATCTATCTATCTATCTATCTATCTATCTATCTATCTATCTATCTATCTATCTATCTATCTATCTATCATCTAGCGAGAGATTTTAAGGAATTGGTTCACAAAGCTGTGGGTATCTGCAAGTCTGAAATCCACAGGCCAGGCCAGCAGGCGGAAACTCAGGGGATTTGCTGCAGGCTTGAGGCAGAATGCCTTTTTCTCCAGGAAACCTCAGTCTTTGCTCTTAGGCCTTCAACTGAGCGGATGGTGCCTGTCCACATTATCCAGGGTAATCTTCTTTACTGAAAGTCAAACTCCAGCTCAAATGAGTGAGGAAAGGACAGTCTTCATTACTGAGAAGTCCAGGGTCAGGGCGGGCTTTGCAGTGGCTTGATACACTGGCTCAAAGATGGCACCAAAGACCAGCTCTTTCCGTGTCGCCTGCTTCCCAGTGTCTCTTTTCCTTTTTCTTTTCTTTCCTTCTTCTCTTTCCCCTGTCCTTTCTTTCTCTTTTTCTTTCTTTTCTTTCTTTTCTTTTTCTTTTTCTTTTTCTTTCTTTCTTTCTTTCTTTCTTTCTTGTTTTTATTTTTTTTCTTTCGCTCTCTCTCTCTCTCTCTCTCTCTCTCTCTCTCTCTCTCTCTCTCTCTCTCTCTCTCTCTCTCTCTTTCTTTCTCTTTCTCTCTCTCTCTTTCTTTTTCTTTCTTTCTCTTTCTCTCTCTCTCTCTATTTTTTATTTAAGGCTGGCTCCCTTCATAGTCATTACATGGCTGCTAGTAGTTCTTAGGGCTCTCATATTCTGTTCAGCTGGAGGAGAAAGACTGGCAGGAGGGAGTATTTCTTCTCCAACCATAAAACTAGCCTTGAACTTCTCTTATTGTCCTGATGTCCGAGGAGATGGAACTATACTGCTTGGTCAGATCTTACCTCTGGAGCTGGGCCAGAGGCTGTCCTACCCACAGTGCATTGCTGTTTCTTGGGGGAGGGGCACAGCGGATTCAGGGGAGGCTCAATGACCCGAACGTATATACTTTAGAAATTGCTTAGATTCATTTCTCCTTTAAAAATTTGATATAAAATATATGTTAGTTGGATTCAAGATTACTTCTTCTAGCCATTACATATATTACATTTTATATGGGAAAGGAGGATGTTGAAAATTTGAAGAACAACTCACAAAATACTTTCTTTGGTTACCAAAATGAAAAAGTAAGCATACGTTTTTCCTTCTTTGAAGAGCAGTAAAATTCCTCTTTGTCACTGCAGAGTAGATATGAAGTAAAAAATCAGAATAAACAAAAAAGTCATCCCTTTCCTCTTGTTTCTCTTCCACTCATTCACATACAATAAATATAACACGGATACAAAGAAAACTAAAAAAAACTCTGTTTTACCATTAAGTACTAAATAATTACAATGGCTCTTTACAGTAAATCTAGAAGTGCCTTCTGTATACAGTGAATCTTGCCCCAGCGTCAAAAGTTCTGAGGAAGACCCACGCATGACTGAGGTGTGGAGGGGGAGAGAATTTAACATACTCTCCATGTCTTCAGTATAAAGGGGCTATGTACTCCCGTTATTAATTTCCAGTTCCTGCTGCTACCTGGTTGGGAGTGTGTGCGTGTGTGTGCACGCATACATGTGTGTTTGTGTGTGTGTGTGTACAGGTATAGATCTCTATTACCACTTTATTACTATCCTTCGATAATACTATAAATAGCTTTTGAATTAGAAACTTTGTGCTTGGGAGCACTTGCACTTATTAAGATTATACTTGGGCTGATAAAAATTGCCCATTCTTACGTTTTCTTTTATACAGTATGCTGTTAGAATGGCTGAGTTTACATGAACCTTATCCACCTTATCTTACAATCATCAACAGACACTGTCACACACGGAGGTCCCCACACATGATAGGATATACACCATGGCACAAATTTAGTTTGATTAGAATTGGTGGCTCATATTCTATACCAAACTCTTCTTACTACAATCAAGGTTTTCTGGAAGCTAGACGCCTTTGCATCTGGACTTGGTCCTGGGGAGGAGGTAACGCTCTTGTCTGAACTTTTTGCAAGTGGAATGGGAAAGGGACACCTTTGTGCGTAAAGCTGGGATCCGTCTAGACATTCTGTCCCTTCCAGGGGCTTGGCGCCAGGGTGGTTCAGAGGGCCACCTTTGAAGAGATGAGTGAGGAGCAAAAGGGAAGAAACTCTGACGTCATGGGGATTTGCCAGGCAATGGGTTGAGTGCCTTTTCGCAGGCATCACTTTTCAGGCAGCGGCAAAAACAGGAAGAAGGGATGCCCTCTCAGACCAGACTGGATGGGTCAGTGTCTCTGCAGGAGTCAGCTGCATCAGGATATTGAGAAACCTGCAGGCTGGGAATGACATCAGCCTGAAATGGAAAAATCCACCCTGGCCCAGTAAATATTAAAACAAAGAGACCGGTAGATATTTCAGAAAATATTTGGAACCCAGAGCGAGAGAGAAGCTGTATATTCAATCTCTTTTCTAATTCCTTTCATTCTTTTCACAGCCTCTCTGTCTTCACAGTCACTGGGGAAAGCTTTCTGGTCCTCTTTATGACCCTTCACCTTCTTTGGAGGTGGGAGTGAAAGCTCGGGGCAGGTGGACTTCCATCTGGGTACGTTACAACCTTCTTTCGAGAACGTGACACTTCCTTGCCCTCTTGTCCCTGCAGCTCTCAGAGCACACACCAGGGCAGGGGGACACCCAGGAACAACTCTAGCAGCATCTGGGGATGGTCTAGGGCAGGGGTCACCAACCCCCCGTCCGTGGACTGATACTGGTCCGTGGCCTGTTAGGAACCGGGCCGCATAGCAGGAGGTGAGCAGTGGGTGAGCCAGTGAAGCTTCATCTGCATCTGCAGCTGCTCCCCAGCGCCAGCATCACCGTCTCAGCTCCGCCTCAGGTCATCCGGGCTTGGGTTCTCGTAGGGGGACCAGTCCCTGGTGCCGAAAAGGTTGAAGACCACTGCTCCAGGGAACTACGGACATCCCAGGCCTCCCCACCCTTTTTCAAAGGGTTAGCTTACCTGCTCACTCCACTCCACCTGTCTCCCAATGCCTGGCATTTCCCTTTACGGGGGCGGGTCCCTATCCTTACAATTAAGCTCAAAAAGAGACACAAAGGACACAAAGCCTGCTTAGCCTCCTGCAGGGCAAGGGCCATGTGTTAGAGGTTATTCAAAAACTAAATGGTTTCCCAAAACATCCTTTCATTTTAATAGCAAAGTGAGTTTCTTTAAAAACCCACATTTGTGGGTTTGCTTTGGAACCTCCTCTTGCTTGGGAAGGCTGGAGGTGTTTGGATTCAGCCTTCCCCAGGGATCATAATAAGGAGGTGAGGGAGCAGATGTGCACACTGCATCTGCCCAACTGGGGCCCATCGTGCTCCTTCTCACTACCTAGTGGATCTCCAACAGCATATGGGGCCGGTCCCTTAACAGATGTGCTGACACGGAATTCATGCAGTAGGAGGACGTGCTCCTAATATTTGCAGACTGTAGCAATGGTAAAGCCTGAGGCCAAGGTCCCTCTTTGTACTGTCCCCCACCCCCAACTCTGTCTTGCACCTCGAAGGGCTTGTAACACATGTCTGTATTTAGCTTGAGGGTCCTAATTCTGTCCTGTCCCGCCCCAAAGAGCCGCCCTTTGAATCTTCTTCTCGACTACAGGTGTACGCCTCTGCCACGTGGATGCTCAGGAGTACAGGCCTGGGGAAGAAGTCTCCACCTGGCGTGGCTGGGTCAGGGAATCCAAGTGCCAAGTGCCTGGAGCATGGTCTGGAAGGGAGATGGGCACTGCGTGGGCACATCCCCCGGCCCAGGACTCCTTGAGTGGGATTCTCTAGAGCAAAGCAGAGGTCCTGGCTGCCTAGGTCCAAGGACTAGACTCCGGGTCCTCCAGTT
>NW_006431956.1:7073225-7092751 GCF_000325575.1 Pteropus alecto | reverse complement strand
CTGGGTGGGAGGGGGGGATTCTCAACCCAGGTCTCTCTGACTCTAGCCTATGTTCCTCATGCCTACCCTCTCCCACAAGAATGATACACAGGGCAGGCAGGGCATGGAATCAAGGGAGCGTCTCTATTCCAGATCCCAGCTGTTCGGCTCTTATGCTATGTGCCTTCGGGCAGGCATGGAACCTCTCTGAGCTTCCTGTACTCCTCCTCAAGGCCACAGGTGGCATACACTCAATGAATGTTAATTCTTCTACTTCCCTTCCTCTAGGCGGAGGTGCTCACAGTCTAGACTCTAGAGTGAGAAGGCAAATATTTAATTAAGAAAAACTATGCAATCTGAGATGGGGTTGTATAGAGCAGGGGTCCCCAAACCCCAGGGCTGCAGACCAGTACTGGTCTGTGGTCTGTTAGGAACCGGGCCGCATAGCAGGAGGTGAGCAGTGGGTGAGCCAGTGAAGCTTCATCTGCATCTGCAGCTGCTCCCCAGCGCCAGCATCACCGTCTCAGCTCCGCCTCAGGTCATCAGGCATTGGGTTCTCGTAGGGGGACCAGTCCCTGGTGCCGAAAAGGTTGAAGACCACTGCTCCAGGGAACTACGGACATCCCAGGCCTCCCCACCCTTTTTCAAAGGGTTAGCTTACCTGCTCACTCCACTCCACCTGTCTCCCAATGCCTGGCATTTCCCTTTACGGGGGCGGGTCCCTATCCTTACAATTAAGCTCAAAAAGAGACACAAAGGACACAAAGCCTGCTTAGCCCCCTGCAGGGCAAGGGCCATGTGTTAGAGGTTATTCAAAAACTAAATGGTTTCCCAAAACATCCTTTCATTTTAATAGCAAAGTGAGTTTCTTTAAAAACCCACATTTGTGGGTTTGCTTTGGAACCTCCTCTTGCTTGGGAAGGCTGGAGGTGTTTGGATTCAGCCTTCCCCAGGGATCATAATAAGGAGGTGAGGGAGCAGATGTGCACACTGCATCTGCCCAACTGGGGCCCATCGTGCTCCTTCTCACTAACTAGTGGATCTCCAACAGCATATGGGGCCGGTCCCTTAACAGATGTGCTGACATGGAATTCATGCAGTAGGAGGATATGCTCCTAATATTTGCAGACTGTAGCAATGGTAAAGCCTGAGGCCAAGGTCCCTCTTTGTACTGTCCCCCACCCCCATATTTGCAGACTGTAGCAATGGTAAAGCCTGAGGCCTGTGAAAAGTACGAACATAGGTCTCTCTTTGTACTGCCCCCCACCCCCGACTCTGTCTTGCACCTCGAAGGGCTTGTAACACATGTCTGTATTTAGCTTGAGGGTCCTAATTCTGTCCTGTCCCGCCCCAAAGAGCCGCCCTTTGAATCTTCTTCTCGACTACAGGTGTACGCCTCTGCCACGTGGATGCTCAGGAGTACAGGCCTGGGGAAGAAGTCTCCACCTGGCGTGGCTGGGTCAGGGAATCCAAGTGCCAAGTGCCTGGAGCATGGTCTGGAAGGGAGATGGGCACTGCGTGGGCACATCCCCCGGCCCAGGACTCCTTGAGTGGGATTCTCTAGAGCAAAGCAGAGGTCCTGGCTGCCTAGGTCCAAGGACTAGACTCCGGGTCCTCCAGTTGCATGCTGTCCTGAGATAGTATCAGTGACAGCTGTGTGCTATGTTCGTACTTTTCACAGACCTGAATGTTCTCACCTCTGAAAGCTTTACAGTGCTTTAAAAATGCCTTTCTAGCAAATTTCATCTTTTTATCTTTCCATTGTGATGCAGCTCCCTTGGTTTCCACAGATGTCTTGTGTCTCAAGATGCGGTTCAGGCCATGTGGTCAGGAGCCGTCTGGGGAGGGCGCATTTAGAAGGCACTCGTGAAAGAGAGCGATTCGCTTCCCCCGAAAAGGCCTTGGAGATGCTACCAACGGCTTTTCGTTCCAGCCTTGCCTCGAATTGCCCTCCTGGCCCCAGGTGGTTTCTTCCTAGGTGTTCTCGTCACGTGAGCGATTCCCATCTCTCAGAGTTCCCGAGTGTCCCTGCTCCTCAGGATGATGGTTTAGATGCCTTGCCCATGACCGGCTTCCATGATGGGATCGGAGCTTTCTTTTCTTCCCTCTTCCCTATTTTAGGTTTCGTTCCTTCAAGGTCTACTAGCCGTGGGTGTGTTCATGGCTGTTAATGATCCCTTGCATCACACATTTGTATTGTCATAAAGTGGTTCTGGAATTATGCCTTATCTCAAAGACATAACTGCTGGTGAATTCAGGCACTGCAGCAGAATAGCGGGAAGGGTATTATTGGGAGGATTTGGGTTCTCAGTGCCTCTGCTCTCTAGGACTAAAGAGACCAATAATGAGTAATTATCCAGAGAGCGATACTGGCATATAGCAACTACTGTCCTTGAGACTTATTTCACATCTCTGTGAAGACCGCTCTGTCACTGGGCAGTGAACTTTGGCCGTGCCTCTGTTCTCATATGGCCACTACATTATTCATTTGACCAGGGAATCAGGGTGCTGGCTAATGATGATGAAGCATGTATATTTTACTTAGATGACCTCACGGTCTAGCTTTGATCTACAGAGTAGATTTGACAGGAAGGAGGAACGAGGCGCTAGTATCCCAGAAGCCAGGCTGGCAGACAGGGGAAGGGGGGTGCGGGGAATGCTGGAATCTGAGGATGTCATCATGCTGGGGTGCTGAGCAAACACCACACTAGATCATGTGAGCAGGGAAAGGCTGTCCAGTCACAAGCTACCCCTCAGAGTGTCACTCAGGTTCCAAGTCATCAGACAAGCTGACTTTTAAGAGCTGGCAGGTCATATGATCTGGGCTTTCGTTTCTTCTGAATGGCATTGTTCCCTGTTGTACAAACACAGCCATTCCACCTCAGTGATTCACCCTTCTCAAAACGGCTGGCTGGAACAAAACTGAAGTTCTCTTGCAGCCCTTAAACCGGTCCCATCTGCGTGCCACAGGACCCGTGGGCTTTGACTCCACGACAAGTATGCGAGATTTTTTTACTTCTTCTTTTTCTTTTTTAAAAGGAAAGTTACTCCAGATCCCAAAGGTGTAATCAGATCTATTCTTACACCTCATTTTGAGGAAGGACAGGGGTAAAATCAAGGCCAGCTGGCACTTGAACAAGCAGGTCATACAGTCCCACTGGGATGGATTGCTGTGGCTTTGATGTCCCTGGAATTTTACCTGATTTTCTTTGTGCTGCATCTTGGTTAATCGCTGTACTTTTGAAACCTCTGAGGACTGATCAGAGTTTGTAGCTGCAAGCAATGGAAATTAACTGTGCTGGATTGAAACAAAATTGATCACAGGATAGCTGAATAGTTTATAGAGTCACCACAGGGCTGAAGAATTAGGCTCTGGGCTACACAGTCTGCAACAACATTCCATATTGTGCTACGGAACTGGTCCCATAAAGACAGTTCTATGTTCACTGCGAGCACAGATACTGTAGCCTGCTCTTCTCATTCTGTTGACTCTGGACATAGGATGGCACCATTGTTGTTGCTGGCCCAGGAATGCAAATTTGCCTAACGGTCACTGTTTCAGTTCTATTTCTTTTAAGCCACTAGCTTCCCATTCAAAGTCTTGGAGGAGGGGGCGAGCATCTAATTGCAGAAAGTCAGGGCAGAGCCTTTGCTATAGCTATAAGTAAGACGGGTAGTGAGCTACTGATGTCTTCAGCATCAACAGTGGGAGGTAGGCTCTGCCTCCTACTGGCACTCAAAGTGAGGAATTCTCAGGACAGGGGAGGAAGGTTCAGATACTGAGTGGCCAAAAAGAGTGACAGATGTCCACTACCCACTGTTAGATCGAACCTTGACCATCATATCCAATTTGAAGACATCCATTTATTCGACATACATTTATTAAGCACTTATTAAGAGCCAGACATTGTGTTTACTTCTGAGGATAATTTAGAGATAAAAGAGAATGACCTTCTCGAGTAGCCCACAATCTAGTTGAGAAGGTAGAAAAACAGAGTAAGAATGGTATAGTGAGTGCTTTGGCAGAAGCAAGCAGTGGGATGCCTAATCAGAGGAGGTGGCACATAAGTTGAATCTTAAAGAATAAGTGGTAATTGCCAGGGCAAAGGTGGGTGAGGGTGTTTTTAGGATGAAGAACTTCATTGTAGTTGTGTATGCTTGCTAGGAGGGACCTGGTGAGGGATGGGGTGGAGTAACAGGCAGACAGAACATAAAAACTTTGCATGCCTTATTTAGGAGTTTGGATTTTATACTGAAGATCATGGAGGATAATTGGGGAACTTTAAGAAAAATCATTTTAGAAATTTCACTTTATCATGGGAAGTTAATTGCATGGAATAAGACTGAAGATAAGGAGATGACTTAGGAAGTTACCGTAGGAATCTAGGGAGAAATAATGACAGAGAGATCCAAGAATAATATAATTTAGGAGATGCTTTAAAGACAGAATAGACAGGACTTGGTAACTGGTTAAACGTGGGATTCATAAGAGAAAGAGAAGTTGTAGATGACTGCCTGCTTAATGGTTTGGGCAATGATGGAGAGAGCGATGTCACAGACTTGGGAGGGAGAAGATGTGTTTGATTTAGGAAATGCTGAGTTTTAGGTGCCTATGAGGCACTGGCTCAGAGATAGCTGGGAAGCAGAGGGACATTAGATCTGAATTTCGGGAAAGCAGGCCAACTGGAGACAGAGGTTGGTCATTGTTGAAGTCACGGAAGTGTCTGGGATCACTCAGGGAGAATCCAGAGTGTGCAGAGGAAGAAAGGAAGTCCAAGGATACCACCTGGGTGTGGATCCGCAGCATTTCAAGCAAAGGGTAAAGAGAGCCTGTGAAGGAACTAGGAAAGGTCAAACAAACAGAGGCAAGAGGAAAACCAGAAGAGTGTGAAAACTGAAGGAAGAGAGGTTTTTAAGAGGGAGGAAGTAGAAAAGGTCAAGAGATACCAGAACTAAAAAGTGCCTCTGATGTTGGTAGCGAGTGTGATCCCTATGAGAGCTGTTTCAATGGAGAGGTGGCCGCAATATTACAGTGAGTCTAGGAGAGAAGGAAGGTTAGACAGTGGAGACGACGAGTGCAGAGTATGTTTCAGGAAGTTTGATCATGAGAGAAGGAAAGCGGGGGGCAGGGACTAAGGAGTGGTATAAGATCCAGGGAGGAATTGCTAAAGTCTGGCCATTACCACCTTTCTAGAATTGTATTACCTGGTCCGATACTGATCTTTAAATCCATGCAATCTGTAGTCCCTCTTTCCTTTCTCTCCCATCATCTCAGCTGAGAATAAAAAGAAGAGTAACTCACTTAGCGTTTAACAAAATATTTAGTGAGCATCTGGCATATTCCAGGCACTGTTTTAGGTTCGCAACTGAACAAAACAGATGAGTGCTACCCTGATTAAGCTCAGATTTTCACAAGCGCAAAACAGCAAATTAGTAAATTATATAGTTGCTAGTGATGAAATGCTAAGGAATAAAGAAGAAGTAGGCAAGAGAAGAGAGGCTGGGAGTGCCTATTGAATGACATGCAGTTGACATGTTACATGATCTGCTCAGAGGAGGCCTCACTGCTCTTGATACCTGGCTTTTTGCCTTGCTCCCTGGGCCTGAATGTCTTGACGATCTGTACAGTATTTTAGCTCCCACCTTGCTCTTTCCATTCCCTATTTTCTATTCTGAGTCCTGCCCCTGAGCCCTCACCTGGCACCCTGATTCTGGCTGGCATGTTGGCTGCCACTCTTCTGATCACCAGAGCCATAGGGAGCCCCAGCCTAGCACTGTCTGCTTGTTGAAAAATCCTAATATCCTTTGCTGACTGTTACTGGTCCTCAGTCAGGTTCTGTTACAGTCTTTGCATGTCATTTTGTGGCCACTAAACTGAATTTCCTCCCAAAACCTATTGTGATTTGTTTTTTAAAGCATAAGTAACAGAAAACTAACCCAAACTTGCTTAAGCTAAAAAGAGAATGTGTTGATTTGTGGCTGAAGAGTCCAGGGGATAGACTAATTTTAGGCATAGGTATGACAAAGGATGTCATCAAGGCTGTCTAGCTTTTTTTTTAAAACAGACTTTCAGAGCAATTTTAGGTTTACAGAAAAATTGAGCAGAAAATACAGTCTCCACTTATCTCTTCTTCTTACCTTTCCCCGCCCCTCCCCTGTCCACAGCTTCCCCTATTATTAACATCTTGCATTAGTGTGGGGCATCTACAACAACTGATAAGCCAATATTGAGAATTTATTATTAACGAAATCCCTAGTTTACATTAGGGTTCACTCTTTGTGTACCTTCTATGGGTTTTGACAACTGTATAATGATGTGGACCCAGCAACGTAGCATCATACAGAACGGTTTCAATGTCCTAAGCGTCCCCTGTGCTCCGCTTATTCATCCCGGCCTCCCTCTCTCTCCCTCCCTCTACCTGAACCCCTTTGGGTTTTGCCTTCTCCAGAATGTCGTGTTAGGAACCACACAGTCTGCAGGCCTTTCCACAGCGACTTCTTTCACTGGCAACATCACTTAAGCTTCCTCCACATCTTGCCATGCGGGGGCAGCGCACTGTGTTTAAGTCCAAATGCCAGCCCGGTGCGCGGACGTACCACCGACGCTTAACTATGCGCCTGTCGAAGGGGCTCTTGGTTGTTTCCAATTTGGGGCAATTATGATAAAAGCTGCCATAGGTATTTATGTGCAGGTTTCTGTGTCAGCATGGGCTTTTAAATCATTTGGGTAAACACCTAGGAGCATGACTGCTGCACAGTGTGATAAGACTATTTAAGACACCCTGGGGTCTGCAGTCAGATGTGAATTCAGCCAATTATTACCTTAACAATAACTTATTTTGTTTCCTGTGTTTCAGCTTCCTTAGCTATGAAAGGGAGAACTCTTCCTCCCTTGCGGCTGGACATCCGTATGTAGAAGTGCAGTGAAATCCCAGCGAGGTCCTGTATGGAGCCTGTTTCTCACAAAGCTGGCCCACGGCAAACGTTCCACAGTGGCGACACTAGCTGCTACTCAGTGTCACAGGAACGGAATGCCTAGAGATGGAGCTTTTGTCCTTGAACAGGTCTCACCCCGAGGAGTTCAGCATACTTTGCAACATTGCCATTGGTCAGTGGAGCCGAGTACATTTTTAGATGGAGAAAAAAGAGAAACGGAGGCACCGAACGGTGCCTGGTGTAAGGAAAGCCAACAAGCTAGTTGGAGATGGCAGTGCCCCACGGGGATGGACCGGCCTACTGGCCTGGGGAGCATTTCGGAGCTTGGGAAAGATAAATGTATCTTAGACCATTTCCCTGTGGAATGAAATGCTTTTTCTCATGAAGGAGTGCTTTTCTTCCTTCTTTCCCCCTCTCTTTTCCTTCTCCTACTTCCCCTTTCTCTCCCTATCATCCCTACACTGTGACATATGAAAAGATAAACCATACGAGCAAAACAAAAGGGCCTACTATAAGGCAGGATGAACGGATCCCCTTTGCTTGTGCTCAGCACTCAGCAGAGACGAGGTCTCTGGCTCCACAGTGCTCTGGGAATTCCTCTGGCTCATCTGTTTGTTGGCCTCCTTCATTACTCCTTTTCTTATTCCTGTCCTCCTGTGGGTTCACAGAACTTCACACACCTCCTTCTTCCTCAGGCAGTGAGGTCCTTCTCCAGGCTGTCAACAAGGCTACCTACTGCTGGCTTCTCACTGAGTTCTGGGAAATGACACTGTCAAGGCCCCAGTGGGCTCTGCAGCTTAAGTCACAACATCACTCTGTATTCCATTGGTGATGTTTCCCACCACATTCATTTAAGATCTATTTTTAGATGACTCTTTCAAAATTACAGCATTGACTGTTCCGAAATAATACTGCACGCTTTCGAGTGGAAATAAATCCCAGTAATAGTTACTTCTGGCCAGAGTTAAAATAAATTTTTAGAAATGACCACTTAATGATTTATGATGTTTGTACTTAGTAAAGGTTCTTAGTGTATCTTGGATTTTTAAAAAATAGCATTGATTTATAGAGACAGTACATGAGAATTAAGTGATAACGGTTTTTTTTTTTTTTTTTTAGTGGACTTACTGTGCTTGCAAGTATTGTTCAATTTAGTGCAATAGGAAATTGAAAAATATACAAATGGGCAGAGCCTTAATCATGAGTCTGTAAGAAAGCTACTCCTAACAGTTTGGCTTATCCCTTAGACTGGAGATGAGGGGAGGGAGAGAAGTAGTCATATCATTAGAGATCTGCTGAAAATAGGTTTACAAATTAATATAAAAATATTATTTAACTTTCAGAAGCAACAAAGTAGAATATGAGTTTTGAAACTCTACCATTAATTTATTTATTACCATCTCTTTGCTGTTTTATCCTTCCATTAATTTATCTATTCATTCATTCAAAAAATATTTACTTATTAGTGCCCAAAACTGAACTATATAAAATAAATTTATATAGGAAGTCAATCATGCTGGTGAACCACTGGCAGGGCATTTGTTACGTCCAAGTGCGTCCTCAGTTATTTCAATATCATCTGGATGTAAATATTTTCCCACTGTGCCAAGACCTCTGGTCTCCCCGCCACCTGCCAGATTTTCTCTCTGCGTTGCTTCTTCCCTGTGCTATCCAGCCTGCATTCTGGGGTGTACCACTTCTAGTGTTCTCTTGCCAACACCCTCCACGCCATCACTTCTTGAATGAAGTCTGCACCTATCAGACTTGCAACTTGAATCATTCCAACCATCTACTTTCTCCAGTTCTACATGTCAGTTTCTGAGGACTGCTGGAGGATGGTACAATCAGGTCACCACCGTCGCTAAAGTCATCCATTCATTCTGTGTGCCAGGCACGGTGTTAGCACAGGTGTGGCAGTGAACAAGACAGATGGATTCCCTGTTCTTATGGAACATACATTCTTGTGTAGAAACACACAATCAGAAAGAAAGAAATAAACATATCGGACAGCCATAATTTCCTTGCAGGTAATTAAATTACACTTTTGTGAAAGCCAGTGACCAAATGGCTGTACCAGATTAGGTGTTCAGAGTTCTCTCAGCTCGGTGGCTTTGGGATGAAAGCTGAGTGAACAGAAGCAGCAGTCATGCACAGATCCGGGGAACAGCCTTCCTGGCTGAAGAAAAGGACCGGTGCCAGCGCCCTGGGAACGAGCTCGCTGTACTGAAGAAGGGGGTCCAGAGGAAGCCGGAGCACTGTGCGTGAGAGATGGAGTTTCAGAGCACATAGGGGTCAGATAAAAAATAGGGCTTTGCGAGCCAGGAAAGGAGTTTGGACTTTATCGGAAATTTGAAGCAAGCAAATAGTATGATCTGATTTATATTTCTAAAACCTTGGCTGCTATGCAGAGAGGAATTGAGGATGAAAGTGGAAGGAGAATTCTGGGAGGTCATGTCAGTGGCCCCATGGTAGGGTGACTTAAAGAGGGGGTTAGTAGTGGGAATGCAGAGTGACAGACAAGTTCAGATTACATTTTGGAGTCGAATGGACTCACAGATGAGTGAAAGGCAATGGGATAGAAGGTAAGATAACACTTAGATTTGGAGCTGGAACAGTTAGGTGGGTGGTGATGGCGAAAATTCAAGGTCAATAAGATTTGAGGGAAAATATCCAGGATCTCCCATGATTCCGTAATTTCACTTCTAAGAATACACCCCACAAAAATTAGTGTTTATAGCCACCAAAAGACATGTATGGGAATGTTCCTAGCAGCTGTGTTCATAATAACCAAACCTTAAATAATCTAAGTGCCCATCAAGAGGAGGATGCATAAATACCTTGTGATATATTCATACACAGAGCACACATAGCAATGAAGAAGATCGAACAACTGACACACACATACGACATAAAAAAAACTCAGACATTATGTTTAGTGAAAGAAGCCAGGCTCAATTTATATAAAGTTTACCAGAGAGTAGGGGTGGGAGGAGGGAGGGAAAAAGTTTAAATCATTCTTCAATTAAAAAAAAATGTTATATGAAGTTCAAGAACAGGAAAAACTAATCAATGGTGACAGAAATCAGTTTGATTACTTCTGGAGGAGCAGAAACACTGACTGGGAAGGGAGACAGAAGGAAATTTTCTAGTCTGATGGAAACATCTGAATCTAGGCGGCTGTTATACAGCGGTGTAATTCATTGAGCTATATACTTGATTTGTGTTAAAAATTATACCTCATGTAAATTATACCTCAATTTAATATTATGTATGTATATATATGCATATATATACATATATATATACATATATACGTATATGACTATGTTATTTGATATGTATTATACGTCCAAAGATGTCAATTAATCAATTGGATCAAGAAGTCTATAGTATCACCGATCCTGTCTGATCTCGGAAGCTAAGCAGGGTTGGGCCTGGTTAGTACTTGGATGGGAGACCACCTAGGAAGACCAGGTGCTGTAGGCATTAAAAAAAAAAAAAAGTCTATAGTCCCAATAGGAAAAAGATTTTTTCTCAAGTTAACTTTATTGAGGTATAATTTATATAAGATTCATCCCTTTTTTAAGTATATAATTCAATTATTTTTAGTAAGTTTACCCAAGTTGCATAACCACAATCCAGTTTTAGAAAGTTTCAGAACATTCTCATCACTACACTAAGGTCCCTCATGCCCATTTACACTTAATCTCTATTCCCACTCTGAGGCAACCACTAATCTTTTTGTATTCATAGATTTGTCTTTTCTGAATATTTCATATAAATGGAATTATACAATACGTGGTCTTTTGTGTCTGGCTTCTTTCACTTAGCATGACATTTTTGAAGTTCATTCACAAGGTAATATCTATCAGTACTTCATTCTTTTTACTGCTGAATAATATTCTATACCATTGTAATGTCACATTTTATTTATCCATTTAACAGTTGATAGACATTTGAGTTGTTTCCATGTTTCAGCTATTATAAACAATGCTGCTATGAACAACCACATACAAGTCTTTGTATGAATGTATGTTTTCATTTCCCTTGGGTTGATATCTAGGAGTGGAACTGCTGCGTCACATAAACTAAAAATTAACTTTCTAAAAAAACCTACCAAACTGTTTTCTGAAGTGGCTGCACTATTCTTCATTCACACCCCCAATGTCTCTACATCCTTGCCAATGCTTGCTATCGTTCGTCTTTTTTATTATCACCATCTGTCCTAGTGGGTATAAAGCATCATCTCATTGTGGTTTTAATTTGCACTTCCATAATGGCCAATAATATTGAGCATGTCTTCATAGGAAATAAAGATGTAAGACACATGGGCATAGAAATATTAATAAATATTAAAAATATTAAAATATTATTAAAAACTATAGGGCTGGATGAGATCACCTAGAAAGTGTGTAGCTAGAGAAGAGAAAGTAGCCAGGACAGAGTGGTTGAGTTCTCCAAGGTGTCAAAGTCAGGTAGAAGAGGAGCCAGCAAAAGAAGTTACAAAGGAATGGCCAAAGAATCAGAAGGACAATTTCTTTAGCCTTCTAAGAGGTCTCCAGTCTTTCAGTGCACCCTCCCCATGCCACGATATTATTCCCTGTAAAATATAAATGTGACCATATTAGTCCCTCCTTAAAAGTCAACATCGAATCCCTTAGTTGGCTATCTAAGGCTTCCCATGATCTGGTCCCACTTACATCTGCAGCCCTATCTCTTGCTACACTCACACAAACATTCTAGACCACAATAACACTAAACCACACCCAAGAGTGTTTTGCTTCTTTATACTCTGTGGCTTTGCACATACACTTCCCTCTGGTGGGACCTGTCTTATCATCATCTTGTACCATCCACTGCACCTAATATAGTTGTTGGCAAATACTCTGCACTCAGAAATACTTATTGACAAGCTGAATAAATTAATCAATAAATAAAAATAGTGAATGTGGGTGTATGACTTGCCTTCTAATTTAAAAACTTTCTTGGCTGTTTAAAAATTTTACTATCAGTCTTGCTATCAGTTACTATTTTTTTCTAATTATTTGTTGATAAAAACAAATTAGCTGCTGAAATGAACTTAAATGTTAAAATGATGTTTATAGTGTTTTTCATGTAGGCAATAAATTAAAATAATCACCTACAATTAGTTTTAAATCTAGATTTCTGGTAAAGATAAGGTACAAAACTGAAAAACATGAGAATTATAAGGGAGACATGTGAACTTGGCCTGATCACTTCCCTTTTATGGGCCCATTTCTTCATTTGAAAACTAGAGAATAAACTTGATGATCTCTCAGGTCCCTTATAGCTTCTCTATTTTAAGGCTGGCTATCATAATATATTCTAGAGGCACATACTAATGCTTTGCCAAAGAGAGGAATTTTTTTTGAGGACTTCCATCTTTGCCGTCAGCTCCCTCTCCATGCCACTTCCTTCCACCACAAGGCATCATAACTAAAAGTTCTTGTATTCTGTGGCATTTAACCTATAATCATGCTCTACATTCCTCATAGGTTTCCTATAACAGTAAAATACGGTAATATATACAATAGCACTTTGGGAAATAATAGAGTAATATGCGAATATTGAATGTTAACATTATTACATCTCCTTGGGAGGGACTCTAGGATCTTAGTGACACTGGACAATCACAGACCCATAAAGCTGAATGAATGACATTCCAGTCCACGCCCTGGTTCAGAGAAGCCTGGCAGAACACTAGCCACTCTTTTGCTTTAAACTCTTTGGAAAGAAGTCTTCCCAATCTCCCTGAACACTGCATTCCAATGTCTTAACCCCTTGCAATTAGGGAATTCTTCCTAGAATCATCCTAAGGCACACTGTCTTTTGCCCAAAATTGTCTTGCTTAATCTTTTAATGATACATTTTCCCCCAATAGAGCTGGAATTCAAGTTTTTTCTCCTTTACTGGGCAGACAGATATCTTGAAGAGTCATCTTAACAGCTGTCACCCTGCTTTAAGTCAAGGCCACCCCTGAATAGCTCCAACAGATGTATAACTGGCCCATCACAGCAGGCCATCAGATATTGGGGGGATGAATTCCACTATTTTTCCCACCAGCATGCATAGGACTTCAGAGTGACTGAACACTGAAATACAACCCAATTTTGCAATACAAGCCTCGAGACAGCAGGTGGGTGACATCTTGCTGGACACCAGCCTGTGTGGCAGCCAACACTGACTGGCTGAGGACTGAGCTGACTTGGCAGGTTAGACTGGAACAGATGGGCTTCCTTGTGTCAAATGGGGAGATAACGTCTATTAATTTGTTTCCTGTGACGGATTTGTAAAACTGTACCCACTGCATTTCACTACCAAGGTTATCAGTCAAATAAACTAAAAGCACAGAGATGTAAGGAAATGCCAACAGCGGTACTAAATCTATAGATACTAAGTCGTCATTCAGCTTGAGAAATGAAGGCATGTACTAATCTTTGGGGCGCAGGTCCTACTAATTTTTTATGATCACTTTTATGATCATTTAGTAGACACTTCTTATTCCTTCTCCACTTGGACAGGCCGATGTAAGAAAAGTGCAACTGGGCTATAGCTGGGGTCTGACAATGTTAGTGTCTGTGAGCCTCCATTTGTTACCATGGAATCTTGTCAGCTTGACCTTCGATTCATCCCTTCCCCACCAGGCTCATGGCTTAGAAAGCAATGATACAATGGATCTTTCACTCTGTGCATGGGAGGACATTTATTCTCCTTCTTAACATTTTACTCTCATTACAAATTGATGAGTATTTTCAGTGAAGAAGACTCTACTGACTCTAAGTTTAGGTGTAGATGCTTTAACAAATCTAGGTTCACATTTATGTGGGTGTGGCTAGCCGTCCATTTATTTGATTCAATCGCCCAAGTGATGACAACATTGGTTTAACACCAGTTGTCTTTGCCAAAGTCCTGTATAAGCACCAGATGGCCAGCAACTCTTTACGGGGATAGTTAATTTGATGTCAACTGGATTAAGGGCTGCCCTAATTTCTTGTGAGACATTATTGCTCAGTATGTCTGTGAGGGTGTTTCTGGATGAGATTAGCATTCGAATCTGTGGATTTAGTAGAGTGCCCTGTCCAGCATGGATGGGCACAGATGAGAGCCTGAACACAACAAAAAGTCAGAGGAAGGAGGAATTTGCCCCTTTTATCTGCCTTACTGCTTGAGCTGGGACATCTTATCTCATTTTCTGCTCTTGTGTTAGGATTTAAATCATCAGCTCCCTTGGTTCTGAAGCCTTTGGACTCAGACTGAACTACACCACAGGCTTTCGTGGGTCTCCAGCTTGCAGACAGCAGACTGGGGGAATTTTTGGCCTCCATCACTGTGTGAACCAATTCTTCATAATATATCTCCTTTCATATTCTATTGATTCTGTTTCTCCAGAGAACCCTGGCTAATATAGGGACATTCCCTGAAATTAATCCAAAGGGTTTATGCAGTTAATATAACCAAGTTAAAAATCTATTGAAGAAGAAAATGTTGATAAGCAGTGTGGTTTTCTGGAAAGAACATTAACTCTGGGCTTAGACTTGTAATTGAACTTTGGCTCGGCTACTTACTTGCTGTTTGATTTTGGGCAAATTGCATAGCCTCTCTGAGTCATAGTTTTCTCATTTTTAAATGGGAATTATAAAACCCACCTCTCAGGGTTGTGAGATAAATAAGTTAGATACTATAAACTGAATTTACCACAGTTTACCTTACCAGTCTTATAAACAAAATTTCTCCAATGCTATGTATATCTACTCTAATATTTCAAGAGCCCAAACATATGTAATTTGCCATTGTAATTTCCTGGTTTTGACAGGCAGACTATTGTCACTATACCTTACATTTAGGAACTAGTTTGTCATCATGGATAAAACAATACTATCTTGGTAGATATCAATTTTGCTGACCATATAAACTTTACTCAGGTATGTATGAAACGATGGCATTTTGTTAACAAAATGCCTTATATATCTCTGAGACTGACAAAGTTGAAAGACCATGTAATATTTGTTGATAAAACTGAATCAGATTCATTTGGGGCTATTTGATTTTGAAAAGCTGGGTGAGAGTGACTGCAGGTACTATAGCTTATAATCTTTTCTGTGACAGAAGTTGGTATGATGGCTGGAATAATTAAAACACATGTGATTTGAATAATTTATTCTACTTCTGAATATCTAAAATTTTATATTATATAAAATGATATATTATGTAAAATATATTATTAAATTTAACTATAATGCTAATATCATTAAATGTTATATATATTATTAAATACTAGTTTTAATAATAAAATAACATTATTTTATTCAATGGTACTTTACACACAGACATGTTTCTATCAGTAAGAATCATATTTTGGATTAACTATGTCGATTATAACATAAAATATCAAGTATATTGTACTTTCATATTTATAATGCCTTACATTTATATAGCACTTTACAGTTTAGATACTTTCACACACATTTACTTCTTAAAATAGCTCTCTAAAATAGTCTAGGCAGGTATTATTATCGCATTTTGAAGGTAATGCCACTTATTAAGGCTCCAGCAAGTGAAATGATGTCTAGTAAATGGCAAAGCCATCACTGAAAACAATTCTTTGGACTCCTGGTCCAATCGATATTTTCCGATGACACAGCACTGCCTCCCTGACAAGCTGATGAATTGTCCATCTCTGGGGGAGACTGGTTTATAGAGTAAAGAAATAGATGTGATTTGTTTCCTTGCTCTTGCTCATGGGTTGTTCAGAATGAAGTCAATACCTGATGAATAGTGATGTCCATGAGGAGAGCTGGCTGTTTAAAGAAAATGAACTCAGAAAACCAATAGTGTGACTGAGGTGGTATAGAGAGGGTAGTGATAGTTAGGTCATCACACAATTTGCCATAGAAACTGAAAGGTATGTATGAAACGATGGCATGGGGACAACTGGAGTAAGCTGGCACTGGCCTAGGGAAACCAGATGTCTAGTCACCTTAGATATAACAGTCTCCAGGGAGTAATATGGCAAAAACAGAGGAGTGTATGTGCTGAGAAATAAATTTGGGGGGTAAAATCATTAATTTACTTCCCCTCTCCCATTGGACTGAGAGCTCCATAAGGGCAGGTATCAGTCTTGTTCTTTCAGTGCTTGGTATCTACTAGGTGCTCAATAAATGAATCAATGAATTGACTGATATTTGGGTAAAAATCATTCTTGAAAGTGAACATGTTCAAAACAAAGCTGGAAGTGAATATAGGCAGTGTTATATGATGCCTGGGCACTTTTAGAAGCATCTGTGTCCTCAGCTGATTGCTTTGCAAGCTTTTCTGTGATTCAGAGTTTTACAAATAAATCACAATGCACTATTCTCAGCCCAATATTCTAGTCTACGAGGATACATCGGGATGGGGAAGCCACTGACACAGAGAAGGAATGTATTTCTTGAGGCCCTCAGTGATGGATAGCCCACATAAATTACCCCTGCTAGCCCAGCTGGGCTTCTGCGCTACTTGGAATTGATACCCTGGGGTGTTTCTCTTCTTTCCCTTTCATTTCTATTTAGTGTGTTTTGTCTTTATGTTTCTCACTGGTTTCACTTTCAAGTTATGACTTCTATCACAGGCGATTAAAAAGAACACACACACACACACAAATGTAGGCATACACTAAAAATCACACAACTAAAGAAATAACCAAAAGGGAAGAAAGATAACTGTTGACTGTTCTTCAAAAAAGTCGGTGGATTGAAATAAGTTTTGATCAACGGAAAATTTTTGGCTAAAGAAAACAGTGCAATTGATCTTAAAAGATTCAAATAATGACCCAAGCCATGGCTTGAGCCTAGATCTGAGACTAGCTCACAAATGTTGTGTTGGCTGGGCAATCCCTTTTACTTTTGGGGTTATTCAATAGACTTCCTTGCTCCATAACTATATGATGGGTGTAGCAGTGACTGGGGTGGTGGGGCAGGAGGAGAGGATGAGAATGAATGATGACTGATGAGAGAGGTTGCTAATGACTGAAATGCTTAATGCAGCCTTCTTTCCTTTGTTCAGAATTTAAGAGTTTGCTAGAGGGTATTTCATCTACTCATGTCTGCTTAGAGCTTTTATATTTACACAAATCTTCCTTAAATCACTTTCTAAGCTTCTTACTTAAAATTAAGAAGTGAGTTGGGCTGCTAAAGCATGGAGATTCAATTAAATATTTGTGTGTCTACTTTTTTCCCTAGAAGCCCCAGGAAGAGAGTGGGGAAGTGACTCAAGGAAAAGAAGCCTGTTATTAACTTAGCAACCACAGTGGACAATCAGAATGTAACACCAGAGGGAAACTCTGGGAAGTGTGTGACATATATGACTCAGCATGATCCCATTAAGGGTTAGGGGAGCATCTCCCAAGAGTTATCAGCTCAGGGCTGCTATGAGGACCTGTTAATTCCCTGGTCCTGCTGGCCTGCTGTGTCTCGGGCTAGTCTTCCTTAGTTCTAGATGCCCTATGGCATGGACGCAGCTACTGACAGGTGCAAGTCCAGGCTGGAACATACTGTCAGTCACACTGAAGAGCTGAGAAACATGGCTCAGGAACTGTGACCATGAGAAAATGGTCATCGCAAACTAGGAAGCAGGTCTTCTCCAGATACAAGACCTGTGGGCACCTTGATCTTGGAATTCCCAGGCTCTATAACTGTGAGAAATAAATGTCTGTTGTTTAAGTCACCCAGTCTATGGTATATTTGTTATTGTAACCCAAACTAAGACAAGAGTTTGAGCATAAAATCCAGAATAAAAGATATTCTATTCTTCATAAGACTTTGAGGAGTAAATCTCAATCTTTCTTCCTCTCCTTCTCTCTTTTACTGTCTTTAAGAGATCCCCACGTGTCTCTAATTTCGAGTAAAAATTCTAGCCTCTACAACATCCAGCCAAGCTTCATTACGCAGCTCAATGAGCCTGGCTCTGCGAGGAGCTAGACACTGCTGAGGGTCTGAGAGTCTCAACTGTTTCTGCAAGGCTTGTGGGTGGGTTTATAAACACGAAGGCCCACCCAAAGGCATGTGGCCCTCAGGTGCTGTTTCTCGTCCCCTCTAGAGCTGGGTTTATTTTTGTGGAAATCTAAATCATATGTTTCTGTTTCATTTACACCAAATTCCTACCAATGTTGTTTCCTTGCAACCTTTTGAAGTTATCCCTTAGGGATAGATTCCACGAACGCATATTTTTGTGCTTTCATTCTCAAACGAGCTTTAGAAATGTCCATACTTCTTTGTCTTGGGATAGAAGAGACTGGAGTCTTTGAGTGTTTGAGGCTCAGGGACTTCACTCTCCAGATGCGGATGAGTTTTTTCATCTCATCTCCTCCTTTAGCCTTCTGCCTGTCCTCACTGTTACTGGGCTCCTGAGAATTTGTGTGAAGACTAAGTGAGGATTTCCTTCTGGGAGGGCTCTGGTCTAACCTCTTCATCTTAGAGAACACTCCTCTCCTGAAAATGAAATGTGAGCATGTACCAGAAAATTTCTACAGTTGATCCAAAAAATTCACAGTGGAGCTGGTGTTCTGTCACACGAAACGATAAACTGAGTATATGGAAAATCTGCAAAACTAGGCTAGCAGCTTTCTGTGAGTGTCTTGAGGCTACGGACTATATCTTATTAACCTTTATTCTACTATATTCAGACAATGTCTGACATATTGTAAGTACCTGATGTTTAAAGAATGAGTAGATGACTACTCAGTAGATAAGAGAGATCTCTATAAACGTATATGACTATAAATACATATTCATGCATGAGCTCATACATGTTAATCTCTCAAATGAACATGGCCTGATAAACCCAGATTCTAAAATGAATCAAGGAGCACTCTTTTTTTTCACTATTTAGGAGAAAATAAAAGACTTTCTCCCCCTACAATGCTGCTGTGGTCTGAATGTTTGTGTCCTCCAAAATTCATGTGTTGAAACCTAAACCCCAAGGTGACCGTGTTAGGCGGTGGGGCCTTGGGAGGTGATGAGGTCATGAGAGTAGAGCCCCATGAACGGAATTAGTGCCCTTGTAAAAGAAGCCTCAAAGAGCTAGCTCATCTTCCACTATGTGAGGACACGGCGAGAAGTCTGCAACCTGGAAGACAGCCCCCACCTGAGGATGCTGGCACCCTGATCTCAGACTTCCAGCCTTCAGACTGTGAGAACTAATTGCTGTCGTTTACAGCCACCCGAGCTGTGGCAGTTTGTTATCGCAGCCTGAACAGACTAAGAGAAATGCTTAGCGTAAAAGCAACCCAAATTATATAAATATTCAGTGTTTGTCAAAGTGAGAAAAGCTGAATCAGAGTAACATTAGCTGCTGAAATAAACGCTGAGCTTTCAGAAGTTTAACACCGTAGAATTTCATTTTTCACTCATAAAAGTGAGTAGGCGAAGAGATCAGTAGAACAGTTTTCCCACCTTCAGCTCTCTGGGGGTTATCTATACTACAGCCAAGAAGAAATAAGTGCATGGAGGAGCCCCATGAAGTTTTATGAGCAGCCCAAGAACTGGCATTGCTTCTGTGGACACGCCATTAGTGAATGCAGTCACATGGTGGCACCCAGCTGCACAGAATGTGGT
>NW_006431956.1:7003642-7073194 GCF_000325575.1 Pteropus alecto | reverse complement strand
GAAAGAGAGCATAAATTTTGAGGAACTGTCTGTCTCTGCAACAGAAACCAAGAAAACTTCAGCCCAAATTCCTAAAACAGATGGTGAGTTAAGTTCCCACTTCTAGCGTTAAGAAGTCCTAAGAGACAGGGCTTGGGAGTAGGTTGTCCCCAGTGACAGGCCTCCCTCCAGCCTTGCAAACACTGAAGCAACAGGGGGCATGGGTCCATCTTTTGTGGGAGGAGGGTGTGTGTATGTGGGAGGAACTATTCCCTCTGGGGTATGAACAATGTCTCATGCTCAATGTTTCTATTTAACAACATTGAGAAGTACTATCTAAATTCATTACTTTCCTTTTTTTCTAGGAAATTTTTTTAAGCTAGTGAAAATTGAGAAGGTAAAGTAAAATTTCTATAGGCCTGAATTTTCAAAATGACTCTCGATGATTCTATGTCTAAGCTGATCTTTAAACCCACAGACTCAGATCTGCTTGAATATTTGAGAGAAAGTGGTAACTGGAAGTGGTCGCTGTCATGGTGGTTATTAGACTATAACAAACTTCCTTTCTGCTTCCTAAATGGCTTATTCTTCATACACAGATGTCAAATAACCTATGAAATGTAAAATTGAAACACAGAGCTCATATGTGGCCAAGTGTGTTAATAATAAAAATTGTTAAAATAATGGTAGCAGCTAACTTTTACTGTGCACTTCCTGAGTGTCAGGCACTAACTTAAGCACTTTACTTAGATGGGCTATTTGTATCTTTATAAGTTAAGTACTCAGGATCATTTTATAGATGGGAAAATTAAGGTATAGAGAGATTTAGTAATTTGCTTCAGGTTACAAAGTAGGGAAGCATAACCCCACTCCCACCTACTTCCCACAAATGATGGAGAAATGTACACTAATGCCAATTCTATGGGGTAACAGGAGAAAGAAGCTCAAGCAACAATAGACATCTGGCATTAATAAAATACAGATTTGTTTTGCCACATAACATTTTTCATTGCTTGCTTTTTAAATTGTGGTACCATGTATGCTTTATACATTAAATACCTTTCAAAGCAATTTAACTGCATTGTTCAATCTGAGGGAATGAGCTAGTTAGTATGAAGAGATCAAATGTAGTAGCTATTTGCTGTCATTTCCATGGAAATGAAAACAGAAATTCATTCAGAGCAGTAGGAACTAAAAGATGTGTAGATCGGCACAGGGTACAAAAGTGTATTCCTTTAATGATAAAAACACTCAATAAACTAAAAATAGGAGGGAACTTCGTCAACCTGATAAAGAGCATCTTTGAAAAACTCATGGCTAATGTCATACTTGTGGTGAATTACTGAAAGCTTTTGCCCTAAGATCAGGAATGAGACAAAAACGTCTGCTCTAGCCACTTCTATTAAACATGGACGGGTGGTTCTAGTCAGGACAAGTAGGCCAGAAAAAGTAGTAAAAGACATCCAGATGACAAAGGAGTAAGTAAAACTCCCTATCTGCAGGTGACATGATATTGTATATAGAAAAACCTAAGGATCCACTAAAAACTAATGTAACTAATGAACACGTTCAGTAAGGTTGCAGAATACAAGATAAATATATTAAAATCAATTGTATTTCTATACACTAGCAATCAACACTCCAAAAATGATATCAAGAAACTGATTCCATTTAAAACACCATCAAAAGGAATAAAATATTTAGGAATAAATTTAATTAAAGGTGCAATACCTATACACTGGAAAACTACAAAATATCGTTAAAATAAATTAAAGAAGACCTAAATAAATGGAAAGACATCCCACATTCATGGATTGGGAAAATTAATATTGTTAAGATGGCAACACTTTCCACACTGGTCTATGGATTCATCACAACCCCTATCAAAATTCCAGCCCCCTTTCTGCAGAAATTAACAAATTATCTTAAAATTTATACGAAAGTGCAAGGTACCCAGAACAAAAAACAATCTTTAAAAAAATGATAAGGTTGAAGGGCTCATACTTTCTGATTTCAAAACTTACTATAAAGCTACAGTAATGAAGACAGGATAGTACAGGCATAAGAACAGACAAATACATTTATGAGATAGAATTGAGAGTTTAGAAATAAACCCTTACATTTATGGCCAATTGATTTTTTTTTTAACGGCCATTGATTTCTGACAAAGATTCCAAGAAAATTCAATGGAAAAAGAATAATTATTTCAATAAATGGTGCTAGGACAATTGGAATGTCACATGCAAAGGATAAAGTTGGGCCCCTACCTCACATCACATAAAAAAAAATTACCCAAAAAGGGTCAAAGACCTAAATGTAAGAGGTAAGATTATAAAACTCTTAGAGGAAGATAAAGAAATAAATCTTCATAGCCTTGGATAAAGCAATGGCTTTTTAGGTATGACACCAAAAACACAAGCTATGACAGAAAAACAGATAAATTGGACATTATCAAATTTAAAATCTTTTATACTTGAAAAGACTCCATGAAGAAAATGAAAAGAAAGCCCACAGATTGGGAGAAAACATTTACAAATTATATATCTGATAAAGGACTTGTATCCAGAATATGTGAATAACTCTTGCAAGGATTTGACTGAATATTTCTCCAAGAAGACATTTGAATGGCCAAGAAGGATATGAAAAGATGTTTAATCGTCATTAGAGAAATGCAAATCAAAACCACAATAAGATACCACTTCACAACCATTGGGATGGCTATAACAAAAAAGATAATAACAAACACTGACATAGTTGTGGAGAAACTGGCATCTTCAGACACTACTGGTAGGAATGTTAAGTAGTACAGCTATTTTGGAAAACAGATTGTCCCTCAAAATGTTAAATATAGATTTTCCATATGACCTGGCAACTCTATCTCTAGCTACGACTATACAAAAGTGCATGAATGTTTGTAGCAGTATTAATAACAATAATCCAAAGTGAAAACAGCCCAAATGTCCAACTGATGAATAGATAAACAATATGTGGTATATCCATACAACGGCGTATTATTTGGCAATAAAAAGATGAAGTACTGAAACATGCTGTAATGTGGATGGACTCTGAAAACATTATGCCAAGTAAAATAAACCCGTCACAAAGACCACATATTATGTGATTTCACTTTTATAAGACATGAAAATAGGCAAATCTATAAATACAGAAAGTAGATTAGTGTTTGTTAGGGGTTGGAGGAAGGGAGGAATGGGGACTGAATGCTAATGGGTATGGGCTTCTTTCGTGGCTGATGAGAATGTTCTGGAATTAGTGATGTTTGCATAACTTTGTGAATACACTAGAGACCACTAACTGTACAGTTAAAAGTTAAAAAAGAATATAAAAAATATTTTTTCTTGAAAACTATTAGATATTCCATAAAGGAGGAAAAAAAGTGGTACAAACAGCATTTGCCAGTGAATTCTAAATTCTTTGGATGATTATGTTCCTTAAAATACTTGCCTGAAGCCTTCTCAGGTTTGTTTAAGACAACGGTGTCTGGTAAAATTTTGAGGGAATTGTTCTGTTCGTTATCATTTTCTCTTACTTCCCAAGTGGTCCTTCAGCTGATTAATGAATTGGACCTGATAAAGCCCAACAACTTTTTACATTTAAAACCATCTTTTTACTGGGAACAGGAGTGCAAGTGGGAAGGTGTTCTGGCACAGTCAAGGAATCAACTAGTTGTTTCGTTTTGCAGAGGACACCAAGCCCAAAGAGACTGTGACTTTCCCACAGTCATTTGGCTAGTTGGAGGAAGTGCCCTACCCAGGCCAAGGTCTCCTTCTCCCAGGTGAAAGCACGGCCCCACCCCACTTTCTCTGTGGGTACCCAAACTGTTGGGGCCCACAGAGGAAAACAAAGCCTACACTATGGCGGTTCAACAGATGGAATTTAACACAAACAACTGGTGATGAAGATATAAGAGCTGAAAAGCCTATGGGGCATGGTGAGGCAATCCAGAGATCAGCAACAGCGAGAAGCAGCTACTCTCCCTGGGGCCAGAGGGGAAAGAGGAAAGAGATGGTGTGAGCAAGCCTGGGAGCCCAGGAGGAGAAGGCTGTTGGGAGCTGGAACCAACTGCTGTAGGCAATGCTGCCTGAAGCAGAGAGAAAGCGGGTAGTAAACAACTTGTCTACCTCCAACCCACTCTATGCCTCCCATTGGCCGTCTCTAGCAGGAAGCCAGTGAGCAAGGGAGCCTGGAAAACATAGTGTGTGGGAAAGCTGCAGAGAATCAGAACAAATAGGTGAATGACCTGTATGGGTTCCCAGAGGAAATTACTAGCATTTTTGTATCTTTTATTCACCACAAAATATTTACATTAAGTGAAATAAAAGACTCTCAAGAAGAAAAAAAAAGCAGCATTGAAGGCAAAGTATTATTATGTTGCATTAAGACATTTATAAATACCATCATCTTACTACGAAGGCTCATCCCCTCCTGTCACTAGCTAAGTGCCATGGGACGGCATTCGGGTGATGAAAGCAGCACTGGAGCCCAAGAAGACCTAAACTCTGGTTTTACTTCTGTATAAACAAGTACAATATCAGAAATGTTGCTTCATATTTTGAGTATCTGTTTCCTTACCTGTAGATTAAGCAATAAAAAGTTTCGATTCTTCCTACCTCTCAAGATTGTTGAGGATCAAAAACAATAATGGCTGTGTATAGTAGAGAGGCATATATAAACAGAGTTAGCATTATCACTAATCGACTTCACCACCACAACAATCCAAGCCAACATCGCCGCAAAATCCTGTTTGTTTTCCCATGTCGTACTTCACCAAAGCCAGGCGGGTTATAAATCGAGATGCACTTTCTATATTGAGGGGCCAATGGAGAACCAGTTAGGTCTATATTTACCACTGAAAACTAGTCTTACTGGGGGAGTTTTGACTTGAGGATGGTTGATGCCTTCTTCTTGCTACTCACAAAATCATGCTGTTATTGAATCTGCAAGCTTGGAGATTCAAACATATTCCTTCTCCCAGATACAGGCAAAGACCTCCCAAGAACTAAAACCAACACGTCAACCTTGCAACAGCTGAAAGGTTTCCTCCAAATCCCTAAGATCCATCCATGTGCCAGGAGATTTCTCTGGGTTCTAAGCAAAAGTCCCTTCATTATTCAGAAGTGATAGAGCAGTGTGCTCCAACTGTTCAGCTGTCCATCACGCAGGATGCCCAGGAGGGGTTCTGCTCTTTTTCTGAGGCCTGGTTTGGGGCTTAGCCAGGACTTCACAGCAGACCACACCCTTTCTGTCTCACCCAAATGCATCTCCTTGATAACAGCAGTGCTTTATTTGACACCCACCATGTGCAAGTTACTTTAAACAGTTAATTCTCAACTTAATAACACCCTGCATAGTGGCAATATGACAGCCATTCTACAGAGGAGAAGACTGAGGAGAAGTTAAATGATTTGCTTGAGGAGGAGCCGAGATTCAAGCCCAAGAGTATCCGATACCAGAACCTGTGTTCTTCCCAACTCACCACACCAGTGCCTGGCACCACTGTGAGCCATCTCATTGCCATTACCCTTTTCTAGCTCCCTCTCCCTGAACCAGACTTAGTGACTACTTCTAGTGAACAGGTGATGGAAGGGTCAGTGTGTTACTTGTGAACAGCACTGCAACTTCCTACTTGCTCTTTTCTGGATCATCTGCTCTGGGGGAAGCCAAGTGCCACATCATGAGGACACGCAAGCAGCTCCGTGCAGAGTTCCACACGACAAGGAACTAGGCCTCCTGCCAAAGACCAATGAGGAACTGCCCTGTGAGGGGGCCATCTTGGGAGCAACTCTGAAGCCCTGTCATGCCCTTAGGTGACTGCAGTACCGGCCAACATCTCGACTACAACCTAGGACAGACCCCAAGCCAGAACTACTCAGCTAAGTGCTGAGTGACCTGCAAACACTCTTTATTGTTGTTTTAAGCCACCAGACTTTGGGGTAATTTGTTACATAGCAACAGATAACTAATACGACCTCCTAAATTGATATTCTAATTTTATTTTTTTCTATCCTACTGTACTTTTCCTTTTTTTATTTCCTGAGAGATTTTTATCAATTTTATCTTCCAGTCTTTTAATTTCAGCTATCATATTGATAATTTCTGATGGTTCTTCCTTGAGTTGATTGTTTCTTTTTTGCACAAGTCTATCATTGTTTTAAGGATCTCCTTTATCTCTGTAGATGTTAATGATTTTTGAAACATATTCCCCTCTATTCTTTGTACTGTTCTCCTCAACTGTCTGCTGAGCCTTGCTTGTCCATTCAGATTTAGATGAGAAGCCAGAGATGGGGCTCAAACACTCTGTGAACTCTTTTGCCAATTAGTGATTTCAGCACAGAACAACAGGTGGATCACCAGCTTCTTATTACAAACATCCCGACATCAACCTTTAATGTTCTTTTCTCTGGTGTAGGTATCTGAAAAAGGGTCCCCCGACTACCTGCCTTGAGGGTAGGTAACCTGGCTATACAGTAAATGCGATGGTTCAAAAATTTAGCACAGCACAACTCAGAAGAAATGTAGTTTATCTCCCGTCATTGATCCAAGTCTGCTTCCCTGGCCTCCATCACTGTTGTAGGAAAGAAAGTGAAAATTCTCTCTGTTTTTTCCAGGTTAAGTCCTAATCTGGTCAGTTTCTTTGGATAAGGTCTCCTTCCTCAGCCTGTTCCTGAGAGTGAGTCTGGGTTTCCAGGAGGAGCGGTGGGGGTTTTGGATCTGTGGGCCTCCATCTGTGCCCTCACTGCCCTCTAATGAAGACTGGCAGGTCTGAATCTGTCCTGGGCCTGCTGTCTGCTGAGGTGTGACAGTCTCTTATGGCCTACTGAGCCATTTTGTGGTCCTTATTACTGGATTTCATGGTACTGGCCATTTGTATCTTGTCTTAAAATCTCAGCACATTGTCACCTCTGTGTCCTGAACCAAGGACACCAATCTTCTGTTCCCATACTGAGGCACATAGAGACTTGTAAAGTCCCTGAGCTAACAGAGACTGTGGGGGTTCAGGAAAATGGCCTCAGCGACCCCAACAACCAATGCTGAGCTAGCAGCACTCCAACCCCATGTGGGACGTGACTGAGTAAGAACCTTCTCCAAGATGCTTGCAGGAGCCTCTGAGTTGGGCAACCATATGCCCTGAAGTTCTGCTTTTTCTGTTCAACCCATTTAACGCGCGCTGTTCCAGAATTCTGGTGCAGAACAGGGATCAGAGAACACCAGCATCTGCCAGTCTCCCCAACTCAGCTCCTCACTCTCCAGAAATGGCAGCAGATTTGCATTATTTCTTCCTACTCAAAGACTCTCCCTGTGTCACAAATTCCTCCAGCCCTAGGTGGCATTCCCTACTCCCTCTCCTCGGGGCCACAATGGTGAATATTACAAGGAAACTTTTTGAAGTCCTGTCAAATATTTTCAAAATGTGCAACATTATCCATGCTGTAAAATGAAGCTCCTCACAGCTGAAGCTTTGCTGACAGGGAATTGCCGGGCCAAGCGCCATGAACAACATGGAGGTGTATTGTCAATTGTTGAGAGCGAGTAACATAATAACCCATTATCTCCCTCACAACGGTGTGGTTCACTTAATCTGCTCAGCCAGAAGATAGCATGGATTTGCGTGAGATTCTAGGCCTGTCCGAAGAACAAGCAGTGCAGGGAGTCCAGTTTTGGGGGTGGTGGTTTCAGGGGGGCAGGGTCACCCCGAAGCTCAGCAGCCAAGACTGGGGCTTCAGGAGAAGCCTGGAGTTCAGGAACAGAAGCCCCCCGAGGGGACAACAAACCATAAGGTGATGATTGGGTCACCACTAAGAAAACTGCCTGAAACTACAGCCCAAGGGAATATGAGTATTTTTCTGAAACAAAGCCCTGGCTGCATACTTTTGAGAAAAAGAATTTAGGGGGAAAAAAAATACTTCTCATTTGAAGCTCTGACCATTTCGTTCCTTAGACCTTTTCACAATAAATCATCAGGCCCCGGACTCACTACTATACTAATGGTCTTGGCTTCTAGTCAGTCCCCCCGATTTTGGTGGCTTCCTAAAGTACAAATGAACCTGCGCTTTTATTAAGTGATACTGATGGGCTATGGTTGAAAATCCTGTCCTCCCAACTTGGTAAACTTGGGGGATTTATTGCTTTCTGGCAAGAAGCTATGAATGTTAAGCCTCATACTGCTTCGGGGAAAACCATGTACACGACTGGACACTAATCAAATCAAAATTTCTGGCGTGGGGCCTATGCATTGCTATTTTTAAAACACTCACATATACATATATGAGTGGAAAGTACAGAGTTCCCATGTGTATCCTCCTCCCTCCCCACCCCCACTTTCTACTATTATTAACATCTTGTGTTAGTGTGGTACATTCGTAATAACTGATGAGCCCATATTAATACATTATTATTATTAACGGAAGTTCATTTTTCATATATGAGTGGAAAGTACAGAGTTCCCATGTGTACCCTCCTCCCTCCCCACCCCCACTTTCTACTATTAACATCTTGTGTTAGTGTGGTACATTCGTAATAACTGATGAGCCCATATTAATACATTATTATTATTAACGGAAGTTCATAGTTTACATTAGGGGTTCACTCTTTGTGTTGTACATTCCATGGGTTTTGACAGATGTCTAATGACATGTATCCATCATGAAGGACAGTTTCACTGCCCTAAAAACTCCCTGTGCTTCAGCTATTTCTCCCTCCCTCTTTTGAACCCCTCAATCACTGATCTCTTTACTGTCTCCATCGTTTTGCCTTCTCCAGAATGCCATATAGCTGGAATCGTACAGTATGCTGCCTTTTCAGACTGGCTTCTTTCACCTAGCAACACGCATTTAAGGTTCCTCCACGTCTTTTCAAGGCTTGATAGCTCATTTCTTTTTTACCTGAATAGTAATCCATTGTCCGGATGTGCCATTTATCCATTCATCTATTGAAAGACCTCTTAGTTGCTTCCAAGTTTCAGTAATTCTGAATAAAACTACTACAAACATTCATGTGCAGGTCCTGTGTAAACTTAAGTTTTCGACTTATTTGGATAAATGTTAAGGACTGCAATTGCTGGACCATGTGGTAAGAGTATGCTTAATTTTGTAAGAATCTGCCAAACTCTCTTACAAAGTGGCTGTGCCATTTTGCACCCCTGCTAGCATTTGGTGCTGTCAGCGTTTTGGACTTTGGCCATTCTGATAGGTATGTAGTGGTATCGAATTGTTGTTTTAATTTCCAATTCTCTAATGACATATTATGCCAAGTATCTTTTCATATGCTTATCTGCCATCTGCATATCTTCTTTGATGAGGTCTGTTCTAATCTTTTGCCCATTTTTAAATTGGTTTTTTTTATTGTTGAGTTTTAGGAGTTCTTTGTATATTCTGAATACCAGTCCTTTATCAGGTACATGTTTTGCAAATATTTTCCCCCAGGCTATTGCTTGTCTTTTCCTTCTCTTGACAGTGTCTTTTGCAGATCAGACGTTTTTAATTTTAATACAGTCCAACTTCACATTTTTTCTTCAAACATACTGCCAAGGTTAAGAGCCAGTGCCCAAAGAAAAGTGTAAATATGGCCTGGCTGCATTTTTGTTTCACCACTTATCTCTAAAGGCTGTTTCTCTGGAAAATTCAGCTCCACAGATCACAAAAGAAGTGGAAAATCATCTTACATCCTTTCTGCAGACATCTGTCTGAAATGCAAATGAAGTCATGGAAAAGGGAAATGGTCAAGTTGATCTGGGGTTCAAACCTCCTGAGGTGAGGAGACTAGGCAGCCATAACAAAGTGACAGTAAGACAGGAAAAGGAAGGGAGAGTGTGGGAACAGCATGCCTCAGCTGGACTCCGTCAGCAATGCTGGGGGCTGGAGGCTCTGCCATTAATAGCCATTAGCATGTGATTTGCCTTCCACAGCCTGATTTGAATTTGTTATTATTTTTTTCTCATAAGCTTGCTGTCTCCTCCACAAGATGGGATTCACTGAGAGACTAATGACTTCTTTCTAAGTTGCTTTAAAAAAAATCCAAAATCTATGACTATTTCATTATTAATAATGATAGAGGGTAGGGAACCATGCTTATGAATAGAAAAGGAGAATACATACTTGGGACCTCCTATTTATGGCAGTAAAGTGGCTCCTCAATCTACCCCAGCTGCCACAGCTCACACAAGGGAGGGGGAGCATGTCCCTTGAGACCAAAGTTCCCCGAGTTCCAATACTGGCCTATGGAGAGCACAGCTGTGGGAGCAGAGCCTTGTCCTCTGCAGGTATGGGTTCACCTCTCTTTGACCTTGGGGACACCCTGTTGATGATCATTTTTCCTTTCATCCTGGTTCCAAGCAGAGATCTCTGGGAGGTACCCAGGAGCACAAACTCTCTGAGCTGCTGCACGTGATGATCACCTGACCCAGAGGTCCGGTCTCTTTGTGTTCTTACGGAGAATCTCATTGTGAGAAGAATTGGGAGAAGCAGATGAAAGGTGGTTATGACAGCTTCTGAACTCACTTAAGAGGAGGCTGTGATAGAATCACAGCTAGACCATTTAAAATCATCTTTACTCCTTTTCATCGAGGTAAAATAGAACAAATTCACCACTTACACCATTTTTATGTGTACAGTTCAGTGGCATTAAGTACATTCGCATCGTTGTGGGACCACAACTGCCATCGGTCTGCAGAACTTTCTCATCTTCCTGAACTGAAACTCTGTCCCCATTACACACTAGCTCCCCATTGTTCTTCCTTCCCCCAGGTCCTGGTGCCCACCATTCTATTTTCTGTCTCGATGAATTTGCCTATTTCAGGTACTTCATATAAGTGGAATCAAGAAGTACTTGTTCTTTTGTCTGGCTTACTGCACTTAGCATGTGTTCAAGGTTCATCCATGTCGTAGCACATATTGGAATTTCATTCCTCTTAAAGGCTGAATAATATCTCAGTGTCTGTATGGATATGTATCTTTTCATATGTGAATAATGCTGCTGTAAACATGAATGTACAAATATCTGTTTCAATCCCTGCTTTCAATTCTTTTAGGTATATACCTAGAAGTGGTATTACTGGGTCATATAGTAATTCTACATTTAGCTTTTTGCTGCTTCTCATATTGTTTTCCACAGCAGCCGCACCATTTTACAGTACCACCAGCAATGCACAGGGGGTCCAATTTCTTCACACCCACACCAACACTTGGGTATGGATAGATAGATAGATAGACAGACAGAAGTTATCCTAATGGGTATGAAGTGGTATTTCACTGTGGTTTGATTTGCATTTCCCTAATGATGATATTGAGTATCTTTCATCCGTGTATTGGATGTTTGCATATCTTTTTTGGAAAAATGCCTATTAAAGTTCTTTGTCCATTTTTGAATTGGGTTGTTAGTTTTTGTTGCTGTCATTGAGTTGTAGGAGTTCTTTATATATTCCGGTTATTAATTTCTTATCAGGTATATGATCTGCAAATGTCTTCTCCCATTCTGTGGGTCGTACTGTTTTGATTTCGTCTTAGATATATCCAGTTTAATTTTAACCACCCCAACTGGACTAGAGACAATCAGGGCCTGTCTCTAGGTAGACCCACCTTTCTGAGGATGGGCTATACTCTCTTAACGTTTTGAGAATAAATAGAAAATCATTTGTTTGTGGATTCTCTTATGACATCCAGCATGTTGTTAGCCATCAGTTCAAATCTGTTCCTTTTTGTTGGATAATTTGTTTATTGTGTTTATTTTGCACAAAAATTTACCCAAACGTTAACGATTAGCCTCTTACCACATTGATAAATGTAGTAGAAAATAGTGATTGGATTTTTCCATTTAAGCCTTAAAACCCCTAACTCCTGATTTAGGGGCTTTCATTCAATCATCTAACATTCTTTGAGGATCAATACATTGGCCACATGGATGTAATACCTTTGAGCACAGAAAAGGTCTCCTACCATCTAGAAAATGGGTGTCATGATGGCTGCTTCTCTCAAAATATGGTTTATACAAAATGAACAGGGTTTTCTTAGTGCCAGCTGGGAAGGGAACTTAGCCTTCTGTCCCAACATTTTAGCATTTCTCTTTTCCTCTCCCCCTTCAAAAGACTTTGTTTTAAAATCATCATGCCTGGTTCTCTGCTCAACCATCTCTGTTACTACTGAACCTTAGAAACAAACCAGAAATTATAGGCTCGGATGTCTAACTGACTATGAATGGCAACCTAAAAAAATCGAGGCAGCATTTTTGAAAAAGGACAACTTTAAAACCAACCTTGACATCAAGCCCTGATGTAGGTGTAAAAAATGGGAGCATTTTCCTTACTGATTACTAAAGCAGAGTTGATTACTGCATTTCATTATAACACAAGGAAGCCTTAGAAATGAGTCGGTATCATTTTTAAAAGACTATTTTTTGTTTTGTGTTTTGTTCAAACTCCAAAAGATACATACTTTACTCTGCTATGGGGGAGCTATTCTTCCAGCTGTGATGCATCAAACACATGGCTTTCTATTGTATTTTTTAAAAGATAATAAATTCAATTATTAAATCAAAGCCATTATGGAAAAAAAGCAACATTAAAACACAAGGTTAATTTAATCACATCTGGCCAAGGAGAAATGCTGAGCAGAAATCTTTTATACACACATACATGTATTACCTATACATATAATATTGTGTACATACATAAACAATGTATTTCTCTTTGTTGCTTAAGAATATTTCATTAAATGCACTTGTTTGTGGGACAATCGTAAATACTCCTGCATTTAGTTGTCAGTGTATTCCCTACTTTTCACTTGAAAAGAAGAACTAAAGAATATTTCTGCAATATTTTTGGGTGAGTGGGCTGCTATTGCTAGCAGTAGGAACACTGGATCTCTAAACATGTTTGTTTTAAAACATTGCTAATGTTGAGATAATTGTTTAAATTCTATTTTGTTTGCTAAGAAGTACATTCGAGAGTGCTTAACTACTCCTTACACTTCTTAAGCCCTTCATGGGAAGGGAACTGCTACACTGCTCTCAAAAGGCCACTGGAGTTTTTGTTTTGCTAGTTTACTTTTTAAAATAAACTCATAGATACAGAAAACAGAGTGGTGATTAACAAAGCGGAGAGAGGGGAGGGGAGGGCAAAGTAGGTAAAAGGGATCATATGTATGATAACGGAAGAAAACTAGACTTCGGGTGGGAAGCACTCAATAGAGTACGTAGATACCGAATTCTAATCTTGAAAATTATATAATGTCACTAACCAATGTTATCCTAATATATTTAATTTTAAAAATAAATTTTTAAAAAGGAGAAAAGACCATCAGAGGGACTAGTTTGTAATGGGCTAGTGTTGCAGAAGGTCACCACTATGACACCACACAATTCCCTCTTCCCTCGCCCTTTTTGTTAGGGGGGAAAAAAAAATCCTTGCCTGGGGCCAGCCATGCCTTCTGTCCGGTCTCCCTTCGCTGTGTAACACGAGGCAATGGACATCCTGGATGGCCTTTGCATTCGTTTCTGTTCCCACATTCGATGATTCTGTGAGAGACAGGAAAACAGGTTTGGGGCTGTTGTTACCGTTTCAAACGGCAAAAACAAAAACAAAAACAAAACCCCAAAGTTTGTTATAGAGAATTAAACGACATTAGCACAATGTAGGGGAACAGGAGGTTAAATTAGGACATTAAAGAATGTTTCCAGAGAAGTGGCTTAAAATCAGATGAACCCAATGCTTCCTTCCATAAGAACCAGCACTACAGAGGGATTTTTGAAGGAAAACATGCCTGGACATCTGGTTCTTGACTAGTGTTCTCTTGGAGCGCTGGCTGGTAGAGCACGTGAGGGGCCATGTCCGGAGCGAGGCGGGACGTGTGTGCGTGCGCGTGCGTGACAGCGAGCGTGTGCGTGCGTCTGTGCGTGCGCATGCGTGCGTGTGCGCGCCGCGCAGGATAGTCGCTGCCCTGGTGCTTCCTGTAAGCCATTGGTTGCGTTTTGGCGCCCATCCCCAGTGCCATTTTTTTCCTCCTCCTTGTAGCAGGCATCCAAGTGACCAGGTGGGCCTGTAGTTCGTTCAGAGCTGATGAGATTTCAAAGAACTTCGGCTGTCAGAGCTGCCAGTGGAAAGTGAAGGTTAGTCTTCTGGGAATGAGAGTCATGTGGCAGAAAATGCATGCCCTGGGAACTGTAGCAAATTATGCAACATGGGTCCCGCTCAGGAAACAGAGATAAACCCAGGCTGGGTTTCTTAGCTTCCACCTCCGCCCCCAGCCCCATTTTTATTGTCATTCAGAATCAGAACATTCATCTTTTGATTGGATTGTGTCTGATGTCGGCACTAATTACTCTCTCTACATTAAATTCTCTGCAAACACTGAAATGCCCCCAAGGCTTCCATATGGAAGTAAGCCATCCACTCCATTTTTCTTGAGTTCTGAAAGTTACAAGCCGGGGAGCCAGGTGCTTGCTCTTTCATCCCCCAAGGTACCCTAGCGGATGCTAGGAGTTTATTGTGACAGGGTTTCCTTCCAGCTTCATAAATTGCCCAAAGAAATAGCTCACCTTCAAAGAATAGTCTCTTCACCGGGGATTATTTCTCGACTCTGTTGATTTTCTCCTGGATTTTGCTTGACCTCATTTTGTCAGCTACTCCCTCTGCATCACAATTATTATTACAGCTTTTTTTTTTAAAGGACTCTTCAGTGTCCTCCCCACTCAAAGGCTGTCCACACGCCAATCCAGTCTGCATACTGTTTCCAGACTAATCTTCCAAACGGGCAATCTTTATGCTCCACTGCAGGCTTCCAACAGCCTTGCAAATTGAGTAAAAAGCCTTAACTGTGGCACTCAAACACTGTACTGTGTGCCCAGCCTATTTTCCCTTCCCTACAAATGCCCTTGAATGGCCAGAACCTGTCTTATTATTCTCATCACACACCATACTTGCCTTCTATTGTCCCCTTAGTCAGCATCGTATCCTACCTCCTATCTCTACCTGCTTACAGTTATACCCAGTTTCCATGCTCCAATTTACACCTATTTCTGTCATCCAGATTTTACTAGTTCCCCAAAGAGACGTGGTTCTGTCCTTCTCAGAACCTTCACAGCATGCGCTCCTGCCACTTTTTCAATGATCATATCTACTGTGTATTACAGGTAATTTACGTTTCTGTCTTAGTCCCAAAGAGGGCAGGGCAATGCTTTCTAATTTGTAGTTCCCTGAAAGCTGGGACACTAGTTTGTATACAGTAAGCAAGCATAAACAAGTGGGCAGGAATATGGTGAAATGAACCCCACACTGAAAATCAGACAGATCTGGAGCTGAGTATTAGCCATATGATTTTGGTCAAATCACATAACCTTTTTCCGCCCTAGCATGCCCAAGTATAAAGTGAGTATGATAGTACTTTTCTCAAAGAGCTGCTACATAGCTCACGTGAGATAACATATATAAAACATCTTTTTATATTATAAAGTACAATACACATATAGGTGTAAGCAGTAAATATTTGGTGAATTAAATTGAAAAGTTTGCAAATAATTTCCAAAAATCTCCAAGGCACAGGCATTCTAATAACCCTCTGTTTTGTGTTAGCTCTTCCCACGCTTAGTGTCACTTCTTTCTGCTTTTACTCAAGTAACTCAATGGGGTCTTCCATCACTAAATCCAAAAGACATAGGGAACTGCCCACAGTAGATTTTTTGCTTCTCTCCAAGCAAATCCACCATGACTTAACTTGGTTTAGGGGTACGACTGCATGAATGATTTGTTTTCATGCATTTTAAAATTACTATGGACATATTTTTAACCTTGGTATTTGTGTTGCAAGATCAAAAGTTGAATTAGGTTTGGGCCAGTGTGTGGCAAGTGGCCCTACAGCAATGAAGGTGCAAAACTGTAGAAACAGTCTAGGTAAGGGTACATCAAAACTGATGTCACAAGCTCTGTGTACAAGGGGAGACAGCTGCTGCTTACCCCGAAGCCCACGGGCAACCTATTTTGCAGAGGGATAAAATAGCTTTCAAGGGCACCCTTATATTTTTCCTAGAAGTGAAGGCATCGTAAAGTGGCTTTTTTCATTTGCTTCTTCCCAGTTACTCTAAATCTACTGAGAGAGAGAAAGAGAGAGAGAGAGAAAACCTGAAAACATTCTTGAACATAGTACTTTATAAATTATTGGTTCCTGAATGCATATTTGGCCTCTGATTAATTCCCGGGCAGGCATAGCACACCTTCCAATTCCACGAACACGAAGCCCTGCATTATTTCAAAACCTCACGGTACTTGCTCTGGAAATGATTCCAGGTTCCACGGAAATCTGGGGGAATGGCCCACTGCCATTTCTGTGACTCAGTTGGGTTTGGAGAATGCAGGGTTGGGGGGTCTACAGTGGGGAGGAGAGGAGAGTTAACCACGAAAAAATGAAGGAGCACAGGGACCAAGGCAGCCTTTTCTAGCTCCTTTTTTAAGGGACTAAGATGTGATATGCTTTCCATCCACAGCTTCATCTAGAGGCCCAAGAACAGGATTGGCTCTCATTTCAGTCTTAGGGCTGAATATCTTTTTTATTTTCCCTCCCCGCACCTCCCCTCCTATTTCTCTCTCTAGACTGTCAATTTATCAGCCATCATCTAAATAAAATTGTTAGGCCTGGTTGAAGAGTAGAGGTTGTGGACACAGTTGACTGGGAGCAAAAGTAAACAGGAAAGAGAGGAGCAGACTGTGACAGTCTTCAGAGACACTAAAGGAACAAATCACTGGGACCAGCCACAATGCTCTTGCTCACAGCCAGCGGGCCCTTGGGGTTGGGTCCCCCACATCCCACTGTTGTCTATGAAGTATACTGATGAGTTGGCAAGTGCAACCTACATTCAGAGCCAGCTGCTGAATCCAGGTTGGATACCTCTCTGAGATTCGTTAACAAGGCTAGGGACTACTGGACATTTTGTTATGGTAAACACAGGCAGACAAACACAGACTGATTGGTAGCTGGGATTCCACTTGATAAAAGGCTTAAGTCACCCATGGCTGGGTTGAGTTGTTAGACTTCCAAACAGCAGAGGGCCGTGGAGAAGGCTGACTGCATCATCGTGACTTCTGTATGGCTCTTCATAGCCCCATGTGCTAAATGACCTCTCTGGGTTATGTCTAGTTCTAAGATCTATAACTCTAGAAACTACTTCTGTTTGCTATTGCTCATAAAAGTCACGGGCCACATATTTTATTCTCCCTTGGCACATAAAGGATCAGAGAGGTTAATTGAATCACCTAGGCCCATGCAACAAGCCATCGCTCATTCTGAAACCAAATTCGGAGTATTTGAAGCTCAGGGACCCACTGCCTCACCTTCTTTTATTGATCAGTTACATACAGCAAAGGTAGGGTGAAAATTTATCTAAATTGACACTTCTGAGAGTGAAAAGGGACACCATTAATGATCATCTGGGAGATCAGGCATAAACCATGATATATGGGTACTTCAGGTGTAGGGGGAAAGTTAAGTAGGTTTTTATGAGGGCATCAACAGGTCTTAAACTTGAATTCTTCAAAATTTATGGGGTGCTTTAAATTCACAAACATTTGTATTGCTTACTGCTCATAAAATCCACCTGTGTGATTAGGCTGGCTCCCCTTGTACCCAAAGGAAGTGCCTGGTGAAGCTGCCCACCCACCCCCTGCCCCAGTGTGGCGCATCTCAGTCTTAAGGTTCAAGTATGTCCCTCACCACCCCTCCCACTAACACACCAATCTCCACTACTTCCCCAAAGCAATAAGTATTAGATGATTCAAAGGGAGCCAAGGCCTCCGCAAAAACGAATCTTTGGTGTGCCCTGGGGTCCATCTTGTGCGGCTAACCCCTTACCTTTCTTTCTAATTCTTCTTTCTCATCTTTCTAATCTAATCTGAGCTAATTGTTACCTGATGCCTGATTCTACCACACAGGATCAAAAGGAGACTCCTGTGAGGTGGGTTCCCCAGCGGATTACTCCTTGTGTGGATATAATAACAAAGGGTAAGCCAAAATTGCAGGACAGCCCTTTGCCTGCAAACCTGTAATTGTCTCATTCACCAAACACCCTCTGGTCTGGCTGTGAATTATCTATTCCTGGAAGAGACGCTGAACCAGAGTAGGTAAGAGCAGTGGGCCTTAGAGATAGGCTTGGGTGTGAATTGGATATAGACTTGAGTCAGTAGATGCTACTGCAACTAGGTGCTTAACATTTTAAGTCTCTCTTTTCTGTAAAATGAAAACCAGGCCTATTTTATAGGAGTTTTCATGAAGAATAAATTAAATATTGTACATAAAGCTTTCAGCTCGCTGCCTGGCCCATTGTGAGACTTTGTCATCACGGCCGATGCCTTTGACCCCAAAGCCGCAGACTCACCACTCATCAGGTGGGCGAGAGAGCAGAATGCAGAGCTGGTACTTGATCATACCTCAGACAGTCTCCACTTGAATTTTTCTTTTAGGGATTTAAACTAGACAAGGGTATAAACTCAGAGTACAGATTGCATCTTACTCATTTTCTCATTGCCCATAGTTATTGAAATCATATTTTATGAACCCCAAATTAAAATAGTCTGACCATTACAAAGATTGTTGTAGCTGACACTGTCTCATAAAATCCAGGAAGTGTGGTTCCTTTACCCATGGTGCTTTTTACATAGCTGGCCCTCATGAATGTCTGTGGAATAACTAAATGAATGAATCATGACCACCACCACTGGAATATATGTATATATATACACACACATACAAACACACATATATATTTATATAATTTTTGCATCCTGCTCTCCCTGATATATCTGCTATTTGTCACGCAAGGTCCCAACAGGAAACAGGTGGCCCTCAAATTAGAATAATTTAAGGAGAGCTTAATAAAGTGACTTTACAAAAGTGTGGGTGGGGTGGAGAGGAACCACAAGGGACATTTTCAACGGTGGACGTCGCTGCTTGTACAGTGACAATGAATAAAGGAAGCAGAGCTGCCATTCAACTTGGTTTTCTAGATGAAAGCCCAGATTTGACCGCTTCTCCAGAAAGCACCTGTCTTCTCACTGAGAGTAGACCAGAGCAGACCCACAGAGAGAGGTGAGAGAGTACTGGGGAATCTGAACATCTGGAGCATGTTGGCGGCAGCCGTGGGCCGCAGAGGACCAGCAGGAAGGTGGGTGGAGGGTGCTCAAACCAGAGAGTGATGTCTGGAAAAAGGCAACTCTGTTTATTAATTCCTTGTAAAGAAACTTTGGGCATTGCTCAAGTTGACACTCTAACTTGCAGTAACTGCCCTTCTCTTTCTGGAAGCTCTGACAAAGAGATGCTCAAACAAGCAGCACGTATCCTGATAGGAAGGGCAGAGGCGCTGACGGGCCTGGAGAGGCTGAGCAACTGAAAATCCCTTCACCAGACTTTTCCTTTGTCGTCGTTTAGTTTACTTTTGGTAGGCTGTGTGTATTTGTATGTGTGTTTGTGTGTGTACATGCATATGTGTGTGTTTACGTACACATATGTTTATATGTATGTGTATATACTTTGTGTTTATGTGTGTTTGTGCGTATGCGCATTTGAGTATGTGTGTTTGTGCATGTGTGTATATGTGTATAAAAGTTTGTGTGTGTGTGTCTGCATGTGTTTCTGTAGGTGTACATATGTGTGTTTGTGTATATTCACGTGTATGTATGTGTAGTCTAGGAATAAGTGGTTCTGTCAGGCTATATCCAGGAGAAATATTGGGCAAGAAGCATTTATAGGCAGAATGGGAATGGAAATGGAAGGAAATCACCCTTGGCAGCACCTTTCATTACGACCTGCCTCCCCGCCCACCAGCACACACACCTGTTTCTCCTCTGGCACTCCAAGTGGACTGGAAACTGTATGGTTGGCCCATAAACCATGAACATTTGCTGAGTGATCACTGCGTGCGGGGTGACAGAATTCTCTTCATTGTGTTGATTTTGTATTGTATGGGTTCCGTTGAAGCAAAATGATAAAAATACTGACCTCTAATGATGATCTCTTTCCAAATAACAAGAACGTTGAAGCTTCTGTTATTCTAAAGAGCATGGCGTGCTTTTCCTGCTCTCTCCCTTCTTGCTCTAGAAGCACGGCCACGACTTTGGGAAGGGCTGCTGTCATCTCCATTTTGTTAATGAGAAAATGAAGCACAGGTGGTATGAACTTGGTCAGGTTCCCATTGTTATATGGGACTGGAAGATGGCTCTTCTGGTTCTCATTTTCCCTCTGACAGCATCGCCTTTCTAAAATGATATTAATAAGGATTAGTGGAAGGACATTATTTTTAATTCTTTTATTGGTAACACAACCTGAAAGGTGAGAGCTATAGATTAACCCAGGGAAGTCCTGAATCCATTCTAGGAGGCTTCCCAGGTTTTCTCAAGCTTAGGTCTTTGGTGAGGGAAATTTCTGCAAAGCCATGAGTTGCATGACACTACTGTACTTAAAAGAACTGGTACAATTATATTTAAAAATAATGTTGCTTTAAAAGTTGCTTTAAGAAGTATGCTTGGTCAGGACTCTGCATATTGGTGGAGCCTGGGAGAGGGCAGGACAAGAGGTCACTGGCTCCCTCCCTCCTTCCCGCCTTCTCTCCCATTCTTTAGCTGGCAGTGAGCAACCCCAGTTTAGCATTTTTTTTCCCCCCAGGATGGATCCAGAAAATATTTTAAGCTCATTTGGGCGGTTAATAAATAGTACTTTATGTCAATTTAAGCTTCAGAAAAAGAGGTTGAATTTTGGAGCTCGAATCTAAATTTCCTGACTGTAGCTTCTAACTTCCTAGAAACATTTAGGTTTATCTAAAAAAAAAAAAAAAAATTCCACCTTTAAATTTCCACTTTTTTCTGGAACGTTCTACAGGAAAACAAAAGAGTTGTTGGGTGTCACTGTCTAGGGGTGTAACCTCATAGGCATAATTCCAGCTTCCATAAATGTCGTGGCTTAGAATAAGTTCTAAAGTGAGGCTGGTCAGGATATGGAAACTAGACCTCAGATTTGGGTCTCTGACAGCACCTCTCCTCTTTCTCTGCTTTCGATCCCTAACTAGAGACCCGTACTATCTGGTCCCTCTACCTGAACTCTGAGGGATGGTCGGAGCGAATTGGAAGGTGCTCCTTTAATGGCTAGTGAGGCAAGGATCTGGCCTTGCCTTTATACTTGTGTGACTATAAATCTTCAAGTTGCACATGAAATAAGAAACATTTATATTATGTTAGTCTCTGTCCCTGGTTCCTGGCACAAAGCTCCTTTGTAAACAAGGGTGCTAGGAGAATCTTCATTCTAACGTTTGGTCTTTGGCCCCAGTTCTTGACACAGAGCTCTTAAACATTTGTAATTTCCTAAGTGATAGGAGCGTCTGACACAGGGCTCCTAAATGTCTTGGAATTTCCTGGTTGCTAGGAATGCCTTTTATTCTGATGAGGCGATGCTGAGTGGGCTTCTGGATGGGGGCTGGTCACCAGAAAGACCAAATCACCATTAGAAGCTTGGACATTTAAGACCCCCCTCCCCATTCTCCAGAGAGGGAAGAGGAGCTGGGAATGGAGTTAATAATTGCTCATGCCCAGGTGAGGAAGCCAACATAAAGCCCTAAAAGGATGGGTTTTGGAAAGCTTCTGGGTTGGTGAATACGTCTCCACACCCCAGATTCAGGGAGACAGAAGCTCCTGTGCTTGGGACCCTTCCAGACCTCACCTCATTTACCTCTTCATCTGGCTGTTCATGTATCTTTAAAAATATCCTTTGTAATAAATTAGCAATAGTAGCTAATAGTAGCTAGTTCCTGGGACACTCTAGCAAATCATCAAAATGAAGGACGGGATCGTGGGAACCTCCAGTATGTAGCCACATTGGACAGAAGTTATAGCTATCCTGGGGACCTGCTGCTTGTGACTGGCATCTGAGGTGGAGACGGTCTCGTGGAACTGGGCCCTTAACTCACGGGATCATGACTGACTCAGGTTAGTGTCAGAATTGAATTGAGTCGTGGAGACTTGACTGGTGGTGTGGAATTGTTCCGTGTGGGAGAAAACCCCACAGGTCTGGTGTCAGAAGTGTTGCAAGTGTGAGTGGAGGAAAACTGCATTTTCTAAGGTAGAAGGACACCTGTTCTGGCCACCATACAGAGTTATCAAAGGACAGCATTTTTCAAATTGAGGTACTAAATAGAGATGAGGTATTACTACTTCGTGAACTAATATGAAGACAATGAAAACTGGTGTCCAAATTTCCAACAAAAGCTCTCATTCACAATGTGTATGAAATCCTTTAGGCACATTCTTTCTCAAACTTGCACTGTTTTCCAGGGATATTTGGCCGTCTGCCCTGCAGTGCTTGAAGGCACGTGATATGCATGCATAGCTTCCTGAAGCTTCAGTTTTATGAAAAAAAAAAAAAAAGAAAAATTGGAGGAGAAAATTTTTTCTTTGAAACAAGTTATTTTCATTTAACAGTATTCATAGAGTACCTGTGGATTAAAAGTCATTGGCAGCCAAAGAGCCATGATTCTCTCTCACTGGTCGTTCTGGCTGCTATAACTATCGTAGCCTGGGTGGGTTAAGCAAACGTCATTCATTTCTCACAGTCTAGAGGTTAGGAAGTCCAAGATCAAGGCGCTGGCAGATTTGGTGTTTGTTGGGAACCCACTTCTTGCTTCATAGACAGCCATCTTCTTGCTATGTCCTCCCAGTGGAAGGGGCAGGGGGCCTCTCTGGGGCCTCTCTTACAAGGGCACGAACCCCATTCATGAGGGCTCTGCCCTCATGACCTAATCACTTCCAAAAGCCCCACCTCCTAATTCTATCACCTTGGATATTAGTATTTTTCCAACATGAGAATTTTGGAGGGACACACGTTCAGACCATAGCCATCATAGGTAACCAGTCTGACCCTTTCTATTCCCCAGAAGTTGGAGAGTTTATTTCAATCCACATATTTTTGCAGTCATTTTGTAACTCTAAACTTAGGACCAGCATGTCGAATTATAGCCGTAAAGATTGTGTCAAACTTTCCTATGCTCTTGGTTCTGCAATTTCCACCATGTGAGAAATGTTGTTTTGCTCTGTGGTTTTTTTTTTTTTTTTTTTTGGCCCAGGGCTCTCTAAATGTCGAAACACACAATGGTCTGCCTTTGAAATGGCCTTTCCTAATTCTGAGGGACGATCACTCATTCCTCCGTGAAACCGTACAGTCTATGTTCTTCTTTACCCAGAGTCTTCTTCAGTTAGTCCTTCCACTAAATATAGCTATTTAATAGCTAGCTGTTCTTTCCACTTGAGATTATATTTTCTATAAATAACACCGGCAAGGAGCAAACACGAAGGAAGGCAGCATGGTTGGCTGTGAGGGCAGGCGCTCTGACCCAGGCAGATGCTGTGACTCTTGCCCCACTTAAAGGCATGCATGCTTAGACAAAATCCTCACCCCTTCAGGGCCCCCTCTGTATAATGGGGACACAAATCTCAAAAGCTTTTTCAGTCTTTTCCACAGAAGTACTCCCTGTCCAGGACTCCATGTCCAAACTTCCTTGCCATTCCATAGTCATCCTAAACATTTATGTCAGTTCTGTATACCTTTCCTCAATGTACTCAAATTTGTTTTAATATACAAATCGCATCTTTCCTCTCGTATCTTCGAGTGAAATTCATGTTCCAGAGAGGCTTTGCATACCTCTAGCATATTCCAGGATACCTCCAGGAGGTACCTATACTTTATAAGTGTGGTTGTTAAAATGACACTCGGGTTGAAAATATTCAGCAGGTATGTGTAAATAAGAATATAATGGCTGTTAAAATATTAAAACACCTTTCTATCAACTGGTAAGTAACTGCTTCCAAGCCTTTGAGTGGCGTCCATTTCTCACATTACCTCTCTCCCCAGATCCTTGAACTGCATGGTCCAGGAACTAAAGGGACCTTCAGGACCCTCCCTATTCTGATTAGCTGGTGGCCTGCACCATCCATCCTGTTAAATATTTTGAATATCATCCCACATTACATGTAACATATATGAAGCTCCTGGCACATACTCGGCACTAAATAAGCAGTAGGCATTTTTAGTCCTGTGGCTTTGGGAATATATATTTTGAACAGCACTGTGGCCAGCATCCCTCCCTCCCCCGCTCGGGACCCGGTATTCCCTCCCTACCTCCCGAGGTTCTGGTGAGGCTTCCAATCGCAGCACTCCTCCCTCCAGTAGCTCTGGAGATGGGCGGTGATATAGGTCTGGAAAATCCCAGTCCCCGTTTCCTGGTAGGCATGTGCCTATGACTAGGAGTAAGTACTTGACCCAGGATGGATCATTCAGAGTCCACCCCTAGACTTCTGGGTATAAATGCAGGACTGAGAAGTTTCTTGTCCTGCCTTGAAAGGAGCTGTTCTGTGTACTGGGGTCCAGAGACACTCCTCTGGAGTCTGAATGAACTGGAAGGATGTGGTCAGAGCTTCTAGTGGCCCTGACCATGTAATGAAGGAAGAGCCTGAGAAGTGACACACAGACAGAAATGGGTGAATGGAGGCAATGAGAAAAAGAGAAGCCCTGATGATATTGTCTGGGGACCAGACCCAATTTCCATCCTGGTCAACAGTGATTCTCAAACCTGGGTGTGTATCGGCACCACTGGGAGAGCCAATGAGGAATCCCAAGGCCCAGGCTCGTCCACGTGCGACAGAGCTGATTCCTCTGTATTTCTGCCGTCTTCCAGGTGATTTGGATGCACAACCGAGGTTGAGAACTACAGCCTTACAAGCATGTGATCCCATGCATCTCTTCTGTTGCCGTAGTTACTTAGGTTTCCTATAGGCAGAGATAAAGAAAAGCAGTTAGCCCTCTGGGGCACCAGACAAACAATGAATGAAACGAGCCTCTGGTCAGTCCCAGTCTCCCTGATGTTGGGTAGCTTAGTGAATTGTGGTTTTTGCTCATGATGAATATATTCTCCATGGACTCAGTGTTGGCCAGAGTGAGGGGATGAAGTGGCTAAGACAGGAGTGACACCTTCCATCTTCTTGGGCTCCCCTGCACTACAATTATCTGATGGGCTTTCCCTGCCTTGCCTTACCCTCTGAAACCCCAGCAGTAGCCTTGGTGCTCCCGGCTTCCGTTCCTGACCACCCCGTGCCTTTCCCATGTGGTCCTGTGAGGCGTGCCACACCTCCTTGTCTAGGACCTGGGGGTGTAATAAACTTTATTTTCTCCCTTCCCTATCTTCTCTTGTAAAATATACAAAACACCTTGGGATTAGTCCTCAGAGGAAACAGATGAAAAGCCCAATTGTTTGCCACATTTTAATAGCACCTCAGTGCATCGTCCCTGTCACATTCCACTTAATTATGTTGTGCAGTACATCATAGCGTGTGAGGTACAGAAGTCAATAATCAACACACTCCACTCCCGGCTTCCCAGAGCCAAGGTATCAACTGGGACTCATTCTGTTACAAGCGACAGACAACTTGATACATAGAAATGGTTTTGATTTTAAAAAATCAATGTAGCTTTTAAAAAAATAAAAAGGAATGTAATTGCTGAAAAGTCCATGGTTGAGCTCGCCTCAGGCATGGCTGGATTTGGTTCAAGTGATAATATGAGGACTTGCTATCAGTCCATCTCTTGGCTCTGCCTTCTTTTATGGGGCCTCTGCCGCAGCTGCATGTGATAGCAGTAGCTCCATCCCTCACAGTTGTCTCAGGCTCCAGGATCAGTGGGTAAGAATAGAAATCATAGTCCAGAGAAAAATTTCTCATTAGCCCTGGCTGGGTCATATGATCACTCTAAACTAATTGCAGGGAAATGCAGTGGACTGATAGGCCCTGGATCACATGACCACTTTGAACCAAGCTCAGGAAAAATTGCATCACTCTGGGTCACATGACCACACTATACCAATCACTGGGAATGCACTGGATTAATGGTCTAGCCCTGGGACACATGACCACCCTTGGAGTAGGGGCCTAGGGTCCTGTGCAGGGCATGGAGTTGGTTTTATAGGAATTACAATTCATTAAGAGTGGGAAAGGATGACTTTAAAGAGGAAATTAGGACACACTTACTAGACAGAGTGAGTGAATGCCAGGCAGTAAAATCAACAGATGTCTACTACAGTTGGACTGTTGTCATTTTATTTTAGCTCTGTTGGGAAAAGGCCAGTAAGAACAAATTCAGCAAGTCACAGACTCCCACTGAGGAGAAGAAACATAAGAATCTAAGGAGCTCAGCCTTTTTTCTCTAAATAGGACCGAGTTTATGCTATCGAAGACAGATGCTTGTTTATTCTGTGCTGAGAGCTCTCCAGCCTAAAGTATTCCAAATATCCTTCCATCTGCAGATCATTCTAGGGCTTTGCAGTTTTTACTAGTTAATGAGAAAATTGGAGGAGGGGCGATTTAAAAAAAAGTAATAAATATGTTTGGAGGAAAGCTAAAGGGCTAAGTTATTTCACCATTCTGGAATTTAGAGCAATAAAAAAGTAAACAGTTTTATTGGCTCAAAGGAGAATCCTTTCATCTATGAAATAACTTTATTTGGGTTATTTTGGCATCTTGAGAGACTTTCCTTGTGGCTCTATTATAAAATAGCTTCTCATGTTTTTATTATATAATGTCTTGTTGGGCCTTATGGCATGAGAAATTATTTGCTGCATTTAGTTGCTGTGTGATGGAGCTTTTCTATCATTTACATGTCCTTTGGTATACTATTAATTTACATCCTCTCCAGAAATGTAATTTTGAAAGCAATCTTTATTAAAATTTCTTATAACATAAATTTGAGATAATTGGATTGAAGGCGCGTTTACTCAAATTGCCCATGGCAATGCAATTTTATGGGTTTCAAAAGCAGGACAAATTTTTAGAACTGGTACCCGATGACGAACATTTGAAGATGACTTTTGATCTCTGGGAAAACTTTTGTTCCCACAGAACAGGTGAAATCAATTCTCTGATAAGTCGATACTGATAATGATTTAATGAAACTAATCTTTATGAATTGAAAAGGACATTTTAAAAAAATCTTTCTAACCAAGCTTGAGAGACTGGTGGATTTTCATCACCAGAGATGAGATGTTACCTAGAAACTGCAAACTTAGGACAAACTGGGGAGTGCTCTTGTGGTGAGTAATCCCAGTTTTTGAGTTTCATTCTTCCACTCTGTTTACGGAGTAGCTTCAGGTATCATTTATGGAGCACATATCCATATGATTTATTATGGTCTAGACTATCTTCTCTATGAGGCTAAATTCTTAGGAAGAACAAAGTATGCAAAGAAGTTTGCCTGCCTAGGAAGGAAGCTGAGTAGGCAGTTGCCCTCAATATAATTCAAAGAATGCTATAAGGGATCCTGTCTAGATGTTAAGGTCCCGGTATTCAACCAGTATTGTTCGGTGAAGGAAAAAATAAATAAAGGAATCAGCATAAATTCATCTTGCAGACGAAATTAGATAAGCACCTTGTACACATTCTTCTCACTCCTAGCTGGGTCTGCTTTTATCAGTGCTACAGCAGCGACAGTTGTCATTAAAGAATATCATTCCAGAATCCAGAAAAGAATGTGTCCATCCAGAGATAAAATTAACTGTGAACTGTGATAGAGTTTTCAAGAGAACATGAAATCAGCTCTTTGAATTATGAAAAGCAAAAACATAATTCTCTTTTTGCATCATACTGGCAGAATTTCTATCTTACTGAGAAACCCACCACCTCTATGTCTAAGTAACTGACACCCCCAAACATACTAGTCACAGAGGGCCTATGGATTGTATTACTCCAGGGGCAGCATATATAGACACCACCATGTGTATATGGCACCCTGCAGTTTGCAGCCCAGCGCCCGCATAGCTATTCTATTCAGCATCCATTGTTCATTTTTTACTTGTTTAAAGCCGAAATTTTTAAGAGGGCTTGATCTATTTTTTTCAGATCTTGATCTCATATTCCTTAGTAGGTTTGCACAAAAGCGTTGCTGTGAATAAATGCCTTATTTTGACTTTCTCCCTTCTTTTTTTTTTTTCCTTTGGTTCGTGGGGCTGGAACTCAGGAAGAAGATGAATCCCAAGAAGAACCTAGATGCCTCCAGTTGGAACAGAGGACGACGTCAGGTAGAGTACATTCCGTGTGATGCCTCCTTTCCTGAGCTGCCGTTGCTGACAGCAAGGCTCGCAGCATCCTTTGCAGATTGCAGCGGAAAGTCTGTATGCTCCAAATGATCGGAAAGATGACTAGAAATGTCGCTTATGATGTATTATTCCAAGCATGACATCTGGACAATCTGGTCATGATGCAGAAAATGGCCTTTTCTCTTCTTTTATTGATTACAATTCTTGATGAATCAATACTTGAAGTAGATGATGATAACGATGACGAAATTTCAAATTCTGTAATACTAAAATAAGAAGCATAGTTATTCACTGAAGTACTTATGATTACCTTCAAAATGTTATTAGATACATATGCTGGGTTTTTTTTTTTTATTTGTATATAGTTAAATATGCAGCTTTGTTAAGCTCTTTACTCCATAACAGGACTTCCTATGAGATAATAAAGAAAGAAACTAATGATGAGTGGGTTTATAACTTTGCTTCTGTATGATCAGTATGATCAGTAATGAAAATGAGATATAATGGTCATAAAAATAAACATTACTTGAATTGACCTAATAAGAATGAAAGCTAAACCTTAATACTCTCAGCTTCTATTTTTCCATGGCTTTTCGCATAGGGCTTCATATGATTAGAGGTTGGAAGAGGGTTCCAGACGTGTCTGCTGCTGGTGGAGGCTCATTGTCTTGTGATTTAATGGAAATCAGGGAGCAGAACTACGAAAATGGAAACGGTAACAAAAAGAATATGCAAAGTGAGAAGGGAAAGGTTGTACTCTGCTCTGATATAGATGGAGGAGAATTAGCAATTAACCAGCTCCTCCATCTCCCTCTGCACCCCTCCCGTGTCTGCCTCCACCTTCAACAAGCATTGCTCTGGTTTAGTGCCCCTTTGTAGGACACTCTCCCCTTGCAGATCCTTGCGTGGCCAGCATCATCTCATCAATCAGTCCTCAGCTGAAATGCCTAGGCCCACAGGCCACCTTATCATTCCTCCAAATCACTCTTCATTCCATTGCCCATTTTTATTTCTATTTTTTGTAACACTTATTATGAACCAAAATAATCTTTCTATTGATTGGTTTATTTACCGATTGTCCCCTAGAAAGTAGGGGGACCTTGCCCGTCTTCTTAGCACCTTGGACAGTGCCTAGCACACAGTAGTCATTCAGTAAGCTCTCACTGAGTCCCTTGTGTCCACTGTATGCAAGACATTCTCTTTCTCTCTGCAATGGAGATGAGAATGGGGTGGGCTTGATGTGAGCCAACTCCATGCCTATTTTGGATTTCTGGGATATAAAAGCGAATAAGACATGATGCTTGCCCTCAAGAAAACATATTACGTCTGAGAAACAGACAGGGCTAGAACATGAGAAATCATGTGAAAAGATGGGTGCAGTCAGAGCCCGGCTAGAGCACCCACGAAGGGCCCGCTAAATCTGTGTGGGGGAAGCAGGCTGCGAGAAGTCTCCTGCGGTTGTGATTCTTGTGATGCATTTTGGAGTTTGAAAGTAGGCATCAGAGGGCAGGGTTGGAACTTGCATATCATGCCCTGAAAATTGTCCCGAGTGCCACTTTTGCACACTTACTGTTGATTTTCAGTTCCACAGCTAGAGAAGGCTGGAAGGATGGCCATTGCTGGCTCAATGCAAATTTGGCCAACCAAGTGACTTTGGGTTTCCCCGTTGTGGTTATAGATGGTATTATTCGCTCTCTTGGCATAGTATCTCCTATATTTTGAGTATATTCATTCGTTCACATCGAAAGCCTCGATTAGGTCACATGTTGTAAAGGCGCCATGACTCCCCAAGGCTTTTCTAAGACATGAGTTGACTTAGTGAACTCTACCATGACACCCTGGGATGAGAAATCAGACACTCCATTTTCAAACAGTCTGCTACGGTTCCTAGAGCGTCTGGCCCTTGGAACATGTTATTAGAAATCTGGTATAGTGATAAAGACGCCCCTCAGCCAAGACATTTAGAGTCAGAGATCCCAATGGAACATAATGCCACAGAAAAGGAGGAACACGGTTTAGTTAGAAATCTGTACTTCCAATTTCCTTGTGATTGTGTTATGTGGTTTTAGATTTTGAATTGTGAATAAATGGCTTATTTCCTTGTTTTCTTCGAAAACACCTAACAACCCTATTCTCTAAGTAGAATTTAAAGCAGAAAATGAAGAGTTTCTCATTATTTCTAAAAAAATGCTTGGGTCTACTGACTTTAGGGTGCGCTGTGGAGTTCCTCTTCTTTACTCAGGACGCACTCCAAATGTGTGTTTCTACATTGTGATTTTAGTATACTCGTGTCTTTAGTTTTAGTCCATTCAATTCAGATCTACTGTATTTATTAACCATTCTTCGAAATCCTGTTCTGCATAAGTTGTGTACTAGATTCTTTGAAAAGTATGAACATATAATACATTAACTTACAACATGTTCACTGAATGTCTAATACGTGCTAGTTGCTGTGCTAGGAATTATGTTTCATGTAGAATGGTAAATAAAAACAGACATGACTCCATGTTTCGTGGAGCTTGTGGGAAAATGACAAACATTGCCATTATACAAATGATAAGAAAATACAAATTATAGAGAACTTATAGTCTTTAAACAAGTAACGTAGATGTTATAGTCAAGGCGGGGTGCGGTGGAAGTCTTGCCTTCACAGAGCTTGTAGTAAAATAGAATCTGTAAAACATGGACACAGAAAGCTGAGACTAAAGATAGGATATGGTATGGCCTAAAACAGAGACAGGAGGAGGGAGGAATGGGAGTGCTAAAGAGGTGAGAGATTCAATTTGGGTGGTCCAGGAAGTTATTTAAGAGATCGTGGCATATGAGCTGGGTCCTGAAGGATGGACATGAAATCCATTTGTGAAGAAAGACACGTTAGCCAGGGTGTTTATAAAGTGAAAGTGAAATACTGTAAGTTGAATCCAAAGTGATATCTCTTTGGAGTCCAGCCCATTTTTTGGCTGATGACCTAATCCTTAGGCATCAGTCACTTTATCTGAGGTCTGTAATTTACACTTGCAGGACCCACCCACACAAGGGATAATGACAGGTTGATCAGGAATGTGTTTAAACTTTACTACTGTCATTACCTATGCTTTGCTCTCTAATGGTTCAGCGTCTCTGTACATTTGAGTTTTTTTCTGGGGTTTTTTTGTTGTTGTTTTGTTTTGTTTTGTTTTTTTAGTAAGTGGCCTGCCTGTAATAGACAGAAGCCTAATGCCTACTCAGAATCAGGTGACATTTCCTCTTGACTTCATGGATATATTAGCTGAGGGGATAGGGTAGCCCACTTATAAGTCCTTTTTAATGTGATACAGTGTGGGGTGGCTGTCGGCTGGTCCTCCATTTCAGCAAGGCCAGCGAGGGGCAGGTTCATCAGATGGACAGTGTACCTTTGCCTCCTGCCTGTCCCCTCCACGCCTAGCTCCTCCTCAGTGGGGAGGAGCACATTGGCCTCCAGTTTCTCTGCCATCAGAAGGACATGCAGTCAGGCACATATACCTTGGTTCATATCATATCCTGTGTTACCTCTTCTTCAGCCTATTGGTATTTTAAGCTGCAGATCTACCTGTGGAATGAAAAACATTTGGTGGCTCTTAAAGAGATTTGAAGCATCAGCAAACCGGTAAAGAAGAGGGGGCATTTCTAGCCGTAGTCACAATGCATGGTTAGCCACTTTCTTGACCCAAGCACAGGAAGGCCCGGAATCATGGGGACAGTCAGAGAAGACTCCACCAGACTATGTGTTCCTTAGAAGCTGTGTCCATTTACAAGTGATGTTGGATCCTTTATTAAAAGGTGCCGTTTTAAAGATGCAGTGCACCCTTTTGATATAACATCCTATGTGAAAATAAAGAAAGAGATACAAAACTGAACCTGGGCTATGCACAGGTAAAGGAAGAACGAGGTTATAGGCCCATGAGAAACGGCGATGGAAGTGGAAGTATCACGGAGGAAAGATGTCCATACTTCAGTGTTCCTTTGATGTGCTCATGATGCTGTTCGTATAATAAAGAAATGAAAAACAGAGATGCTTTACTAATAGTTACATGAAGAGGTTATAATTCCAAACAGAGATAGCTGTATGTCTGCAAGAAGGCACAATTTGAAGCTTGACAACATAACCCTCTGAGGATAAGCCAATCTTTGGGCCTAGCCGAGGACAGGGGAAGGAATCAGTTCACATGTTCTCACCGGGTTTCTGCCTCATTTTTCAGCAACTGCTCTGTTGAAGTTGTGAGGCCCACCCCCTCTCAGGTCTTTCTTTCCGTGGGGAGTCATTCTTTCCTTTTCGCCTTCCCACAGAATCTGTTCCCTTCCCAGAGCCTTATATGGTTACTGTGACGTTCTTTTTTAGAGAAGTTTTATGATGAGACCTCACTTAATCTCTTTCTATTCCACTGAAAGTCCCTTCGAACAAGCCGAGTATCACACATACATACAACAGCCTGGAAGAGGCATCACTACTGAATAAGATTAAAATTGAACATTACTTTTTTAGTACAGAGACTCAGGCTTATAGCTGACATAAAGAAACCACAGATCTTGCCCATACTAATCTTATTTGTAGCCAAAAAAAAAAAAAAAAGATATAGTACCAGTTTTCTAGAGAGAAAGAGATGAGCAATCTTTCAGAGGTGGCACATCTTAGTTTAATTTATTCATTCATTCCCTTGTGGGCAAGGAACTGATGAATGGGTCAGCTATGTTTTCTGGAGAGAATTCTTTTAAAAAATGAATTGCATCCTTTCTGGTGGCTCTGTTTAAAAAAAAGTAAAAAGTGTTTTTAAAATGTTGGCTCAGTCTTGCCATTTCTGTTGCTATGCATTGATTTAGAAGCAGGCCAAGTAGTTTTGAATGCTGAAATATCTTTAAATGTGTTTAAAATTCAAGAAGACTTTGTGTAATACTTATTAGCTTTTGGGCTGCACTCACCCTGTGCTGTCAGGACCCCAGAGTACAGCACTTTGATCAAAAGAGGGGAGAATCCTAAAAGTTGAAGCCATTTTATTACAGTGAAAGCGTTTCATCAGCACATCCTCTGCTTGCTAAATGTCACCTAGTGCTGAGTGGAGCCCAGCACACTCAGAGTTGGCTGTCTGCCTCATCTGCATTCAGTCACATTTTCATTTCCTGTAGTTTGTAGGTTTCTCAAGTGTGAAGTAACAAACCCCAAACGGTTAAAATTCTTCAACTAAAAATGGATGCAACGAGGGAAAAAAAAACATATGTATTTTTGTAACCTTTACAGGGAAGTGAGACCAGGGTTCCACCAGCAGCAGCTCAAGCGATGTGGGGTTACTGTGTTCAGGGGCCGGCCCCCTACAGAGGTCAGCTTTTCCGCCTCCAAGTCTTGAGAGGCGACAAAAGGAGACCCATTCTCTGATAATTCAAAGTACCTGCTTTTACTTTCTTGACATAGTTGAAAATTCAAAATGAGGTTTCTCCCCCAACCAACTATATACTGCAGTCACCACTCGCTTTGATTATGCAAAAAGTTATCTTCCTTACTGATTTTTCCAAGGCTATGGCCAAAAAATGAATAGAAAACTTCAGTTAGGGAAGTTAGAGAAACAGAAGAGTGTTGTACTTCCTTTTCCTGAATTTACTTTCTTTCCAGCCCCTTAACCTTGGAACAGACAATCCGAGGGTTCTGGGAGGCATGTTATGAGGGACAATGTTACTGGAGATGTAGATGACTTCCTGTGTTTGATGTTTGGTCTGCAAGGCTCATGTTCCCACCCACCGTTGGGTCTTTGTTCTCAGTGAGGCTTTTCCTGAACACCTCGAGCAGAACTGCAGCCTTACCTTCGTCTCTCACCTCCTTGCCCTGCCTTGCTTGTCTGAAAACCACTCACCACTCTCTGGCACCCCCGCTCCTTGACTTGCTCTTTGTGGGTCTCCCCCTGTAGAAGCTGAGGTCCACAAAGGCAGGGATGTTTGAGCGTTTTTATCTGCTGCTGCATGCAGAATGAATGCTTAGAACAGAGCCTGACATATAGGGGTGCTCAGTATTTGTTTGTTGGTTGAAGAATGTATGTTTGGTCTTTACAACTCTTGCTAAAGCCATTAGATCAATCAGAAACTGAACACTGAGTGTCGTTTTCTATTTGTTTTCTTCCCCAGCTCCTAGCACAGTGCCTGAAATATGGAAGAACTCAAAATAAATGGTTGTTTGACTAAAGCGTACGCGCACACATGGATGATTGAGTCTGGCTTACGACACGGCTTTTGGTATAAAAAGTGTTATTTGGTTGAGGATATAACAGACACAAAGCAGACCATGCTAATCCATGAGGCAGACACAGTCTCGCCTTCGAGGAGCTAACTGAGCTGCCTTTTCGCTCCCTGAAAGCAGAGTGAAGGGTTTCCCTTCTTTCCATTCCCTTAACAGGAGGACAGGCGGTCTGAGGGCTCCTCCTGGGAGGCCTTTCACTAGAGAAAAGGCTGGTGGGATTGTAGGTGACTTCCAGCAAAGTTCTGTTCCCTAAACTCCTTTATGGGACTTCACTATCTCACTTTTATTTTAGTTGAAGGAATCTCACTACTTCATCCCTGCTTCAAATAATAATGATTGGAGGTTCTTGTCATATACATTCTTCCCAAGAAACGAAGGCAGCAACATGCTGGATGCAGGAGGTTTACCAGAGGAACACAGACCTGTGAAGGTGACATATTCTCTGTTCCAAGAACTAAGACACCACTGAATAGGAGGCCATGGGCTCTAATGCTCTAACACATACTCATAAAGAAGATGTTTCTAGAACTTATTTACAGATCCTGCGTTACCAGTGTAAGTAGGAGAACAGTCTCTTTTTTGGGCCTATGTTGGACTTGCCCTAGAATCTGAGGAGCTGTTTCTCTGGTGACCGGGGTGGGAGGCTGTGGGAGGTGGCAGGGGAAGGCAGCAAGGCCATGCTTCCGGACGGAGGCGAAGGGACACTTCCTGGCCTGCCGTTAAAGATGCCCCAGTGTGCTCCCAGCTCACTGCCATTTTGCATTGAGAGGGTGTCAGACGAATGAAATCTGCTTTCCACGTCCAGCGCTTTCCTAGGCAAAGTCCCACCGTGTGACATTACCGCCCACGGCTCCAGTCCACGGCATCCGTTCTCCTCAGGGTCTCCAGAGCTCACTCTCTGCTGCTTCTCCTCTCTCCATGGCCAGAGAGCTAATTGTTTCCAGACTATTTTTTTATCTGGGAAATTCAACAGACCACTTATTGCTCATAAATGGGAAAACAGAAATAGAAATTAAAATGAGGGTTTGGTTTAGTCCACTGTGTTCGGGTTCACCTAATGGGTAGTTGATCAGCTGGGCACCTACGACTTGACGAGGAGCTGAAATGCATCTGTGGAGCAAACGTCTCATTTTGATATTGTGTCCACGTGCCACCGTGAGACACCTACCGTGAGACACCTCGGTGGCTTTATCGCCTGCTACTCTCCATCCAGTCCTGTGTCTCCGTAGCATAGTGAAAATGGAGCCATGGAGCTTTCCAGAAGTTTATCTCGGTCCTGAAGTGAATCGGTTACCAGGAATGAATTTTTCCGTGTGCTAATACTTGGAGCAGAATTGCCTAATTTTTGTGAGTGTGTGCCACAAGATAAATTTCTGTGCTATTTCACTTTCTTTCATTATTGTTTGTTTGTTTGTTTAAAGTTTGTTATTGGGCTTTCCCAAGAATCCGTCAGGGGAGAAAGAATGGCATGAATACACAAAGCAGCAGTGATCGAAGTAGCACGTGTATTAAATGACTCTAACTCTCAAGGACTGTCTTTAGCTGTTCCCATCCCGGGGGCGCCTCTCTGCCCACGTCCACTTCTCACTTCCTTTCCCCACGCAGGAATAAGAAGTTGGAACTTGCGTGGCGTGCTGTGCATTTGGACATCGGAGTGTACCTTGCCTCCCTTCCTCGGGATCCGGAGAGTGAAAATCACCATCTAGAAATTCCAGCTGATTATTGTTCCAAAGGCTCTTAGGAGAGAGAATGCAAAGTGTTTAAACCTCAGAGGTGGTTTTGTTGTTGTCGCTACGTAGCCGTGCCTCCCTGCAAACATTTAAATGCAGTGGCATTTTGGCCCTACAGACCGCTGTTGCCAGCGTCTTTGTTTCCCTGCGCTCCCCACCCTCATCTTGGCTTTGTGGCAGCCACATCTTCCCACGCGCCTACAGGCCCCGTGGCCCAGCCGCTGCTCTGCAGTCAGTGCACAGGAGGGGCGCGGAGGCAGGCAGCGTGGGGGAAAAGAGTCGGGGCTTGTCCTGGGTCGTTTTTGTACAGCACCTCACGTAGTGTTGAGAAAATGTCGCCGTCTGTATTAAGAATGCGGGGAGGCTGCTCCAAAGCCCCCCAGGAGTGGCCCTCAAGCAATCGCTGATGGGACTTGGTAAATAAGGACCTCTGCTCACTGACCCCTTAGGGAGGACATATGGAGCACATTCTCCTCGGGCTCCCGGAGTCGCCCCAGCAGAGCTCAGCCACAATCACCCACAGAAGTAGCTGGCAAGACAAGGCCCCGTGCTGGCTGCTCTTTCCCGTCTTACCAACCCCCCTTCCCTTCACCTCCACATATACTGCTTATTGGGGGAACTCGAACTAAGAGAGGGTCCCTTGGCGCAGTCACTGCATCGAACATACCGTAACATATTTAAAAGCATCAGTAAGCCGACCAAGATCTCAAAAAAAAAAAAAAAGAATTCAAAAAGAATTAAAATAAAAACCCTAAATGCAAAATAGCGGCTTTGATTACTGCCACATTAACTAGTAAAAATGGTGGCCTTCTTAAGCTTCCTAAAATCCTCTGTCCTTTTCTGAATGCTGTGCTCTATCCTTACGTGTTCCTTGGGGAACATACAGTGATTAGTAGGAAGGAATGGGATTTCTCCCTCTTGAAGTTGACCACTGCAAGGCGTATTTGTCTTATTCCAACTCAGTTTGAAGATGCTCGATTTGAGTTTACGAGTGGATTTGAATAATAGGAATAATTTATTCTCGACCCCCAAATGTGGGCCCGAATATTCAGCTTAATTTCTGACTGGATCTCTGTGAACTTGAATATTCATTTATCCTGCTTTGAGCTTGATTTTTAAAACAGTTTAGGAAAGAACACCTCAGGTTCCTTATCCTTCCTCACACGAGTGATGAAAGAGGCGATAAAATGCAATCGTGAAATGTTGACGAAGACCGTTCTCTAACGAGTTATGGCCGAGGGCTTGTATGCAGTGTACATTCCACACAGATATTCAGACACAGTGACTAATTCTGAAAACCTGAAAGGTATTCGTAACTGCTTATGACTAATGTTACAAACAAGGCAAATTCAGCATGTACCTGCGTTTTGTTTGGCCTGCAATCCTTAAATTTTTAAAAAAATCGGTTGCCAATGTTTAAAAATGGGAAAATGTTCTGCGAAAATCTCTTGAGACATTGTAAGAACTGCTAACCCAGGCCTGTGTTCCTAAGTGGTAGGAGGAGGAAAAAAAAAACCAGCATGCACTGTATCCTTGCAAGGCTCCCTCCCATCCTGCCTGTGGTCTGAGGAGCAGGTAAGATTGCGTGGGGGGCATTGCTATGGAAACAGGGCAGGAAATGCTAGCATCAAGCTGGGGAGCTCATACCTAGGCCAGTGATCTTTACACAATTCCCCAAAGCTCCTGCAGTTACCTTTTTTGTGTGTGTGTAAGAGGCTAATTCTATACTATTCAGAGGCTTCTCATTATTTCAGTAATAGAGGATTACACACATTTTGCAACTAGCAACAATACCACCGGGAAATGGCATCACTTAACAGATGGTTGTGGCTGAACAACTAGAAGAAAGGTTCCAGCCAGCACCTCGATGACTTAGGGTGTCGAAGCCTCTGAAAAAGCTGCAGGGCCACGAGCTTCTTCTGTGGCCCTTCTCCTCTCACGGGAACTGAGAGGGCTATGGTGAAGGCCTACCGTTTCTGCTCTTGCTCAGCAAGACCGAGCTTATTGCCTTCGTGAGCATTTCCCATCTGGCTGTGTGCCTGGCACCTTCTAGATGGGTGTCGATCAAGCATGACCCCAGTCTGTATAATAATCATGGAAAATTTCAGCTTTCCTATCCAAGGAGAAACTGACAAAAGGGACAAACGGCCCTTGGCTTTTTCGAGCCATAGAAGCAGAACAGTTCAAGGACTCAAAAAGCCAGGCACGTTTTTCGAAGGCCCAATTTTAATAGTTGGCCACGACTGTAAATACTGTGGCATCATTCATTTGGTAACATGGTTAATTTGTTCCTGTGTTCAACGAGCACTTATAGAGCTTGCCCTCTATGCGGGGCACCAAGATAGGGCTTTAAGTCTCGGCTTTTTCTTTTATGTTCATCCATTGCCAGTTACTGCCCTCAGTCCGAATAGCCATGTTTCCAGAAGTTTATGCTTTACCATATTTTCTGGCTTGAACTCTTTTCATGGCTGCCCTGCTCTAAGTGGGTTCACAGTTTGTAGTTCCTCTCAACAATCTGAAAAGGCTTAAAGAAAATGAATAATTGTATCACTGTAGGTGACAACTGTCTCTATTCCTTACCACTTACAACCCATGGATTGTACACTGAATTAATCTGGTCCAGCTGCCATCTTTGATTTGAACATATTCAGGGTCAGATTATCTGATTTGCTATTTTCTAACAACTGAACACAAGACATCTGGTAACCACGCTTGCCTGCTGCTCTACAATAATACGAGCTAGCTTTTATTAAGTATTGCAATGCATTAGGCGCTGTGCTAAGTGCTTTATATGAGTTTCTTATTTCATCCTCTTAACAGCCCTGTGAATAGATACTCTGTTATTTCCACTTTGCAGATAAGAAAACTTAAAAAAAACTTTAAAAGTTAATTTATCCCAATATTGGCCCAGTGAGCCTACAGCCATTTCAGCGACTCTGCAAAAATCAATATGTGTTCTGGACAGAGTTGAGTTTCTGAGCAGTCCCATACTGACAGGGTTGACTCTATAGCCCTCTGATTTGAGCACGTTTATCAGCAGCGATCTTAGATCTGGTGTCCTTGAGAAAGCCTAACCCCGCTGCCTTCTTCTAAGGACAGAGTGCTGGGGTAGGGCGGCTTCTAGGTATTTGCCCAGAGTGTATAAAGTCATACTTTGATCAAATTGAAGATTTGGTGAAGTCGAGTTTCTGTTTTAAATCTGCTTTCATTCTATTAGAAATTATGTTTTAAATCTGGTGGAATCAAAGATAATAAACTTCCCCCAAACTTGGTTTTTCTTTCAACTGTACGATTTGTACAATTTTTGTTTACAGTGTCAACATCCATCCTGGCTTCGAGTTTCAAGGTCATGTTTGATTCCTTTCCATTTAATCTCCATATCATTCTCACTGAGTCTCTTTGCAGTATTTCTGATATCCGTTTCAACTTTTCTGGTCCTGCTGTCTCACTCCAGGTTAGGTCATTATTTTCTCATAGCCAAACTAAGTAGTCCTTGACCAACATGTGTTTGAACTGTTCAAGTCCATTTTTTTTTTCCAATTAATACTATAAGTGTATCTTCTCTTCCTTATGATTTTCTTAATAATATTTTCTTTTCTCTGCCTTACCTTATTTTAAGAATACAGTACATAATACATAAACATACAAAACACATGTTGTTTATGTTATCGGTAAGGCTTCTGGTTAACAGTTGGCTATTTGTAGTTAAGTTTTGGGGGAGTCAAGTTATACACAGATTTTCAACTGCGTGGGAGGTTGGTGCCCCTAACCTCTGCATTGTTCAAGGGTCGACTGCATTTTAATGGTTTCCCAGCTGGTGTTTCTGCCCCCGGCTTTATCCTTTAGCTGCTGTTATCCATCCTGTGCACCACCTTCGGACTATTCAATTATTAACGTTGCATCTATGCTTAAAGGTCCAGGTAAAATTCTACAGTCTCGAAGTTTTGAAGTACACGTCAAGAAGTAATCTCTCCAATACCTCTCTTGTGGCCTATAATTTCCAGTTACGTGTGGACATATCATATCCCTGCCAGTTGTTTATTTAGTAGTCACAGTCTCTCCTTTGGCCACAAGAGCCTGATATTGTTGGGTACACCTTCAAAGCTACATTTCCCAGCCGCTTTTATAGATAGAGCTGGCCGGCGACATCCAAAGTAAGTCATCAGGGGAAGTGTTAATTCATTTTCCCCAGAAGTAGATCCTGAGACCGGGTTCCAGCACAGCTGGTTTATTTTGGAGGAGGTCTCAGGAAGCGCAGGTAGTGGAGAGGGAAAGTGGAACCACATGAGGCACGCAGCCATACAGAGGTTGGTTACGAAAACAGTCACTTTGGTAACCGGAGTTTCATCCTGTTGGAAACTCTGAGATGCACCTCAGCTACTGACTGTTTCAAGTTGGGGCATTGCACACTGAAGGGGTAAGAGCAAAGAAATATGGCTGGGTTTTGAATAGACGTTATTTATTTATTTTTTTAAGGCAGTTTTAGGCTGACAGTAAAATTGAGCGAAAGGTAAAGAGACTTCCCATAGACCCCCTGCCCCACACGTGCATAGCCTCCTCCATTATCAACATCCTGCACCAGAGAGGTGCATTCGTTATAATGATGAGCCTCCATTGACACATCCATAGTTTCTATTGGGGTTCACTCTTGGTGGTGTACATTCTATGGATTTGGACAAATGTGTAATGTCAGGTATCCACCATTATGGTATTTTACAGAGTATTTTCACTGCCCTGATTACCCTCTATGCTCTGCTTGTTCGTCTTTCCAGACTCTTCAACTCCTGGCAACTACTGATCTTTTTATGCTCTGCATGATATTGCCTTTTCCAGAATGTCGTATAGTTGCAATCGTGCAGTATATAGCCTTTCGTATTGGATTTTTTCACTTAGTAATATGTATTTAAGGTTCCTCCATGTCTTTTCATGGCTCAATCGCTCATTTCATTTTAGCACTGAATAATATTCCATTGTCTAGATGTGTCATAGTTTATTTATTCTTTCACCTACTGAAAACATCTTGGTAGCTTCTAAGTTTGACAATTATGAAAAAATGACTGTAGACATCTGTGTGTAGGTTTTTGTGTGGACCAAGTTGGATAAGTTTTCAGCTCCTTGGGGTAAATATGAAAGAGTGCAATTGTGAGACTACGTGATAAGATTATGTTCAGTTTTATAAGAAACTGCCAAACTGCCTTCCAAAGTGGCTGTACCATTTTGCATTCTCACCAGCAATGAATGAGAGTTTTTATCGCTCCACATCCTCACCAGCATTTGGTATTGTCAGTGTTTCGCATTTTGGCCACTCTGATAGGTGTGTAGTAGTATCTCATGGTTGTTTTATGCCTGGGTTTTTGAAAAAAAAGAAGTTTTAATTTTTACTTTGAGCATATATATTACTTTTTAAAAATTTAGTTAGGTAATAAAATGAGGGAAAAGCTAACGATTTAAAGTTACGGGAAAAAAGTAGGATATAAAATTGTTTACTATAATTACAAATACAAAACAAAAACTGATGCATAGCTTCATCATAGCTACAAAATGTAGGAAAAAACCAGAATGCTCACAGTAGTTGTTCACCTTCAAAGCCCTAGCTCCTAGTACTCCAAGCTCACAATAAATATTTGTTGTTCTTCAATAAGTGTTGAGATTGGGGACGAATTCATCTATTTTCCAAATTCACTATAATGAGATGCTATAAGTTTCATAGTGAAAAAAAATGCAACTATAGACAAGGAAGACTGGTTTTGCCACCCTAAAACAATAACAAGGGGAAAGGGGCTTTAGTGTTGTTCATAGAAAGATGTCAAAGGTAGCATCTACTACCATAGGGCTTTTGGAGGGCTCCTTTAGGGGAGCACACCCTTTCTCCTTTGTCCCGTCTGGAATATTGACAGGGTATCGTTGCGGCCATCTTAGACCACATGGCAGGTATGAGGATGAAACCACAAGTCAAGGATAGTGGAGGAAGAACACACAGCACAGGACAGCCCTGGGTCTCTAGTGACCATAGAGTCACAATACCAACTCTGGACCGCCTCCCTGAAAGCTTCTTTTCTATGTAAGAACAAAAAATAATAACTTCTATCTCATTTACAGCACTCTCATTTGTGATACTGTCATTTGTAGCCAAACCGAATCCTCTCTTACATTTTTCTTACAAGAGTTGGAATCTTCTTGAGGCAAGGATTGTATCTGTGCATTTCTGTCTTGATCATAGCGCTCCACACGATATGCATAAAATCAAATCCTCAATAAATCTTTGGGAAATGAAGGAGATGAATTCATCAGACTTGGAGAACTAAGTGTAAAACACCGTGGTAAATGATTTGGGCATCCAAAGATGAATAAAACATTGTCTCTGCTCTGAGGGAACTGATAACAACACTGCGTGTATGTGTGCGCATATGTTGTCACTGTTTGCACCTACACCTGGGTGGACAAAGGAGCGAAGGGGTCAGCCCTTCGTCTGTCTGAATAAAAGCAAGATGCTCATTTTCTTCTTCTTGTCAGATCTCGGCATCCTTGGCTCTTCAGCGTCTGCTGGAAAAGCTGGGTCTTGCCTGGTCTGATCATGACGTCTGAGCTTTGAGAGCTGTTTCCTTTCCTCCTAAGCCTAAGAAAGATTATTCTAGTGATATCTGAATAGCTCGAGTTAGCTGTGTATGAGCACAGAGGAAGTGGTTCCCTAGCAACAGGAGCCTCTGAAAGCCTCTTAGCACTCAATGCTTCTCCCTGCTTTGTGTTTTCTCTGCTGCATGTTGGCTGTCAGCAAATGGCCAGAGACTGCACCTGCTCTGAATTAGGGCGGTCGGTTAAACTCCAGCAGTTAAGTTTTACTAAGTTGAAGGGCCCTGTTCCTCTTTTGGTTAAGCTTCCTCGTGAGGTCTGGCGCCTATTTTGTTCCTGGTTAGACCATAATTACCTCAGATCATACTTCCTTTTTTGTTATTCAAATTTTGACCAGAAATGGAAAATACTGAGATACCTGAAGACAATTTTAACTGGTTTTTTTGAAAACAGTAGTTTTTGCACATTTTTTTTTCAAAGAGCTAAATCTCTTAAGAAAAAGTTTAGTAGACTATTTTTTTCCCCCTGAAGAGTCCATTTTCACCCCATTCTCACTTTGTTTTTCCACAAAAGCCATACACATTCTTCAATCCTTATTTTTGTTAGCATCTCAATACGCAGTTGAATACACAAGATGGTTGGGGAGCTACCTTCTTACAACATTGCCTCAGTCTAGCAAAAATAGGTTCTAGAGATGGTCATCCTTACAGGGTCATTGGTCCTGTCCCTGTTCAGAACCAGTACCCTGTTTTATAAATTTATACAGACCATAACACATAGCTGTAGCATGGGTTCAAAATTGCTGACTGGAAACGCCTTGTTTCATCTTCAAATAGTCTGAATGAGAACAATAACCTTAAAGGAGATGGTTGTACATTTTTACCTATCAACCTGATGTAGCGGTGAATATCTGACCAAGGCTGCTGGTGGTGCGTGACAGCATGCAGCTAATTATAATTATGCAGAGCAGCCCCTAGAATTCTTATCTATACCTTTTAAAATATTTTCTTTCACTCATTCATCTAACCAACAAGTATGCGTAAGTGAGTGTGTCCGATGTGGAAAGCATCATGTTGCGTCTTGTGGGAAAAACATGAATGACATTGTAACTTTAGGAAGGTCTCAACTTAAAAAAGGAGGTAAGATATGTACCCACATAACTAGCAAGCAAGACCATAGCCTAAACAAAGATAACGGTGCAATTATACATGGTCTCTTTAACCAATTCTTTCTATGAAGGGCAGTGGTGGAGGGCAGGGTGAACCCTACTTTCTGAGTAATCCGCCAGAGCGAGTGTGAGCGCAGAGAGCTGAGGAGTTACATCTGTTCTGTAGATAAACAGAAGGTCTTCAAGACTATTCATCTAGGCTTTTCTATTAATCTTACATTTATTAAAACAACAAAAGGAAACAGCAGGATCCCCTGCATCATATTTTGTTTGCATCCAAATGGCTATTTTTAACCAATGTTAATAAGTGCTTGACATATGTCAGCCAAAGTGACGTAAAACAGAAACCAGGAAGAGAACTTATCTGGGGTCAGGAAAAAATGAAAAATAAATCCTAGCTCAGGGGAAATTTGAATTGCCACTGTTTATCTTATTCCCCCGCCCAGGCATTATTTTCCACTAGTAAATGAGAAAGGAAGAAAAATGCATCTCAGGAGCCAAACTCTCTGGGAGCCAGGCTATCTCGTTAATAGCCATGTTCCCCCACAAGCTCAGGAGTCTATCCAGGGTAGTACGCATTGTCACGATCACGGTCACAGTTAACCAGAAGAAATGAGTTATAAGTCAAGGAGATGTGGGGAAGAAAGCACCAATCAAAATCAGACAACCACGATGTGTTCTTTCTGAGGCTGGCTGAGACTAAAGGGGGACAGAAATCTAAAAGCCATTCTTAGTGTATCCAGGTGACAAGCCTTTGGGGATCGTTTCAGACTTACTGAAATAGCCACTGCCTTCTGTGGAGTTGACACCTGTTAAAGGTTGATGAAGTGGAGGATGTGAGACAGGCAATAAAGGAGGTTTTGTAGCCAAATAAGTGATTTACACACTAGGGCAGAAAGGACAGTGAGGTCCCAGCCATGAAAAAAAACTAAATTCCCCAAGAATATGTCCTAAATCGTGAGGCTGGGACTCTGATGCAACCAAGCAATTCCTAAGGCACAGTTAACTCCCTATCACACTCAGGATTTTCAATTTTGAACCTAATTCTCACAAGAATATCATGACTGGTTGTTATTTTAGGATGCTGCAAACAGGTCTCCCATGACACTTGATAAGCATGTACTAGGCTTTATTAGTGAGGTTCTCCAGAGGACCAGTAGAAGATACATTAGATAGATATAGATATATTGCAAGGTATTTATTATAAAGAATTGGCTCATGTGATTATGGAAGTGGGAAAAACCAAGATCTGCCAGGTAAGATGGCAGGCTGGAGATCCAGGAGAGCCGATGGCGTAATTCCAGTCCAAAGACCGGCAGGCTCAAGACCAGGAAGAGCTGATGTTTCAGTTTGAGTCCAAAGGCAGGAAATATTTTCTTTTACTCAGGGGAGAGTCAGCCTTTTTGTTCTAGTCAAGCCTTGAACTGATTAGATGCAGCCCACACACAATAGGTAGGGCAATCTGCTTCACTCAGTCTGCCGATTTAAATGTTAATCTCAACCAAACACACCCTCCCGGAAACACCCAGAGTAACATTCGACCAAATATCTGGACACCCCACGACCCCGTCAAGTTGACACATTGCACAGGCATATGCCTCCTATGCCCATTCAAATAAAATAAGGAAATTAACATTTACTGAGCACTTGCTAGACTCTGTATGCCTATACTTATAAATAAGGGCTAATTTATTGCCTGCTTGCACAGCTGGGCATGAAGATGATGGGAGAGAGGGTATATGAAGAAAGACCTCTCCAGTCTGTCAAACTTGAAGAAAGATTTCTGCATTTTGTAAACACAATCATACCAATGTCCATATTTATATAGCATTTCTCATAATGCACAATCATTTTCTCGAATCAGCCATTGAAATACCTTGACATAGGAGGGGACAAATAAAACTTTCACTCTACACGTATAGAAACTGAGTCACAGAGAAAGTAAATGACTTGCTCAAAATCACATGGCAAATTTGAAGCAAAACTAAGATGAGATTGTCACATTTTCCAGCTTCTAGTGTAGAGGAAACATCAGCCATTTTTGTAAGATTCATGCCTGATGATGTATATGGTGCTGAGGGGCCTTAGCAGGGGAAGGCAGCATAAGCAGGAGATCAGGAGGTTCCAAGACAGGCTGGTCAGCTGTGGATCCCGGCTCAAGCTCTGGTTTGTTCTTTGACTTTGGGAAATTTTCTTAGCTGTAAAATAGGATAACAAGACCCATCTCATCAGTTCCGTGTGAAGATCACATGACGTAATGTGTGGAATGCACGATGCCGAGTACATGGCAATGGACTAAATAGTGCATTAAGTGAGAAGAGTGCCTGGAAACTAGTAAACATTCAGCAAGTGTTAGCCATCATCATTACTATTGTGTCAATGCTGCAGATTCCCAAATACATCGCCCTCTTCCCACACAGCTCCGCCTTGTCACTGCAATAACCGGGTTAAGCAGACAGAGGGAGGCAGAATAGGAAGGCGCAGAGGGCGAGGAAGAACCCTTCCTCCTGACCCTTGATCTCTCTTCCTCGTTACTGGCACCATTTCCAAATAAGTGATATTTAAAAAAAAAAAAAAAAAGTTTTTAAAACCTTACAATGGACAGCTGTTTTCTTATGTCTTTGCCCAAAGTGACTTTAAATTGCCCTCTGAAATTACTTCCTGGCTGCCTGCAATGGCTGCTGAGGTGCAGTTCCTGAGGATCAGTCATCTGAAACTGGCCTAATGTGGCTTTACACCTATTTGTCTAGCCAAGTCTAGTGCTCAGTGCAGCAACTTGTATTTTTCCAAACCAATGTTGGCTTGAATTATTCAGAAGTCTCATGTGGCAGAGGACCTCAGACTCCCAAAATGTGTTTTATCTGTTTAACTATCAAAATTGGCAGTTATTATATATACATATATTGTATGCATAATATAATTGGGGCCATTACAAAGATTCAACTTGGTTATTTATCTACCTAGGAAGAAACTACAGAGTGTGTAGGACTTTGTTGATGATTAATTATATTATTTAAGCAAACACATTTGGTTAAAGCACATTTTCTCCTTCTGCTAAAGCTTCTGGTAAGGAAAGCAAAGTAGTCTCTTCATTTGTGAGACAAAAGAACATTCATCTAGTAGGATATAATAGAACCGGCTTAAATCCTTTGAATCTAAGCCCACTTGGAAATGGAAGCAAATTATGCAGGGTGAAATCATTGCAATTGGATTGTAACTCCTTTATACCAAGTCTTCTATTTTAAAAAAGAATTGGGAAAATGTCAGAATTGGGCGTTTCCTTTGGAGGGAAAGGACACGCCAATAAACTTTGAAGTATTTTATCAACTCTGGCCCGGGTATCACTAACTAGATGTGTGGCCACGGGCAGTTTGATGACTTATCTCATCTGAACATCAGTCTCCCTGTCCTTAAATTAAGCAATTGGAATGCATTATCTCTAAGGCCCTTCCAGCTCTAAAATTCCATAATGCTAGTGAGCATTTATGCAAGGCGCCATCTTAGGAAATCCAGCAAGCAAAAAGAAAACTTGCCGGTTTCGTTTCACTTGGAGGAAAGCACCCCTTTATCACCTAGTATCTGCCACCCAGCTAGGTCATATCAGGCTCACGGGAAAGCCCTGCTTTAGTTCCCAGAAATAGCCAAGAGAACTAAAGCAGGTGGGAATCTCCCTTGAGAGATATGGATCCAAAGAGCGTTCACCTAGGATGTGCCAAAGTGAGCAGGAAAGGCACATGAAAAGGACAGATTTCCTCCTATAATTCTGGAGAAACCCTGCCGTCATGCGCACATCCATTTAACCAGCACTTGTGGAGAGGCAATATAGTATGTGGTTAATGGTTCAGGATCCAGAGTCAGATGCCCTGGGCTCCAATTCAGGTTCCACTACGTCCGTGCTTTGTGGCCTAGAGCAAGCTACCTAATTTCTCAGCTTCCTTATCCGTAGTCCTCATCTCAAAGACTTGTCACGGGGGATAAATGAGTTAATACATGTAAAAATATTGATAACAGTGCCCGGCACATAGAAGTCATTCAGTAAGTGCTGTGTGTTACTTGTCTAGCTCTATGTTAGATGCAGATGGGAACTCACAGACGTCACTCTGGACAAGATAGTAATAGTCATAATAACTGCTTTCTTATTATCTTGGCAAACTTCTTTGAGGAACAAAATTGCTCAGGTCCAGTCCAAAGGTTATTTTACCCTGTTTTAACTTTCCAAAGATTTGAGTGTCATCCACAGAGAGGTTATATTTGAACTTCAGAAGTAGTTAAATTTTCTATAGGAAGACTATAAAAGAGCATGATGCTTCCAGTTTGACTGGAAACTTTTAACAAGTCCTTTCATTTCTAACTATACAGAGGACTTTATGACCTGAAAGCCATCCAGTTTGAAAATAAACAAACATTAAAAAACAACCTAAATATGCTACATAAAAAATAATAAAAGATTTTTTTTTTTTTTTTGTAAATGCACAGCTAATTGTTAAAGAAATAATCAAATTCTTAGGGGCCAAAAACCAAAGAGGCAACTGAAAAGCCACTGGTAGTCATGTAAATCAATGCTGGGCAGGCGGTGTTGGAAATCTCAGGGCTCGGATTTGATGCCCATATGAGTAAGGGGAATGTGTTAGTTATCTTTTGCTCTATAACTAATTACACAAATTTGACTAGAAACAACACAGATTTTTTTAATCTCACAGTTTCCGTGGGACAAGAGTCTGAGCTTGACTAAGTGTCTTCTCCAGTGGCCATGATCAAGGTGTCAGCTGGGCTGAGGTCTCCATCGGGGAAGGAGCTACACTCATTGGCAGAATTCAATGCTCTGTGGTTGTAGGACTGAGAGCTTCAGTTTTCTCCTCCTTGGTGGCCAGAGGCTGTCCTCAGTGCCATGCGGGCTTCCTAATACATGCAGCCCCGTCAGGGCGGTTTGTTGCTTCAAAGGGAGGGGGTGGCTCCGGGAGGGTGGTACTAGGGTCTTATATAAAATAATCGTGCTCTCACGTGCATGCCAGCACCTGTGCCATAGTCCATTGGTTAGGAGCAGTCACAGGCCCTGCCCACACTTGAGGAGGGGATATCACACAGCGGGGTTGACCACCAGCAGACAGATCGTAGGGGAGCGTCCCAAGGATCTGACCGCACAGGGCTGGGCCTAGGCCCTCTGAGAGGCATGGCATTGGAAATGAGCCCCCTTAATTAAGCCAGGAGCTTGAGGAGCTACACCCTTGTTTAAAGGGGGATATCATGGAAACCTGTCTGTCTTGGCAAGGACTGTGGTGGGGAAAATACTGTCTCCTGAGAATTCATGATCACAGGCTACATGATGCATGGTTTTGAGATTCAAGCTCATTTCAGAGTCCTGTGACTCTCCAAGTTGAAAAATGACCATATAAGACATCCTAGATCAGTAAATTCTCAGATACCTGGCAAAAACAAATGGAAAACTTCTTTGGAAGCGTGTGTCCACATCCTTTGAAGGATATCCACAGTTAAAGCATCACTGATGATAAATAAAGTTCATAGTTCCAGGCATGAAACTTGCAAGGAGCTAATTCATTATGAGTCAGAGGTAGCAAGCAGTCTCAAGCAGCAGGATTAGGTCTCCAGAATGTACAGAGAATGGTATGTGTTATGGGCTGAATTGTGTCCCCTCAAAATTCATATGTTGAAGCCCTAAGCCCCAGTACCTCGAAATGTGACACATTTGGAGGTCGGGCCTATCAAGAGGTGACTAAGTTAAAATGAGGACTTTGGGGGAGGCAACAATCCAATCTGACAGAGTCCTTGTAAGAAGACAAGACTGTAAGACACAGACACCCACAGAGGGAAGACCATGTGAGACACAGAGAGAAGGTGGCTGTCTGCAAGCCAGGGAGAGGCCTCAGAGGAAACCAACCCTGTCAGCACCTTGATCTTGGACATCTGGCCTCCAGAATGATGAGAAAATAAATTTCTGTTGTTTAAGCGGCCCAGTCTGTGATATTTTATTATGGCAGTCATAGCAAACTAATATAATACAGAAAAGGCTAAAAAATAAGAATGTTAAAAATTACTAAGAAGGAAGAAAAAGAATAAAAATATAAGAATTAGACACAATGTCTTAAAGGTATAATTCAACTATAGGAAAAACAAACCCAGTCCACTTTATAGTACTCAGGCTCCAGGCTCCTTCATTTCTGGGCGCGTGAGCTGAGACTCCGTCTTTGCAATGCTCTTTGCCTCTTCCCTAAGTTTTATTTATGCCCCACAAAGTGGCATGAAGACTGACCAGAAATGTTTTAAATTTTTTGTGGGAAGTATTAGAAATATGAGGTTAATCCTGCAAATCAAATGTCTATTGAATCAATACCTTCTCTGATTGCCCTGTGGAAAAAAAAAACAAAAACAAAAAAACTTGTCAGGTTTTCAATTGAAAAATAATAATTCTCAGATCTGGAAGTTTATAAGGGATTTGTCTGCATTTATCCATCTATTCATTTGCTCAACAAATATTTGTTATGCCCTATTATTATGTTATTTAACATAGTTTGTTTAATGAAAAGTAATTTAGTATTTTGTGGATTAGGGATTAGCTGGTCTGTTCACGCTTTCATTCATCAATAAGTTAATTTATTTCATGTATTTAATTTAGTTAATTTGTGAAGGAATCAACAAAATAATTTCAGTCGTCAATGAATTCTTCGTGTTTATTCCAAGGCACTGCAAGGTACTGAAGTGCCTTTTGAACTTTCAGATAGATTAACATTTGCTCAAGATAGTTTTAGCGTCAATTATAGCTTCTTGCATTATTATTTGAAAACCAGGAGTCCAAGTGTAGTATATGTCCAGATTCTCTTAAAGTATTGTGTGAAGATTCTCTTTTTTATTCACCACAATGAAAGGCCTATATAAATTACTCATGATCTCTTGAAAGGGGTCTTCATTCAATGAGGTGCTTTTGACTAGCTGTGTGATTTTAAATACGTTATTTATGCCTAAATGGGCCTCCAGCTAATCTGTGAGCCCCTCTCCTCTCTGGCACTTCTTGTCCTGCATCCCTTCTTCTCTGTCCTCTGCTGGTCAGCCATTCAGTCCCTCTGCCACATCTTGCATTTCTCTGTCCCTGTCTCACACTCTACCTAACTTCTCTTTCCCAGCCTTTCCCTAAGGAGCATTGCCTTTTGGATTTCCTTTACGTAATAAGTTTTATATGCGGATTTCTGAGTCCTCTTGGAGGAGATTCTGATCCAGGAATCTGCACTTTTCTTCCTGGATTTACGACCTGTGCAACCCTACAGGGACCTGAGCTTACAAGGGCCCTGCCCTGGGCAAATTTGTTGTGACAATTTTGAGTGCTTAATCAATTTTTCTAACAAGAGGCCACAGATTTTTATATTACACTGGACCCCACAGGCTATATAGCCAGTCCTGCATTAGAGAGGGTGCTCAGTGAGTCAAGAGTTGTGCAATTCACAAGGAAAAGGACCTATCAGGGCTGTTAACGACATCACCGAAATAGGGGCCCGGGAAGTTGGGGTGGGGATGGGATCGCCTTTCAGCAGTGCTGTTTTCCCCTGGGAATTTCCTTAAATTAGGTCGAAGGGCTCAGTGGTCGTCTTCTCGTAAATCAATCAGGAATGCGTTCAAATGATCCTAGTCAATTCTAACCTACTCACGAGGAATCTCTACCAAATTCTAGAAAAAGAATCTATCTCTAAAAATGGATTGATTCTAAAAATTGTGCATGGAATGTTCACACTGGCTCATCCATATAGGTAACCTGATATAAAAGACAGACAAGTCAATCCCAGGAAAGCCACGAGCAAAAACTCGTCCTGTGGAAATAAAAAGTGGCGTTTAGGTATTTTCTATGGACATTGGCTGGAAGGAGGTGTCATGACGGCAGTTCAGGAAAGAGGACCTGGGTGGAGAACCTCGAAGAGGGGGCCTGTTGGAGAGGTGCCAGGACGGTGTCCAGGCAGAGCATGGGGACACACATCGAGATTCGTACGTGAGAAAAAACAAAGGAAAACAGGCGAGATAATTGCAAACTGCCCGGGAAAAGAATTGTCTGTGTTGATTTAAATAGAAAGGTCTTTGTTACAATCTAGACAGTAGAAACAGGCAGAGTTGAGGTTGCCAAGTCCTACCTTTCTGTTTGTTTTGTGTTCATTGTTTTGTTGGCTCTCAATAAATGTAAACTAGTAATAAGATGCCGTTAGGTAAACTATTTCAGACCGACTAGATTCCATTATAATTCATGGAATTCCAAGCAATTGCACTCGAAGGCTCTTTGTTGAAGCTCTTTTAATACACAGAACTGACTGCTCTTGAAGACAGTTCATTTCAAAACATGATTTTGAAAATGAGAGCTGAGTAAAATATAAATGTAAAATTCAGCTCTGCCCAAGTGCATTGTTTTGTCTCTTATGTGTTGGGTTTCTTTGGGAGCAGTGGGCATTTATTTGTAGGCAGTCATAAATGTGGCTAATGATTACTATGGTCAATCATGCAATTCAGATAGATTTCTGCAAGTGTATTTCCATTGTGTCTTTAAACCTGAGGGTAATGTGATGGCGTGTTGAACTCAACAACCAAGTTTTACATTGCGTATGGGGCGTCTAGTGCTTATTTTAATATGAACTGATGAAGTGAGCAAAAGAAATACATTTTGCATGTTTTTTTGAAAGACTTAATTATTGCACTGAGCTCGAGGTAGAGAGAACAGGAAATTCTACAGCCAAGGAAACCCCCATCCATACACAACATCCTGTGGAAGGAGATAAAACCCCATCAAAGAGATTTATATGGTACATATCGCTCATTTATTGTGTAACCTCAGGAACATATATATATATTTTCATGTAGCTTAGATCGAAAGGTTGTTTGCACTTCTTGACTTGCATTTTTTAATATTAATACTTTAAAAAGTAAATTTATTTTTTAAGAGGGCTAATATTTGCTTTTTTTTTAATTTGAAGCTTGCATATTGGTAGTTTATGTAAGTTTTAGACAAAAACTCAGTGCCTTCGGTGGCCAGGCAGGTAACAGAAACTATGAAGCAGCTATTTTTGTATGAATATTAAGTGGTGGAAACTGGCTTAGTGGAAGTCCTACGCAAGGCATTCAGTCTGTTTTGTTTTTTTTTAAAGCAAATTTAAAAGTCATGATTTTTCCTTAATTTGTAAATCTTATTTTTTTTATATATAATGCCAATACATTTCTAAAAATCACTTTTAAAGCTCTTCAATTAATCTTTGGTTGGTCCCAATTAAATCCTAAACTCCTTTAAACATTTTAAATACATTTACATTTATGCAGTTTATACATTTAGCTTTATTTCTAAGTCCTTCAGTTGTCTCTCTAACATCAAAATCTCCCCCACACCTTACTTAATATAAATATATAATATGATAATGTATAAGTTATACATATTGACATATTTAATCTGAAGTTCTCCTAAATTTTTAAATACTGTTTACAAACTGGGTTTTACTTTGTCAACTTGAAAATCATGAATCTACATCAATGATTCATGCCAATTATTAATTTAGACAATATGAACATTTCAAATACAAGGCACACACAATTTAACACAAAAATATGAATATTACAGATGGCATTTACTTAATCATCTTTAGACTTAGTTTTAATCTGACCTTGAGTTAAAATAAACATACCCACCACAGAACCAATTACAGTATCCCCTGTTTATTTCATTTTTCTTTCCACGTATTTTTTCCTTCCACGTATTTTTTCCAGGCATTTTTGGGAATACTTCCGAGGAAGGGAATCTCCATCCAAGTGCAGGGGACCTTCTCAGAGACCGAGCTGCACGTACATCGAGAGACAGGGTGTGAAATGGAGAGCCACAGGCAGCCAGCATAGTTTTTTCCTCACCAATAGATTGCCTTATTAAGCCTCTAAAAAAATTGGGGTGAAGTTAATGGAACGTAAAATTAAGCATTTTAAAATAAAAAAGTACAGTGGCATTTAGCACATCGACAGCGTTGGGCAGCCACCCCCTTTATTTAGTTCTAAAATATTTCCATTACTCCAAAATAAAGCCCTGTACAAACGAAGCAGTTACTCCCTATGACTCACTACCTAGCCCCAGGTAACCACCAATCTGCTTTTCTATTTCTATGGGTTTATTTAGTCCGGATATTTCACATAAATGGAGTCATGCGATGTGTGGCCTTTGTGTCAGGCTTCTTTCTCCTAGAATGTTTTTGAGGTTCATCTGCTGTCACATGCATCAGTACTCGATTCTTTTTATGGCTGAATAGTATTCCATGGTATGCATATACCAGAATTTGTGTAGCAGTTCATTCCTTGGTGGATATTCGTGTTGTTTCTACCTTTTGACTATTGTAAATAATGCTGCTATGAACATGCCTGCAACGTGAAGTTGTGTGAATTTTTGTTTTCAATTATTTTGGGCCTATCCCAGTGGGTGAAATTGCTGGTCATATAGTAATTCTACATTTAGCTTTTTGAGGAACTGAAAAACTATTTTCCACTGCAGCTGAACGATTTTACATTTCTATCAGCAATGTATGAGGGTTCCAATTTCTGGACATCCTCACCAATACTTGTTATTTTCCATTTAAAAAATTATAGCCATTTTAGTGCGTGTGAGGTGGTATCTCATTGTGGGTTTGATTTGCATTTCCTTAATGACTAATAATGTTTGAGATTTTCTTATTGACGGCTTATGCCAACGGGGGACTCCAAGTCGATGTTCTCCATCCTGGGTCATGCTCATTTTTTTTTCTAATTACTCTCAACTGTGTCCTCTGATTAGGGCAAATGATACCATGTGACCTCCTTCCAAACCCCGATTCCATTCCCCCTCTTTGCTCCACAACCTCGTTGGATTTGACCCGTCTGTTTCATGCTTACCTTTGCTTTGAATTCTTTTAACATTCTATCTGGCAGAGCTGCTGCTTTAAACAGATATCTGGGTGACATCCTTCAGGTTCGGCATGTCTCTCCCGTCTGTTTAGTGGCACGGTCACTTTCTAGTCATTCTAACTATAATATTCTAAATGTAATATTGAACATATGGGGAGGTGGGAAATATTGGACTGTGATAGAAGTATGTTTTAGTAGAATCAGATTGCAATACTTTAAGAATTAATAACCATTTATTTAGGAAAATTTTCCTTTTTAATCATATGGCCACAATTTAGACTACACTGTTTAAGCAATGGCAATTTACCTAAATTGCCGGGGTGGTAACTGGTGCCGAGAGGAAGCAGGCCCACTGGCGCCTCCCTTATAAAAGAGCCTGTCTGAAGCCCACCTTCAGGCCATGGTCATATCTAATTAGGAGCGTCCTGTGAGCAGAGAGATGTTGATCAGAACAGGGAACATAGCCAGTTGATACAGAAGAAAATCCGGATAATAAATAACGGTTTATAATGTGATGGCCCAGAGCTGGAGTGAGGTACAAATGGTTCATATGGGAGTAGGTCGGAAATGAATTCAGGGGCCAACGATCATGTCCTCAGTGGTACTTTTTGTGTGTGGCCCAAAGAGCTTTGCTGAGATACACGGAGACTTACAAGATACCTAAAGCTATAAAACCATCCATCTCAAATGCTACAGTCTGTTTCCATGAAAGTCAGGTCCTGTGTAATAACTAGGACCCCAAATGAAAACCTGAAAAGCAGACGTCTTGGGGGCGAAAATGCTCTTTAGCATTTAAAATCCAGGATCTCCAGCTCCTGGATAATCGTATGGTACAATGGAAAATTCTAAATTTCCCAAATATAAACAGCATTGTTATTATCGCTCCTCTAATGAATTATGTATTGGAGACAGAAGAGAGAGGAAGGGAATCTCCATTAATTCATGCTACAAGAAGAGTCTTGTGCAAATCCATGGCCAGCAGTGACCAACCCTTAGAAAACTAATTAAAATCATCACCATAACAGGAGATGGCTTTTCTCTTCTCTTCTGCTTTGGCGGCTTCAAAACAACCACTGTCTTAAAAGAGTCTCAAGTGTACTTTGGGGGGACCTAGTGTCCCCAGCCTCCCCTTGGCCCTAATGAGGGAGGAGGATGGGCTTGGCTTTGATGTACAGCTGTAGGTTTTCTAATGAGCTAGGCAAGAGATCAGATTCCATTAGGACGTCTCCTTTTAAGCCTTGATTATTCAGCAGCCCTGTTGAAATTAGCTGTTCATTTATCCATGAGCAGCTGCATGCAGGGTTGGATGGTTTTGCTTGTAGTATCAAACTGAATGGATCTGGGGTAAAGCACTCCTGAATATTTATTTAACTCAATTATTCCTCTGTGCTGATTTTTTCTTATTCTAAGCAATAGCCCTGGATTCTGAAACTACTCGAATTTCACCCTAAAAATTACCAAGAAATGTGATCTGGATTGTAAACGGCAGCTCAGTTCTAACACGAGGCAAATCCTTTCTGTCCCTTACGCCTGTTTCTCTTCCAGCAACATTAATGCCTATTTTGGCACATCATGTCACAGCTGCAAAGCAGGGCTGGTCCCTCCTGTTTGCCTGTTCTTATGAGCTCCCTGCGGGGCTGCCAGAACAGTCACATTCATGACCGTCAGGCCCCGGCAGGGGCAGTTACAAAGTCCTTCATTCAGAGCAGGGGTCAAGCTCTGCTCACTGTCCTCAGGAGGTACGTGGGTTTAGATGAGGCTTTGTCAGAGGGTCAAAGAGGAAGGAATGAAGGATGACCCTGAGACAGGGTGCCAAGTTGGAAAATTGGTAGGGATGGAAGGGATCTTCTCTCTTTCTCTCTCCCGCCCCCGCCAACACACACACACACACACACACACACACACACACACACGATGTGACGTTCTTATCAATGGAATTATTGTCACGCATGGCCGTCAGTGGGCCACCAGGAGTACAAGTGTTTCTTCTTACTGATTCAGGTAAATAAACTTCGTTATGTATGTGCTTTTGGTTTGTAAGATCTCTGTGTTATTGATTTAACAGTCTCACTGCCTACATTCCCCCCACATTCGTCAGCTGCTTGAGTTATTTTACCACATTTGTCCTTAGTGGTGGCCAAGTATGGAAAGCTAGCTACTCAGGGACCGTCAGGCTCCTTGGGAACTGTCCCCAAAGTTCTTTTTACTTCGAGATAAATCGGGCTAAGCAAAACCATGGCCCCATGGGAACGGGCTCTGCCGTTTCTTCTCCAGCCTTTTCAACCAGCGTTGGAATATCTTGCACACTCCTCACGCCTCCTGATGGGTTCCATGGCTGCATTTATTGTTTGCATAATCACCAGGTTGTTCGTATTGTTAATAGGCGTCATTCAGAGCTTCCAGGGTTTTTTTTTTTTTTTTTTAATGATCTTCCATGTGTTTTCTGAATTGGGCACCAACCTTACCTGCTTCTATGTTGTTTTCTATTTGCTAGGAACTGTTTGGGGCCGTGTACCATAGAAGTTCACGACTCAGACAACTGATAGTTTACAATGCTCCATTATTCAGAAGAATGCCTTGTAACTGATGTTGGCAAGTTCATTAAAATGTGGTGCCTTCAGCAATGTTTAGAGTTCATGTTGAGAAAGATGAGTTTGACATCTTTGTTAAACAATAGGAAAATTAAGGAAAATGGACTGTTTTGTTTGCCTTTAACGTGCAAAGCCCAGCTGCGAGATATTTAGTTTGAAGTCTGAATTTATCATCACTCTCCATACAAATATTTGTTCTGCGTTTGTGCCCATCTCCTTATCTCTGTGCTGTTCACTCTCCTTCAAATATCTGTGCCTTTTCTCTAATAGATGTCCTTTTAGCAAATCTGTACTTAGCCACCTGGATTAACTGTCACTCTAAATCCCCCTGTGAGATGTACAGGGTGAGTCCCAGACATGCTGGACTCTAGCAGCCGAAAGGCTGTTCTCTATACACTTCTGCTTCTACTGATTCTATTTTTTTTTTTTGATTGCTGAAAATAAAATGTGTTTGCTTCAAACGTATTCATTCCAGTTTTTATTGTAATACCGTGATGTAGTTCAACATTAAATAAGTTCACAAAATAAGAGTGCCAAAAGGGAGAGGGTTGTTGCCATGAAAATCAAATCAAATGCTCAGAAAGAAATGAAGATGGGCTGCGTGAGACAAACGCTGTCTAATGAGGTGTGGGCAAGAGGGTTCTATAAGACACGTACTAAATATCAACAAAGATTCTCTGCTCAGATTGCTTTACAATTCCCTCCACACTCTGGCTCCCATTTAAAGAAACAAACTGGAAATTGTGTGCTTAATGCACTGTGGGTGTGATTTGTACAGGAAAGGAAACAAAGGAACTCCAATTAGAAGGCTTATGCTTAAAAGGAAACCTTGACCCTAACATCAACTAAATTGGTGAACAAATGCCCAATATATGTTTAGGTAAAATTAAGTGTTGAAGGCATCTATTATTTTGATATAACTTACCTCTCTAACTGCCCATCTGCCTGACCCAACAGCTAATAAGAGGCTCTCTGCTGCACAGACCCTTTATTATAATACTTAAGCGCAGCCTCCTCCAGGAAGCTTTCTCTGACTTCCAGTCTGTGTTAAGAATTCTTCATCCTGGCTCCCAGCTGTTTGTCTGTCACAGTATCTTATGACGTCATAACTTTGCTTGGCTGTCTGTCTCCTCCACTGGTCTATGAGTTTGCGGAGGGCAGTGAACTCATTTTTACTCTCCATATTCTTAGGTCCTAAAACATTGCCTGGCCCCAGTGTGGAGGCACAAATGCTCGTTGAATGAATTTCGAAAGACAGACTTCGTTAAAGTGTTGATGGAATAACCAAGGTAAAAACAAAACAAAACACATGTATTACTTTATGGAAAGACGTAGAAAAACTCTGTTGGTTTAAGGGGGTCTTTTCTCTGATATTTAAGATGTGTTACGTAGAGAGCTTAAAAAGAAACTAGCTGGGGATCACAGAGCACCCTGAATATATATTTTATTGTTAGTGTGCATCGTGTCGACACATCTCCTAATGGCAAGATATTTTTGTAGCCTTTTCCACCCTGAAGAATTTTCCCTCTGCTTTCTTTTAACTCCCCATGTGCTATGTTCTGTTTCCAGCAGCTAACGAGCAAGCTGTAGAACAGGGCTGGTGCCACCCCACGCTGGCTGGGACGGCCTCGAAGAATCTGAATCCTCGTGCTTCAGATCTTGTTTATTCTTCCTCTCCTCCCCAGCCTCAAATCCACATATGCTGCAGGTCTGGGAATCTAGGGGAGTTCTCAAGGCCATGTATCCTGTTTCCTTTAATAGACTTCCAGCCTAACTAAGCTAAGCATTCACTTCCTTTTTGTCCTTTACATGCTTTAATTCCTTGGTCTTAACTCTTTAATCAAATGTCTTGCTTTAATTTCCCCTTGCCCTGTGGCATTTGGCTTATGTCTAGCCACAAAAGGTCCCGTTTTGTATACGTTTTAAAAAGTGGCCCACGAGAAACGTTCACCCAAAGTGAACGTTATAGTTTGAACACTTAAGAGCTTAGAACCAAATAGTCTGCAGAAGGAGTCAGACACAGAACACAAATGGCACAGGCACAGTTTAACAGAAAAATTTAAAAATGAATCATTTCATGTAAGCAGCAGTTTAATGGCGGCTTTGTAAGCATATACGTATGGAGCTCAGCCTCCTTCTTCTCTTTTGCTATGAGAAGAAGCCTCTTTTCCTGGAGGGCCCTGAAAGGAATGCCACATTTTCAAAAGAGAAGCTAAGAAATAAAACTCTCTTTTTTTGCAGATGACATGATTAGCTACATTAAGAATGGGGTTCTCAAAATACTACCAGAATTAACATGAGAGTTTACAAAATCCATAGGCTATAAGGTCAATATAGAAATCAATCATATTTTTTATATACTAACAATAAATAATTGGAAATCAGAAATTTAAAAATATATTTATAATAGCATGAACACCATGAAATATGTAGGGATAACTTTAACAGAGTATTTGCAAGATTTGTATGTCAAAAAATACAGAACTTTGGTGTTTTTTATTTAAAATTTTTATTTCATTTTATTATTTTTTAAAATTTTTATTATGGTGACATTGGCTAACAAAATCCAGTAAGTTTCAGGTGTACAATTCAACAGTAAGGCATACATATACATTGCATCGTGTGCTCACCACCCATAGTTAGCTTTCTTTCTGTCACTGCATATTTGACCCTTTCTGCTCCATCTACCTTCCCACTCCCCTCTCTCTCCTACCCTCTGGTAGCCACTACTCTATCGTCTATGTCCATGAGTCTCTGCTTGTTTGTCCTATTTACTTGTTGCTTTTAGGTTTATATCCTAAAAGCATGATCATGTGCTTTTCAACTTTTTCTGTCTGGCTTATTTTGCTTAGCATAACTATCTCAAGGTCCATCCATGTTGTCGCATATGGTAGTATTTCATCTCTTCTTATGGCTGAGTAATATTCCATTGTATATATGTACTACAGCTTCTTTAGCCAATCATCTATATATTGTAGGACATTTCGGTTGCTTTCATGTCCTGGCCTCTGTGAATAATGCTGCTGTGAACATCGGCATGCAAATATCTTTTTGGATATGAGTTTTCAAGCCTTTGGGGTAAATACCCAGCAGAGAGATTGCTGGTTTGTATGGTAGATCAATTCTTAGTTTTTTGAGGAACCTCCATACTGTTTTCCATAGTGACTGTATCAATTTGCAGTCCCACCAGCAGTCTATGAGGGTTCCTTTGTTTCCTCATCTTCTCCAACACTTGTTATTTATTACTTGTCCTGTTAGAATAACAGCTATTCTAACAGGTGTGAGATGGTATCTCATTGTGGTTTTGATTTGCATTTCCCTAATAGCTAGCGATGTCAAGCATCTTTTCATATATTTGTTGGCCATTTGTATGTCCTGGGAGAAGTGCGGTGTTGCTTGCAAATATATTTTCCCATTCGGATGGTTGTCTCTTTACTTTGCTGACAGTTTCTTTTGCTGTGCAGAAGCTTTTTAGTTTGATGTAGTCCCATTTATTTATTTTAGCTTTTACTTCTCTTGCCTCTGAGGTCAAATTCATAAAATCCTCTTTAAGTCCAAGGTCCACGAATTTACTTTCTATGTTTTCTTATATGCAATTTATTGTTTCAAGTCTTATATTCAAGTCCTTAATTAATTTTGCGTTAATTATGGTGTATGGTGATAGACAACAGTCTAGTTTCATTCTTTTGCTGGTGCAAAAAGTACAGAACTTTGATGAGAGAAATCTAAAAAAACCGAATAAATGGAAAGATGTAGAATACTAATGGATTAGAAGACTAAGTATTAAGATGTCAGTTCTCCCCAAATTGATCTATAGATTTAATATAATCTCAATTAAAATCCCAGCTGGTTTTTTTGGGGAAAAAAAATTGACATGTTGATTCTAAAATGTATATGGAAAAGCAAAGAACCTGGCATAACCAAAATAATTTTGAAGAACAAAGTTGAATACTCCACAGTGCCTGATTTTAAGACTTTAACAGTAGTCCCCCCTAAAGTTTCACTTTCTACAGTTTCAGTCACCTGTGGTCAACTGCAGTCTGAAGATATATGGAAAATTCCAGAAATAAATTCATAAGTTTTGAAGTGCGAGCTGTTCTGAGTAGCATGCTGACCTCTCATGCTGTCATTTTCCCTCCTGTTTGGGACGCAAATCATCTCTTTGTCCAGCATGTCCATGCCGCCCATGCTCTCCGCTTGTTAGTCACGTAGTTGCCGTCTTGGTTCAGATGGACTGTTGTGTTATTTATCGCAATGCTTGTGTTCAAGCCACCCTTATTTTGCCCAATCACGGCCCCAAAGCACAAGACAGCGAGGCTGGCAACTTGGATATGACAAAAGGAAGCTGTAAAGTGCGTCCTTTAAGTGAAAAGTTGTGGCAGTTTAAGAAAATACACAGTATATATATAGGGTTTGGTACTATTCTTGGGTTCAGGCCACTGAGGGTCTTGAAACCCATCCCCCACAGACAAGGGGGAACTCCTGTACTATAGGGCAAGACAAATAATACAGTGTGGTATTGATGAAAGGATAAATAGACACATGAAAATTAATAGAACATTCAGAAATAGACCCACACTTATTGCCAGCAATTTTTGGCATTCCTTGGCTTATAGATGCATCACTCAAATCTCTGCCTCCATTGTCACATGGCCATATTCTTGTATCCTCTGTTTCTGTGTCTGTTACCCTTGTCTTTTAAGGACACGAGTTAGATTAGATTAATGGCCTGACCTACTCCAGTATGACCTTAATTAATTACATCTCCAATGACTTTATTTCCTAATAAGGTCACATTCTGAGGTACTGGAGAGTTAGGACTCCAACGTATCTTTTTTGGGGACACAATTTAACTCATAACACCATAAAACCCAACGATCCCATTCCTAGGTATTTAGCCAGGAGACGTGAATACATATGTCTTCACGAAGACCTGTATGAGATGTTTATAGCAGCTTTACTCATGGTCCCCCTAAACTGGAAACAATTCAAACATTCGTCAACCATAAATGAATAAATTATGGCATATCCATACAATGGAATACCGCTTGGCAATAAAAGGACCAAGTACTAATACATCCAAGAGCTCATGTGAATCACAAAACATCATCTTAAGTGAAAGGAGCCCTAGAGAAAAGACTAGACTGTATAACACCATTTATTCAACATTCTGGAAAAGGCGAAACTATGGGGCAAGAATCAGAGGAGCCGTCGAGACTAAAGGTGGGAAAAGACTACTGATCACAAAGGGGCAGGAGGCAACTTTTTCAAGTGATGAAAATATTCTCTATCATAATCGTGATTATACGACCATATCCATTTATCAAAATTCCTAGAACAATTCATTACAAAGAGTAAATTTTACGACGTAAATTATACTTCAAGAAAACCGACTTTCACAAAAATTCAAAAGTACTTAACAAAATAGGACCCCAGAATTTTTGAGTTTGCTGTAGGCAATTTGTGTAGTAGACTCTTGAACAATGGGGAGCTAGGGACTCCGACCCCCGAGTTGTCAATCCTCATATAACTTTTAATTCCCCAATAACCTTATTGTCCCTTGGTATCCACAGGGGATTTGTCCCAGCACCGCAAAATCATTGGATGCTCAAGTCCCCTATATAAAATGGCATAGATCAATACCCTCCCCATCCAAGGGCTCCTAACCATGAATTAAAAACAGTACAGGTATTTATTGAAACAAATCTACATATAAGTGGACCTGCGACGTTCAAACCCATTTTGTTCAAGGGTTAGCGATATATAAACTATAGCTAACTGAAGGTTTCTAACAAAGATTGTTAGACATGGTCAGGTTAACTGAAATTAGCGAATGTCAGCATGGCTTCCCCTGGCTGGAAGTCAGGAGAGGAATTCTCTAAAGAGTCAGGGTCTGTACTTTGGCGGGGAGTGTTCCTCTGATAATTACAGGGAGCAGCCCTTAAGACAGTCTGAGACTTAGAAAACTTAAATGATGAGCAGCCGTGAGGCCCACACCCAACTCCTGAGGGTGCCTCAGGCTATTTCTTTGGCATCTACCAGAATGTCCCCTGTTTATCACATCTGTCCTCCTGACGGCCCCCCGCTCCCCGCCCCCAACCCCAGCTGGGGCTCCGTTCTGCCCTCCCCGCCGGCACAACTTGTTCTCGATTTTCATCCGTCTTGGCTTTAGGCTTGTTTTCTACATGTCTAAACGCAAATATAGACAGCTACTTCCATGTTTCCTCAATTCGAAAAAGCCATCAAATTGTGACGTTATGATATATTAAGCTTCAAATGCCAGAATGCACAATTTTATCCGGAAACATATTGACATATACCTTTTTAATTTTCAGACTGTGTCTCCTGAATGATTTGGCTCCTTCTTGAGCAAGACCGGGGCTCTCTCTCACTTCCTGTTTCAAGTTTAAGAGACATGTATCTTCCCCAGGAAAAGGGCCCCAGCCTTCAGGTGCAACCCCTTCTCTTTGCAGATATTCTTATCTTAATACGCAACAGGCACTTACAAGGACCGTAGCGAGAACCGCACGCATGCAACAGGAAGCTTTGTTTCCTGAATCTTTAATTCACAGCGAAAACCAGGGCGTGACCTTCGAAAAAAATTTTAAAATATCCCACGTCTCTTTCTCCCTGCTAATTTCCTTTTCCTTCCCAGACTCTTTATTTCCTCTGCTTCCCTTCCACCCCCGTCCTGTCCCCCGCCAATTCTTCCTCTCCATCTGCCTCCTTTTCTCTCCTCTTTCTCTTATTGTTCCCTCTCTCCTTCCTTGTCTTCCTCCTGCTGCTCTCATCGGCTCATCTTATTTTTACTTTATTTTTCCTACTTTCCCCATGTTCCTTAACTATTGATTCAAATGTATCTTTCATTATCGCAGTTTTTATTTAATAAAGTTTTGTGTTCTCCAATAAACCTAGGAGAAAATCTGCTAAAAATTTGCCAACAATAGCCTCACCGGGTGCATCCACTTTTTTATACCAAGAGGGGTCTAGGAGAGGAACAATACCTTTTATCAGCTTCTTGATGTGATTCCAGCTCATGCATATTCATATTTCCTACCTCATTAGTAGTCCCCCAGGCTTACTCTGTGTCATGGGAGACATCTCAGTTAAGACGATACCCCTTGTCTTTTTATTTGCCTCGCTATTTTTTGAAGCACAAATTTTTGATCACTCCACAGAACGGCTAATCAGATTCTTTTCCTACATATAAAACTGAGTCTTACGAACAGTTATTCCAGCAAATGTGCAATGTGTCCTAGTCTCAGCTTGATCAAAATTCCCAATAATGATACCCAGTTCTGTCTTCCACAGGAGATCAAAGTCGTTTTTTAAAATATCATCTCTGAGGACCTTTATATAATATAGCAGGGAAATCTTTTAGGATTTAAAATAACTGTTATAAAAATGTTTGAAGGAATAAACTGTTAAACTAAGGTCCTAGAGGGTCATTATTTCATATAATCGGAAAGTGATATTTTAAATAATTCTGTCATACAGAATGGCTCTCTCATTGTGCTAACCACTGAAAGAATGAAATTGTTGACTCTGGCCTGCCTTTAAGATTTACAAGGTAATTAGGGGAAAAAGATGTCTACAGAAATCATAAGGCACAACAGAGAACAAGTTTGTTAGCTTCTCGAGTGTAGATACTGTGCTTTTTAAATTGAACTTATTCATCTCCCAAATCTAGCTCACTTCTTTGCACACTGAGATACTTCACAAGTGTTTTAGACATATTAAAAGCATATTATCGAAGTAAAATAGAGGAAGCAGTGAATCTAGATTACCAAAGTTAGGAAAGGCCTCCTGGCGGAAGGAGAACTTGAGCTGAAACTTAACATATGGGTAGAATTTGGATCCGTTGATAGGAGGGGGAATAGCATCCTGCCAGAGGGAACAGCATGAACAGGCTTCAGGGGTGGGAGCAAGTGTGTTTACGCCAAAGTGAGAAAAATCGACTGGAACAGAGTGTTCACTTTAGCCAGATCAGAGTTTAATGATTAAAAGGCCAATAAGGGTAATCATTAATTTTCTCCATACAGGATCATTCCCATCAGTTTACAAAGAACATGACAAGAATACACACAGACCTCAGCATGCCATTGATTTCTTCCGTTTTAAAAAGAAAGCCAAACAATTAAACAGAACCTTTCTTGGCTCTACATTCTCCTTTATCCACTGCCCGAGAAAAAGTTGCCTACATCCGCTGCCTCCAATTCCTCTCCTTCCATTCTTTTTTGCAGCCCTCCCCAAACCCCCACCTGCCACTCCTCAGCCAGGTCGCCATCCCTACTGCTCCACCAGCGACAGACACTGAGGTGGGCCAATCCGACAGTCAGCTCTCAGTCCCCACCTTACCGGACCTGCGAGCGAAGTTTGAGACAGCCAGCCACTCTCTCCTCCTTGAACTGCTGGCCTCACCAGGCTTCCGAGACCCGCACGCCTGGTCTTCATTCTTGTCACTGGCCATCCCTTCTCAGTCTCATTTGCTGGTTTCTGCTCATCTCCCTGCCTCCCAATGTTGGTGTGGCCCAGGGCCCAGACCTCAATCACTTCATTGGGGATACATGCAGTCCTCTGGAATTCAGTGTCATATACCCACTGATGACTCCTAAATTTATAACTCCAGCTGAGACCTCTCCGCTTAGCTCTAAACTCATAGCCAGCTACTTATTTGGTATCTTCGGTTGAGTCACAAAGGGCATCTCAGACTCAACATACCCCAAACTGAACTGATGTTTTCTCCAAAAACCGTGCCTCTCAGAGCCGCCTCCTTCTCAGAGAAATGGAATCCATCCTTCTAGTCCTCAGGCCCAAAACTTTTGACTCGCCCTTGACTCTTTTTCCTCCCATTCCATATCTAATCCAATTGCAGATCCTGTCGGCTTTACCTTCAAAATATCCACAGTGAGAATGTTTCTTATCACTGTGGTTCAAAGCACCACCTTCTCTCCCCTGGATCAATGTAACAGCCTTCTAGCTGTTTTCTCCTTCTACCTTTGTTTCTGTAGCGTGGAGTCTGTTTTTAACTAAGCAGCCAGGCAATCCCTTTAAAATGTGCAGCAGACCAGGTCTCTGCTCTTCCCAAACCCCTGCAGTGCCTTCCTCACTTGCGCAGAGTAAAAGCCAGACTCCCTACAGTAGCTGCATGGCCTGATGTGATCTGTACCCCCACCCCCACCCCCATGACCTCTCAGACCCCAGCGTCTATCACCTCTCCTGCTCATGCTTCCCTATGGCTTCCCGCTGTGCCTTGAATTTGGTGTGTGTGTGTGTGTGTGTGTGTGTGTGTGTGTGTGTGTGTGTGTGTGTGTGTGTTTGTGTGTGTGTGTGTGTGTGTGTGTGTGTGTATGCGCACCAGCCTCCAAAACTCTGCACTTGCTATTCTAGCTGCCAGGAGAGCTTGTCCTTTAGATGTCTGCACAAAGAACTCCCTCATGTCCTTCAGGTGTTTGCTCCAATGTCACGTTCTCAGAGAAACCTTCCCTTGCCACCCTATTTAAAATTACACATTTCTGCCACCACTCTCTATCCCCTGTATTATTCTCAGCTTTATTATTTTTTTCTAAAGCATAGTAATAATGAAGGCTATCTGACATGCTTTTTTTTTTTTTTGAACATCCTGTGGAATTTAAATCAATCAATCTTTCTTTCTTTTTCTTCCTTCCTTCCTTTCTTCCTTCCTTCCTTCCTTCCTCTTTTCTTTTTTTTCCTGTTTGATTCCGTCTCCTAAAATATACATCCTATAATAGCAGGGATTCTTTTCTGTTTGTTCACTGTTGCATTCTCAGGGACTAGAACAGGCCTGAAACAAAGAATATGCTAGAGAAATACTTGTTAAATAAATAAATGAAGAAATCCCCATTTTATTGATGAGAAAACTGAGTCTTAGAGAAGCTGAATAATTCAGCTAAGGTCACTCAGCTTGTAAGCAGGGAATATTAGGACACGAACTCACATTAGTTGGACTGTGGACCGAATCGCTGTGTATCACTCAGCCCTTCTGGTTGGCAAAGCAAGCCATCTTTATCTTACACAAGGCATGGCGCTGTTCTCCAAGGCATTTTTTGTTATATTATTTGATGAATTCTCTATAACATGAGAAATTTGATTTTCCCCATTATTGGGAGTCATAACTTGCTCAAAAATAAATAAGGATGATAAAAGAACATTAATTGCAGATCAACATGTCACTTTATAGATTACTAAAGGCTTCATTTGTATTTTGAGAAGACATGAAAAATCAGAAATCGAATTAAATTTATTCTACAAAGTAGTACAGTAGATTAAAAAGTTCATGGAAGAAATGTTCAGAGTCCTTCATAACTTGGCTTATCTATGTTCATCCTAAACATACAAAGAAAATAGCTAATTAGGAAACAATTGTCTAGACATATATTTTGATATTATTCATAAATAATAACATTTAAGAGTCAACTCTTTCTAAATCCTTAAAAGTCTACTATTTCTGAAGATATGTAATGTGCTTCCTTCAGGTTATAATTCTGATCAGCAACTACAGTTCATTTGGAAATGCATTATTCTATAAATCTCCTCTGCCTCTATATATTCAGCTAGGTTTAATTCATTAGCATTGGCTCCTTAGGACAACTGTTTAGGGGGGAAAGAAAACCATTCCTTTTTGAAAAAAAATTTTAAAATACTTATATTTAAAGCGTATAATATGCTGATTTTACATATACATAGTAAAATGATAACTACAGCCAAGCTAATTAACATATCATCTTCTGACATAGTTACTGTTTTTTTTTCTGTCTGCTGAGAGCACCTTAAATCTACTCTCTTAGCAAATTTCTAATATTCAGTGCAGCACGATTAACTATAGTCCCTGTCCTGTCCATTAGATCTCCATACTTACTCATCCAGCCTAACTGCCACTTAGCACCCTTTGACCAATGTCACCTAGTTGCCCCTAGTAACCGTCATTCTGCTCTCTGGTAACAGCCATTCTACTCCTGCTTCTATGTATTCAACATATTTAGATTCTACTTCTAAGCAATATCATGCAGTTTTTTTTTCTTTCTGTGTCTGGTTGATTTCATTTAGCATCATGCCCTCCAGGTTCATTCATGTTGTTGCAAATGGCAAGATCTCCTTCTTTTTAAAGGCTGAATAATAGTCCATTGCATATATATATGCATATATCTCACAATTTCTTTATCCACTCATCCATCGACAGATGCTTAGGTTGTCTCCATGTCTTGGCTATTGTGAATAATGCTGCAGTGACCATGAGGGGTGCAGTTATCTCTTCAAGGTACTGATTTCGTTTCCTTTGGATATATATTCAGAAGAGGGATCGTGGGGTAGTTATATACTTAAGAAACACATTTCTTAAAGGAAGAAGGAATTTTGAATTTTAATAGAAGAAAAGCCACTATTCTAGATCCGAGGTGGGACGTGTTGAACAGTTTGTGCTGGACTAACTCGGTGGATGTGGCTTGTTGGTGCTGTGGCTTTAGTGATAATGTCTACTGTGAGGCGCCGTTGGCAGGAAAGCAGTATCGTAGATGTCTGTTCAATGAGGATTAAGTATGTGTGGTCCAGGCAGAATTTGACAGAGGTGGAGAGGAAAACGTAGATCTGAGAGAAATGATAGAGTAATGGCTCTGTCAATTTTGTGACCTCAGTGGATCTGGATCCTGAGAGAGGCAGTAAAGGTTATGTTCAAGTTGTGGGACCGAGATGGTCAGGGGTCCTCTTGAAAGCAGGGCGTATAGATAAGTAGGGAAGTTAAGAGTGAAAAGAGAAGGCCTGCTTTTCATTAGTGACGCTGACAAACTGTCTCTCAAAAAGATTAAGAATACCTCTAGCCAAGCTAAGAATTGTCATTAGCAAATCATTCTTTTTAAAAAATTAAATTTATTGGGGTGACATCAGTTAACCACAGTATGTAAGTTTCAAGTGTACAGTTCTATGACACATCCCCTGTCTATTGCGTCGTGTGCTCCCCGCTTGTAGCCTCATCTTCCTCTGTCACCGTATATTTGACCCCTTTGGCCCTCTTCATCAAGCAAATCATTCTTAAAAATCAGTTTCCACAGTACTGGTTCCTCTTCTTCTGTGAGAAAATTTTAATTGCTGATCTAGTTCCTTGAAAGTTTATGGAACTCTCTGGGTTTTCTATTTCATCCTGAGTCAGCTGTAATAAGTTGTCTTTTTCTAGGAATTTTTTTTCATTTCCTCTAACTTTTCAAATAAATCATTCATAGTCTTTCCGTATTCTCTTTTTTAGCCTTTGAGTATCTA
>NW_006431956.1:6996236-7003610 GCF_000325575.1 Pteropus alecto | reverse complement strand
TTTTTTTTTTTTTTTACTAATTCTCTGTGCGTGTCTTTGTCTGTCTCTCAGAATTTTGGACAGAGGATTATCAATTTTATCTGTCTTAGAGAAAAAGGTAGTTTCCATTATATTTTTGCATTCCTTCCTTTATTCTTTTAAGTAGTCATTTATGCTCTGATGTAAATGATAGCAGATGGCTTAAGCAGTTGTCTCAGACAGAAATGATTTGGGGAAAGCAGGTGCCTGTCGAAGTATGGTTTCCTGCTCTGTGTCTCAGCTGTTGACTTGCAAAGGGAGGGAGGTCATCAGCGCGAGCTGGAGTGAGGACAAGGCAGGTTGTTCCGAGCAAGGACAGTGGCTGTCTGAGAGGGGATGGGTAGGATTATAAAACATCTCCCCAAACTGCCTTTAGCTGCCACGGAAGGACTCTCTAGCCTTTTCTCATTCATTCTTTCTCTCTTTTTCCTTACGAAGTGTAAATCTGTACTCATATTAACATTGTCCAGCTAAAGCTAACATTAGGTTGACTTTCCTTTCATGTTAAATTTGGGTGGAACGAATCAAAGAATGTTATCACTCGAAAAGCCCAGTAATCATTTGCACTTCAAAGGTGTGGGTGATATAGTTCTCTAAGCAAAGTTAATACACAAACTTTCTCTGGCGAGATTTAACTTTAGCTGCAGTTTGGACTTTCCTTATAAAGTCAAAATGGTTGGAGCAGGCCCCCTTTCCAGCCAGGCCTGACAGCGACAGAAACACCTTTGGTGCCGTAATTTTCATATAGATGTGCCTTAGTGTTTATGCATGTATATATACATATATATGTATACTAGAGTGATGTAATTTTTATACAGAAGATTGTGTCTATATCCAAATTCACATCCATATCTGTATCTATATCTACATCTTGCTACAGAGTCATTAACGGTTAAATCCAGAGGAAACAGCCTACAATGAGTTAAAGATCTTGTCGGAAGTCACAGGCCCACTTGGTAGCAGAGCCAGGATCTCTTCTGGCCTGGCCTAGTCTTCCTTCCACTACCACATGCACTTATTTCATTGCATTGTTTAAAGGGTAGGTAAGTATGTATAAATGGCATTCAACTAGTTATTACCAATGTAAGCGTTTTTAAGGGATACTTCCTGCTAATAGAATTGTGTGTATCTGGAATGTATATCAGAAAGAAGAAAAAAAAAGTTGGAGCAAAATATAGAAAGTTCTCAATGAGTTGGTCATTTGTTTTATATATTAGTTATTTGAATTAGGAAACATAGGAATTACCTTTATTATCCTTAAATGCAGAGATGGTTTGTTTACTCATTAATATCTATTATTAAGATCTCTTATTATTTTTGACAGGATGAAGGTTTGAGTGTTTTCCACTCTCTCTTTGCTTTTTAAGACTTCGGTTTTAATCTACAGGAAGACTCTCAGGAAATCCTTTTTTTCTGGTTTTTGATTTATGTAAAGAAAAAAGACGTAAAACTCAGGTCTTTGCATCATTCAGTAGTTGTTTATGTGACTAACAGCTGTTTCTCTTGATTCACAGGTGATATTTAGTTACAAATTTGGATCACCATTTTATGGAGTACCTTTGATTTTAAAATTATGAATAACACAGAGCAAGTGTTTTGTAAAAACTAAATTAAGCATTTTAGGCAACACATATATTAAAGGATTTGAAACTAAGACTCCTAAACTTTAAACTCTAGAAATGGCAGTGTTCAGTTACATGATGAACTCCAGCTCTGGTGGTGAGTTTGCAAAACATCTTGTAGCTGATAACTATTAGAGGGGAGAATATTCATTTTTATTATTGGTGCTATTAACATATTTGATGAGATTATTCCATTCTTTTGCCCACAAATGCTCATGCCAAGAGGCTATTTTAAAGTAACAATTCAAAATCTTGCTTATAGCACAGTCTTTAAAAATTTTTTTATTAGTTTTAAGTATACAATACATTGGTTAGATATACAGTTTGTAAAGTAATCCTCTTTTTGATTTGGGTATATCATTTTGATCCTTTCTAAGTACTACTAATTTTAAAAGGTACATACACGCTGTATTTGTTTGGCAAGTCATACATCTTTTCACAAAAATTTTCCAAAAATGAATTCTATAAGTCTCTACATTGAAAAGCATTATCTTCATGGGTTAGAGAACATTGCATTAATATTATGCAACTACAGTGCAACTACTAGTTAAGCAAAATAAAGAAAATGCTATTATATTATGCTATTTAAGTGATAAAATTAGTGTGCCATATTAAATTTGTCTTTCTCTGTTTTTTAAATATTCAGGTCATCAGGATTTAATGAAAACTTACTATACCCATTGAGCTGCATGGGAGCCAGGATATTACCTAATCAGAATTCCTTTTTGGCCTGGCTTCTTCTGATTTACCTAAGTAACTGATGAGCTTGTATGTGATACCTCCCCAAGGCTCCCATTTTCTGTCTGCTCTCACGTTATATGTTTCATACTGAGAAACATCTGTCTGTCTATCTGCTTTTGGTCTGTCTATCTATATTCCTGATAGTGTGGTAGGCAGAATTCTAAGATAGGCCCCAAGATTTCTAGCCTTTGGTATACACACACCTTCTCGCAATCATTTAATCATACAATAATCTAGGTACTGCTGTGAATGGATTTTGCAGATGTAAAGAAGTTCTCAAATCAGTTGACTGTGAGATAGAAGTTCTGAGTGGGCTTGACCTAATCACATGAACACTTTAAATCTGGATGTAGAGGCAGAGATGGAGGGAGGCAGAGATTGGAAGCACCAGAAGGATTTAATGTGCCATTGCTGGCCTGATGATGGAGAGGGCCACGTGGTAAATTATGTGGACAGCCTTTAGGAGCTGAGAGTGGCTCCCAGTTGATAATAAGTCCTACAACCACAAAGAACTAAATTCAGCCAACAGGACCTCGAGCTCTAGATGAGACAAGTCACGAGTCCTGCCAAAATCTTGACTTTCAATTTGGGGGCCTTGAGCAGAACACCAGGCCAGGGGAGTGCCTGGAATAAAGCAAGGATGAACTAATATATGGGTGTTATCTTAAGTCACTAAGTCTATGTAATTTGTTATGTAGCAACAAATAACTAATACATAGATTTAGAACCTGGCCAACCTAAGCTTCTTGAGTCCTAAAGCCTTTGTTCCTTTTTTTTTGTCCTCCTCTCACTCTTATTTGAAACCAAAACGGGGGTGGGGGTGGGGGGGTGGGGTAGTAGAAACCAAGTATTTATTTTGCTCTGTCAATTTAGGACATGAGGCCGGAACCAATTTGTTGAATCTGTTGTGGGTTTTAGGTTCACTCGCAAAGGGCTTTGGGCTTGTTTATAATCAATGATTTCCCCTGAGACTACCGTTATCACCTGTCCTGGTCACCCTCCGCTTTGTAGTTCCACAGCTCAGATTCAGGGGAAGATTATTTGCAAAGATGGCCACAATAATTCCTCCAATCTTAGCACTTTGTAATGTGACTACCCCGTCTACCATCAAGGGGTAGAGTCCATTTCCCCAAACCTCGGATTTGGGCTGCCTCTCTGATATTTTGAATGATAGAATGCAGCAGAGCGACCTGAAGGCTAGAATCATGAGGGGGCTTACAGCTTCCTCTTTCACTCTCTTGGGCCTAGCTGCCCTGTGAAGAAGTCCCAGTGAGTCTGCCGAGAGCCATGTGAAGGGCAACTGAAGCACACAAGCAGACGGCTCCAGTCAACATTTGGACTTTGAGGCCACCTGGGACAAGCTGGTCCCTGGCCGACCTCCCAACTGACTGCAAATGCAAGGCAGAGCCTAGCTAAGACCAAATGGAGCAGAAGTGAGCTGCCCCAGCTGAGCCTTATCCGAATTGCCAACCCACGGCATTATGAGCAGATCACTCGTTCCTATTTCAAGCATTATGTTTTGATGTGATTCGTTATACAGTAATAACGGATGTAGATATTTAAAAACAGGACTTTAAAAGTATGATTTTAAAATGAAAACTTTCTTTTTCAATAGGTTATCTATTCAAGTGTCCATGTACACTGTGTAAAATTTAAGATACAAAAGAGTAGACATGTGAAAATAAATCTGCCTTCTCTAAGGCTTCGTTAAGTTTTTCCTGTCTCTTTGGAGCACTTCAGGATGGTGGTTAGGGCATAAAGCAACAATTTCAAGATTATACATAGGGAAAATGACCAAAGTAGGAGATAAAAACAACATAACTTGTTCCAAATTGATTTGCTTTGCTTTACTTTATGTCTCCAAATATTTACCTCTGCTTTCTTCAGTTTTCTGTAGGAATGAATTAAAAAGGCCCCCAAAATCCAAAATTAAGGATGAGGTTAGAGCTGAGTCTGTGAGTGACCTCGTGGGTAAGTGTTATAGGATGGAAAATTATTGTGTATGTTTTCCGCTAATGTGAGATTAGAGAATTTACTACCAATGATGGGTAAAGTGACTCAAAGGATTGTTCAGAGGAGTATTTTTTTTTGTCTTGTATTTGGAGAAAGCAAGTCAGCAAAGGCCCTCTGTGCTCCTAATAAACCATGTCAGCCCAGGAGCAGAAACCCAGGTACTAGGTACCTGTGCCACTGGTTCGCCTGACCTTTCCTGGAGTTCTGTCCACAATCAGAATTTGGAATCTACAGGACATCAGACTAGGGCTGAGAATTTGGTGTCACCTGGCATAGCCCTGGGGAGTCTAGCTGCGCCCTGACAATCCAGGCTTATTCATTTGACAAACATCTATCATGCACCCACTATGTTCCAAGCACTTTTGGTAGATGGTATGGATACAAATATAAATATCTTTGTAATCCATAATCTTAAAGTTCTTATTTCTGAGATTTACCCACAGAGACTCTAGGAGCCCCAAAGCAAATTGGATACTTGATCCTACATAGATCGAAATCTCCCCAAGTTTCCTGAAGAATGTGAAATATTTAGCCCCCAAAACAGTGGACTTAATAAACGTTGTTGGCGTCCTGTCTCTTAATGAAGCTTTGACTCAAGAAGTTCAAAGTGATGTTTGATCTCTTATTGTTTTTGGTTTAAAAGAAATTGTGGTTCCTGATAAAAAGGGAAGGGCCATGGCTGAGAGCCTGTAGGCATTTATACCCTAGACTATGGACTAAGCTGCATGTTTATATTTCTCTCAGAAGGCAAGGAACAGGCTTTGTGGTCATTTATCACATCCAGACACTCTGCCCACTGTCCTGGAATCATAGAAGTTTGTCTAGGCTGCTTTGGGAGGACATTACAGGCTCACTTGTGGGTTAGTGCTTCTCCAAGGTTAGAATCTTGAGTTTAATGCATGCTTCCTGTGTTAGTCTGCTTGGGCTGCCATAACAGCGGCTTAAACAACAGACATTTATGTTCTTACAGTTCTGGAGGCTAGAAGTCCAAGATCAAGGTGCCAACATGTTGGTTTCTGGGGAGACCTCTTCTTGCCGATGGCTGCTTTCTAGCTGGGTCCTCACATGGCCTCTTCTCTGTATGTGTAGATAGGGAGGGAGGGAGGGAGGGAAGGAGAGAGAGAGAGAGAGAGAGAGAGAGAGAGAGAGAGAGAGAGATATCTCTGGTATCTCTTTCTCTTCTTATAAAGCCACCAATCCTACTGGATTAGGTCCCCAATCTTATCATCTCATTTAACCTTAAATACCTCTTTAAAGGCCCTATCTATAAATAGTCACATTGAGGGTTAGGGTTTCCACATATGAATTTGCAGGGGACACGATTCACTCCCTGACACTTCTTATATGACCTTATATGACAGACTGTGAACATATGTAAAGCACAAGGATATAAAGATATCGAATTCTGCTCCAGGAGGGCACATACTTACAATACAGCACAATAGTTATAAGACTGCACCAGGAGTGGGAGAGGCAGAAAAGGTCCATTCAGTTTGAGCGGGAGAGGGAAGTGTGAGCCCCAGGTTCCTCTGAGAGGAGAGGTGTTTCTCATGGGGGTGGGGGGGTTAAGGTATGCTAGGCAGAAGGGAGGCTGGGGAAGAGCGCAACAGGCAGTCTTCATATTCACAGAGCAAGGCCATTTAGCAGACATCACTGTGGACAACTGAAGCCCTAGGTGTTCTGGGAATGTAGGAAGAGCTCATGGAAGTGGTCAAGGTGATATCAAGAAGTATGTTGCCCTTCAGGGTACTGTACTAAGGAGCTTAGACTTGATCATGTGGTACTGTACTAAGGAGCTTAGACTTGATCATGTGGTAGGAATTGGGCACCTCCTTAAAGAGGTTTAGGCAGAGGAAGAACCCCGGCAATCTGCATTTGGAAAGTTCACTGGAGAAGCAGATTGGAGGAAGAGTGTGTGAGAACAGTGCCATGTGTAGTGACAACCTCAACCGGCCGTGTCAGTGGAATGGGGATGGGGGCTATCTAGGCATTCTATGGAATGCACAAGACTTGCAATTGACTCCTGTGTGAGGAGTGAGGGGAAAATCTAGGCGGGAGCCCAGATTTGGGTTGACGAATGGAGAACCTATTGTCAAGACTAGAAACAGCACAGTGCAAGGATGGAGAAGGCAGGCAGGCTGGTGGGAAATCCATGGATGAGGTTCACACGGGACAGTTTCTTGGGCTGGGAAGGAACTTCTCTAAATGCTGCGGCTGCTGATTCCACCCCTCAGTGGGCCTCAGGGGCTTAGGGGTGGCTGGCTCTTAAAGGGCTGTGGCTTTAGAGCTTCTTCGGAGTAAGTAATTTGTTTATCGAAATCCATAATTGATATGACTTTTGCGTGAGCATGACCTAAGCCGTTTTAGTCAGAAAAGCGTCCCGATAAATAAACCCTTATTATCTGTTTCCAAGAAATTTAAAATGCTTTTCATCTAAAATCCATCAACCTGCTGACCAGAGAGAAAAGAGAAGAGAGAGTCAGAGAGAGAAAAAGAAGTTTAATAAATCCTTTCCTTGCACGCAAATTAAAATCTTCAACTACCCTTTGATGAGCAAGGGAGGGGAGGAATATGAATAAATTCCCAGGTCACTGGCTTTCTTTAATCTCCTGCTTGAAATTTGTACAATTACAGCAAATCTGTTCTCTTTTCCCTCCCTGATTCCTTCTGAGTTTTCTTCCGTGACCTACTGGCAGGATTCCAATGGGAAGAGCCATCTCTGAGCGTCACAGACGTGGAGTGGAGATGGATGCCAGACACCCACTAGCCACCTTCGATTTCCCCCATTTCTCTCTCTCATCTGGTGACTGAGGTTTTTTCTTCCAACATTCCTTCTCTTTCGAGAGTTCCAGAAGCCAACCACACTAAAGTTAACAGAAGGAAAACCTCCCGGAACCAAATTCCCGACTTTCCTCCGAGCTCCCGCGTCGCGGAGCGCAGTCCACGCAGGTCGCAGGGCCGGGAGCCGGGAGCCCGGAGC
>NW_006431956.1:6963861-6995452 GCF_000325575.1 Pteropus alecto | reverse complement strand
GCCCGACCGAGGCGCCGCCTGGGCAGACAAAGGAGGGGCCGCGGGGGGTTTGCCCCGCTGGTTTAAAGGTGACAGTGGCACTGCTTCCAAATAGTATGTGAGTAACTTTTCCGTTTTGACACTTCTCCGCTCCTTCTGCTCCAGTGAACCCAGTATCTTAGGTGGCTTCAGCACCCAAGAAGTCCTAAAAATTTGCTCCCCAGTTTTCCCCAAGCATCTTCAGGTCCCTCAGCGATGGCAAGGGCGCGGGGTGGCTAAGTTTTAACATGCTGTATAGGGGATGGTAAAGCCCCTTCTAAAAGGTGAACAGGAATCCTCTTGAGAGGATAAACTGCACATCTTAATCTCTGCATCAAGGTACCTTTCCCTTCCTTCCCCCTGTAGTTAGTGCCAGTAGAGCAAACTTCCTTCTTGATTAGAATGAGTGATAGTCAAGGGAGGTACAGAAAAACAAGATGAAGCCTGTTAGACTTTCCATTCTTAAAACTTACGGCTTTCTCGCTAACAGATACATTGGTTTTCTCCTTTGGCCATGTTCCCTCTCTTATCTCTTTGGAGATTTTAACTGCCCATGTTTTGAGTTGAAATAGTATCTGGGATGCCTGTCTAGAGAAGATTTCTTAGTGCTAGTAGTTTCAGATTTAAAACTTTTAAGTATAAAATTATGTATATTTAATAAAACATTGAAAAAATATAGAAAGGAAGAGTCACTCATGCACTCAACTACCCAAACATACCCTGAGGATGAAGGCATCTTTGCTTGATTTGTGGCTTGGCAACCCTACTGTGTGTGTGTGTGCGCGCGCGTGTGTATGAATAAATGAGGGAGTTACTGATTCTTCATCTTTACCAGTCACATCAGACTAAAATATACCCAATAATCATAGTTTGACAGTAGTGGTTTGCTACTTTCACACAGATTAATGCCAACAAGTTGTTTGAAATCTAGTTTCTTATATCCTTGAAAATGACCACTTTAACAGAAGGGGAAGGGAAGAAAGGAAAAACAATGCAGGTCCCACTTAATTGGGAAGAATAGACTGACAGACATTTTATGGACTATATTTGGATTTCAGCAGTACTTTGGGATTGACTGTTTTTAAATAAAAGTCAATCTTTTAGCTTTTAAAATATTTAAAAAGTAATATTCTGAGATTCATAGGAAAATGTTAGAAAGACACCCTTTTTGTGGAACAAGGAATAGCAGTGATTTTATAGCTGGGTGCATGCTTCTGTTCAACTTTGCATTGAGAAAGAAAATAAGAGGCATTTCTGTGAGTCGTGAGTAGTTTTGATGGTGTGTGTTTTGTGGGGGAAAAACCAAACCCCCAAACAACCCATTGTTCAACCACAGATTTAGCCACTGAATGCTTTTGTCGTCACATATTTTTATGTTACGCTTGTAAAATTTTCGGACCTTTCACTTCTCCAGTATGCCAAGTAGAAAGACGTTTTGGAGACAACTGTTTAGAAGTAGATACATCGTTAGGATGATGCAATACTTTTTGAAGTTAGAAGAAATCAAGGGAGGAAGTGGTGGTTACGTACTGTCAGGTGCAATCTTTGTTCCCGGCCCTAATTTGGGGCTTCTTAACCTGCGTGCACACTTGGGGTGCTTTTACAATGCAGTGGTGACCTGTAAGCAGCTGTGTGAAGTGTGTAGTCTGCTGTAGTGATCAGCATTCCTTACGAAATAATGGTATGTTTCTACATACAAAAGTCAAAAGAAACTCAAAGAGGAAATACCGGAATTGAAATGTCTGAATCTTATTTTTCAACCCTCCTATGTATGGCCTTGGGCAGTGTAAGCTGCACAGCCAAACTGGACCTGAGGTCAGAGTCCAGTAGCTTTACTCTTCTTTTTCTGTAATGTTGTCTCTCAGAGAGGAGAGAAAGTTTGGTCATTGTCCAGTGCGATGGCCTTCTTATGGCTGTTTGTGATGGCCAGCCTCCTGTCCCTTGGACTGGAGATTCCATTCCAGTTTATGCTTGAGAGAAGCATTGTTAGAAATGTTCCTCAACTGTAGTGGTCTGGTTACTGCCCTTTCTCCCTCCTCCCCTCCTTGCCTCCCTTCCTTCGATTTCTTAATTGTTTAAAATATCACAAGGAAAGGTGGAAGAGAGTTTTACTGATTAACTTTGGAGGTGGTCAAGGGGTGGAAGACTTTTCTGCAACAAGGGGGAACGTGGTAGGTTATTAATACGGCTTCTTGTTAGTGTTCTCTCCAGAATTCTCTGTAAGTGTTTTGAGAAAGTGGGTCAGGAAGTTTGGTTAATTGCAATCTAGATTCCAGGGTTTGTGGATGTCCCCAGATATCTTGGGTGAGTCGACACCCCTCTTTAAGTCTGGAGAAAGTAGCTGGGGCACCGACCTACTTGGCATCTCACTTTGGGCACGCGTGGTGTGGGGAAGGCTGCCCTGCCAGTGAGCAGGCTGTGGGCAGCACAGGGCCGTGTCGTGCTGGGGTGACCCTCTGAGACTTCTCTGCATTTGTGTGATTTCTTTATCTAATCGAGACCCGTTTTTGCTTTTCCTTCTTGAAGCAAAACATTTTTCTCCCCTTTTGCTTTCTAGCACAGAAGGTGCTGGGCCTTATCCATCCCAACTTTTCCTTACGCTAAGTACTCAAAAACTCAGCCAAAAGGCATCCATGCTTGTACGCATTCGATGTCATTAATTCCAGTACCCTGTCGGTCAATGGCTTAGGTTGCCATTTAGTCCTGGTAAATCGGCAAGGGGCTGGTTCTCGGCCGATTGGGGAAGCTTTGCTTTTCATTCACGCCTTCACTTAACATTTACTGAGAGCCACTTATGTGCCAGCATTAGCCTGGCAATGGGTATACTGCATTTGACGAGACCGATGGAGTCCTCGTCCTCATGGCAAGACGGGCGAGGGAGATATTTAAAGATCTGCAGGAAATTACACAGAAATTGTTTAATGATAGTTCTGTTAAGAGCTGTGAGGGGAAAATAGCACTTTGTGGATTAAGACATCTTGGACAGGATGATGTAAATCAGAGCTAAGGCTGCAGATTCGGTTTCCGACTGTGAGGTGAAGGCCAGGTGGGAGGAGGTGTGGGGAAAGGAGCAGGTTTGCCCTGGGCCTGTCAGTAAGAGCGAGGTGGTGGGACCTTGCTGACCAGGTGTTGTCTAGAGGAGGGGCTGGGGAACTGCGGTTTGTTTCACTGCTCTCGCTGAACGTAAACCTCGAGTCCTGAGCTGGTCTGAGGGATCCCCAGAAGCTGAGGACCAGTGTTAGGCAGCAGGGGACTAACCACCTCTGTGCCCACCGGAGGTTCTGCTGCAAATGAGATGGTTTGACACAGGTTTGTGGGGAAATTGTGGGAAGGCATCTTGAAGAATATATTTCAAACTCGGGTGAGCTGTAAGAGGGAAACCGGGAGAGAGGCAGAAAAACAGAGTGAAAGTTTAACCCTAGGTGAGCTCGTCTGTCATGTAGGGTGCAGCTGGCGCAGCGTGGTCTCCATCGCCTGTGCTCCAGCGTCGTCTGTGCATGGGGCAGCGGGACAGAGGCATGGTTTGGTGACAGCAATGTTCTATACACACAGCGAGACCTTGGGGCCCCGGGGTGTGAAGAAAAGCCCCCCTTTACAGGCCGCGAAATGGCAGGAGCCTCTGGGCTATCTGCAGTGCTGTTCCTGGTTGTGCTCCTGAGTCACACATCCTTAGCAGCCTGGGATGTCTTAAGGGGGCAACGCTGAGGCTCGGCAGCCTTCTGGGTTGAGTATGTGTTGGAACATCTCCAAAAATAAGATAGAAAAAATGCAAGTAGACCAGCCATCCACATCCTGGTCGGTTATAGGTGTGTATAGTCTGGAGGATCTTGTCACCTCATCCTGTGTTGTCCTTTTTGTAGTCAGTGCTGACTTATGTCACACTGGAATGTCTCCGGGGTACAGCCCTGCTCTAGAGAGGTGGGATTGGGGCACATTTCTTAATGTGGCCTAGGGACACGATTTGGAACTTTGAAGCCAGACACGTCCGAGTTAGGGTCCAGGCGCCAGCACTGTGACTTTGAGCGAGTCACAGAACCCGTGGCAGTGCTGTGCTCTCGTCTGTGAGCTGAACTTCGTGAGATCTGCCTCCTACAGCATCGTGAGGGCAAATGCAAGGTCACGAAGCCCCGGGCACACAGTCCCCGACATAGCAGCCATGGCATTTAGTTAAGCCATTGCCCATGGCTTTTAACTCAAATTTTTAGTATCCTAGTAGCAGTGGTGCCAAGATGCTGATGAGGGACACGTGGGGAGCTGGGGACCCCCTCCCTTCTCCTCAGCTGGCGTCGTAAAGGTGTCCTGGCTTTGATATTGGAAATGGCGTGTTTTATTCTATTCTAGGACACAAGTTTTGTCACAGTATAGGAGAAAGGGCTATGACACTGTGCTGTAAACTTTTCTGTGTTGTTATTAATACATGAAACAGCACACTGTGAGAGGTAAAGTCAAAACTCGCATTTTATCCAGGATTTTCGGGCCTCTGGGCCTGATGCATGCTAATGAGATTATAAAAACTATACAATCATAAACTCCTGCCGTATACATAATCAGAAGTTATTTCTGAATGTCTAATGTAGACATTAAAATTCCTGTGTCCTAGGGGAAGTTAAGAATGTCATTGTGGATATGGATGTGTAGAGGGATTTCCTTTATAATATTCTTTTCCCTTGTAATTTATTGTCATTTATAATAGGCAAAGCTGTGGTCAGGATACTTTTTTTCCCTTTCCTTTTTTTTTAAAATTATTTTTATTTTTTATTTTTCCCTTTCCTTTTTAAATGGATGCCCAGAGTAGTATGGTGAGTTGGAAAGAGAGAGGCCTAGTCTTTTTACATTTTCAGAATCCTAGGCCCAAGCTCACCATTAATTAGTATGTCATTTTTGAGCAGAGTATTTGTTTCTCTGTTTCTTCATCTATAAAAAGGAGATGATCACACTTGCCTATCTCTTAGAGTGTCTTGAGGGTGAGATGAAAGCTTGCATCCTTTATAACCAGTGGAGTTGTCGTGCGTGGGATTGCCCCAGGATTTAATGGCATGCAGGCCACCCCTGTAGGGTAGGGGTGATTCTTTAAAGGTGACAGGAGGCAGGGCGCAGAGTGGTAAGGAGAATTGGCCACGTCACCCGTTAGGTTCCTGCTGTGGTGGGAACATCAGTTATTCTGTGCTCATGGAATGGACATGTCTTAGGGACTCGGGATTCTGGCTGGGTTAGTCAGTTAACCTAGAAGGACTTCCATATTCTCGTCTGGGAAATATAATAATAAATGTAATAGTATTATTTTTATTATTATCAACTAACAGTTCTTGAGCTCTTCCTGCCAGGCCCATGCTGCGCTCAGTGCTTTATGAGATTCCTTCCTTCATTCGGTCAAGTAGTTAGTGAACTTTCCTACATGCCGGGCACTGTGCCAGACGGGCGTGTGGATGGGGCGGTAGGTGGGACTGGCAGAAGCCCTGCCGACGTGGAGTTTACATTCATGGGAGGACAGTGTAAATAAATCCATAGGTAATATGACTCCAGGTAGTGTCTGTGCTGTAAGAGCTATAAATCAGGCCACGTGGCGTCTGGCGGGAGAGGAGGCGACGTTATAATGGAGTGAGGCCCTTCCGAAGAGGAGAATTTGCTCTCTGAATGCAGCAGGGGCTGAGCCTCGCTCCCATCTCTGTCTGTGCAGAGGCAAGTGCAAAATAGCGGCCTGGGGTGGGAGGCTCTATCTCGAAGGAGGATCAAGAGGGCCTGTGAGGATGGAGCTGGGGTGCAGGCTAGGGTGTCTGAATGGGTGCCGGGTCACGTGGGGCCTGTCGCCCATGATCTGGACTCAGCCCGTGGGGAAACCGTGGGGGGCGGGGGTTCTGAGTAGAGGCTGGTAGAGATCAGACGAGACTTGTGGTTTGTCCGTACCCCTCTGGCCTGGCTGGCAGCTGGAACTGCGTACGGGGCCAGAATGGAAGCTGGGCGACCTGTGGGGGGCTTTTGTGAGTCCCCGGGGATGTTGCCATGACTAGGATGGCGCTGGTGAGAAGCAACTGGATGCCTGGTACATTTGGAAGCTCCTGGTGGAGCTAATATGTGAGAGGGAACGGAGTCGGGAGTGACGCTTACATCTTTTGCCTCAGCATCTGGGTGAAGGTGGTGCTGCTTGTTGACATGGGAACCCTGGGGAGGGTGGTGTAATGCTCACGGCAGCCTCTGATGTTCGTGCTGTTTCCCATTCCACAGATGTGGAAACCGGGGCAGGGCAGGGGGAGGTAAAGAGCCTGCCCCAGGGAGAAGCTGGGTCAGGGTTAGGGCCAGGTCTGGTCCTTGTCCACGCCTGGTGTTCTCAACCGTTTTTGCTATACTCTGGAAAAGATCTGAACCAGCTCTCATAACAGATTGGGCTGAAAATACCTGTGCAGACACTTTCGAAACACGTCTCTCTGTTTTCAGTGCAGCCGTCCTGAGGTGTAATTTACATCTCGTACAGCCCACCCATTCCAAGTGTACAGTTTCGTTATTGTCAGTGAATTCGTGCAGTTGAACAGCCATCACCCCGGTCCAGTCTTAGACTCTGCGGTCAGTTCCTCTTCCCATCCCTAGTTTGGGGCAACTGCTAATCTTTCTTCCGGGCTCTTGAGTTTTACCCTTTCTAGAAATTTCACATACAGCATGAGAGAATCATACAGTCTGTGGCCTTTCGTGTCCGGCTTTGTTCCTTTCGCAGAATGTTTTCGAGGTTCATCCATTGTTGCACTTTCAAGGAACATTCCCTTTGCCTTTGTCAGAAAGCGGTACTCTGGGCTGAACGCAAAAACTCCCACCGAGACGGGCCTTAGATGCTGGTGAAAACAACAGCATTTACTGAGCACTTACTGATATGTCCGGCATTGCTTCATTCATATCTTCTGTGGTCTTCCAAGCGATTCTGTGACACCATTACCAGAGTGGAGAGGCTAAAAAGCTCGCTCCAGGTTATAGAGCCAGGATCAGACTTGGGGTTTCTCTCTGTGTTCCCGTAACTCTGTGTATAAAACTTGCTCTTTTTGTCTTCGGGAAGGGCTTGGAATCCCAGTTGGAATAATCCGTTTGCCAGGTAAACCTATAATTGGTGTTCGAAGGAGACTATTTGTATTGCATTATTATTTTGGCATTACTCTGTGGAAATTTTAGTGTCTTAAAGGGATCCATTTGTGAAATAGTTTTCTCAGGCATAGTGTGAGCGTGGTGCCAAATAAAAAACACACAACTATGTCATTTTGTGCGTCGGAGTTGTATTTTAAACATTATATTTACCAGCAATGCCATTTTTTTGGTATGAAGTGTCCCAAGGCTATTGCCTTATTAATGGATGGAATTTAATTATGCATCATGCATTTTTCATGATGTTTATATATTTTATACGAACGTATTTTCTCCTCTAATAATTCTGTATTTAAAAAGTATTTTTCCCTGTTCCCATGTAATCCATACCGGAAGATTTCATATTTCCTGTTGCGGAAGAATACTTTGTTTAGCATAAATATCTGAAAATTCTGAAAAGATTTTAAACACCTCAGGTCTTCCAGTCTATATTTTAAAAAGATTATCAAGTAATTTGGTAAAAGCGAGTTATATAATTTTAGCCTCTTTGGAATAAGGGCTGACTTTACTCCAGGATTTCACTCTCGGTCTCTGGTCAGGCACTTTTTACTGGTATCACAGCTTTCTAACTCTAAAATAGAATTATGGCATCATTAAACTAACTCTTAGAGGTGTAGCACATCTTTCGTTTTTAGAGATTTTTAATTATAGTCCCAGTTTCTTAGTTCAAAATAGCAAATAAAAAAGAAAGTGGCTTTTTATTTTAGAATAGCTGGTTTTAAGAGTAAAAAATTAACAGTATTAAATTTTGACCTAAAAAGATTTCCTTCGAATCTTTGTTAATCTCTTTATATGGTTAGAACCACAGGGCAGTCTGCTATGTTTTAAAAGATTAACTAGTGACATCCCAGGCCTTTGAAATTGGTGCACGGGGACAGCCATTGTTCCAAGCCCATTGGACAGTTCCCAGAGCAGCAAGTTAAAAACCCTACGACCTGACCTAGCAGCTTTGCGAAGGTAGTAACTGGGGGCAGAGGCAGAGACTTCAGAAGTACACTGCAGAAGCCGTATCTTTAGTTGCCATCGGACTCTGCTTAATTTTACTCTTTGTGGCCCGGCTGGACAGCTGGGCAGGCCACCAGCATGTAGGGCCCAGAAGTTGGGAGCAGGTCTGACGTGTTTCTCTTTGCATTCCCGGCCTGCTTGTGACTGGCACTAGCCTTGAGGACAGGGGATGCTATACTGGAAAGCCAAACCAAATGAAATTGCCATTGCAGGAGGTGAAAATTAATGGAGCTGTGTATGTAAGATGTGTGCCCTTTAGGTTACGCCTCAATTGTATGTAAAAATCAAAGATAGACAAAAAACTAAGCAAGATGAAACGCTCCAGGGAGTCCAGGCGCTGGGCTGGAGCAGCACTCAAGAATGCAAAATCTACATTGCACCTTGCATCGTCTGTCTCTTTTTCTTCTCTCCCATTTCCTAGGTACCCTGCTCGCTCAAGTGCTCATTCACCTGCTCGGAGCAGTGGTTTTTATGCTTTTTACATGAATGGATTTCAGATGAAGCTCCGGGCTGCTAGAAACCTATTGGCAAAAATTGCCGAGAGAGGAACCTGTAAAGTTCCTCTAGATAGACCCCAAACTGCCTCTTGTTCTGCCAACCACGGTTCCTCTGACTCTTCTCAGCTGAGAGCCTCCCCTTCCTGTGCAGGGGGTGCGGCCCAGTTTCCGCCGATGGGCGCTGCCTTTTCACCTGGGGAGCGGCCGAATGCGCAGGTCCAGAACCGCGGATGTCAGGGCTGCGGGAAACCCGGATATCTGTAGAACGCCCCGTTTCCCCCGCGTTGATTTCACCTCCGTTGGCTTACGGATGTCTTGTTACAGTTGGTTTTTTCAGACCAGGATCTGAGCAAGGCCCGCACAGGGCGTTTGATTGCTGCAGCCCTGGAAGCTTCTTGGCTCCTGGTGGTCTCTCCCTTCCTCACACTTTTCTTCCCGTGCTATTGATTTGTTGGAGAATCAGGTCAGTTGTCTTGTAGAATGTCCCCCATTCTGGACTCGGTTGATAGTTTTCTCTTTAAACCTGTTCCACCAGTCCCTGCATTTCTGTAAACAGGAAGTTAGCACTAAAGCTTGATTAGATTCCGGTCCAGCTTTTTGGGCAAGATTAGTTAGGGGTGGTATCGTGTACTTCACGCTGCATCATCTCTGGGAAATGTCTGGTTGTCCCCCTTGTAGTGGTGTTGAGGTTGATCTTTGGATTCATGGGGAGGCAGCTTGCTCCTTCCGTTGTGAATTTCCTCGCCCACCTTTCTCCCAGTGTCTGCCAGCATTCATTGAGGACTATTGCCCGAAGTAATTATTTCATTAGAAGTTGTGGATTTGTCTCTCTTAATGAGCATGTTGGTAGAGTTGAGATGAGATTTAAACTGGCCAAGGTGTCAGAGAAACTGTCAACGTTGATGTGACTTCCCCAAGTTATATCTAGGGCAAAGGTCTCGAACTCCTGGGCCGTGGATGGTACTGGTCCGTGGCCTGTTAGGAACCAGGCCACACAGCTGGAGGTGAGCGGCAGGTGAGCGAGTGGAAGCTCCCCACTCCCCAGCACTAGCATCACTGCCTCGGCTCCACCTCAGATCATCAGGCATTAGATTCTCATAGGAGCACTGGTCCCTGGTGCCAACAAGGTTGGGGACCGCTGCTCTAGAGAAGTAATAGAGAAGCAACAATTGGCCTGGTTTTATACAGGCATTGAGACTACTTCCTATCATTAGAGCTAAATACCATTTGCACAGTCTTTGATGAATATTATCTGTGTTACGTTACTTTTATTGCAAGTCTCGTTTAGCAGCAACGTTAACTTCTGTCTCTTTATGCTTATTCCATTGCTTACATGACTTGGGTGGCTGGCCCCCACCTAAATTAAGAGATGATTAGGACATGGGTTTATGAGGTGGATAGAATTCCACGCGATGCTGCAGACCACAACAGGTTATCTCTTTCAGTAATTATTTAACATTTCCTGGCATATAAGGACATTTATACACCTTCTTTCCTTATAAAAAGAAAAAAATAAGTCTTCGATGAGTGTAGAAATACAGGCAGAGAATGGTAAATCTAAAATAGTTTGGTTTCTGTTCCCCCAAGAGGAGAGAAGTGGACCTCTGGCGGCGACTCTGCCTTCATTGTTAAGATTGGAAAGGGTAGATGATTGAGTGTTTCCAGCAGGAAGTAATCGAGAGTTCCTTTTCAAGGAGGGTGGGGATAGCAAATGAATTTAATTTGTATAGGCGGCCCTCAGAAGTACTACACCAGCCATCCGATTTGGGGACAGCTTCAGCTTGTGGGGGCCACTGAAATGGAGATAAATGGACTCTTTTTTTTTTTTTTTTTATCATAGGCAGGCCTTCCTTTTGCCCAGTGTGTTCCTGGAAGCCACACTGTGAAAAGGATCGTCATAAAGCAGCTTCTAGGATTCCTGCAGGCAGTATTAGCAGTTGTGCTTGCAACCACACACTTACATCAGAGAAGTTGTGGCCATGATCAATAAGTCATAAAAAAGGTCTGAAAACTAGGAATCAAAAAGAATTAAAAATTATAAACTACATTGCATTGTCATAGAGGATTTGAGCTTAGAGAAGCCATAGAGATCACCTAACGTAGATTCCTCGTTTTTTGGTAAATAAGCCAACACTCAGACGCAGTAACTAGCTTACCCAAGACCACACAGCCGATTATGAGTAGAGTTGGAACTAAAACTCATCCCAGAATAGCAGTCACCAGTACTTGAGTGTTTCTTACGCACAGGCTAAATGCTTTACGTGCACCGTTTTTCTCATTCTCACCTTGTGACGTAGGACCGTAACTGACTTTATTTTACTGAGGAGGACGCTGAGGCATAGGGACTTATCCAGGATCACACAGAATCCAGATATACTCACTACGAACAGTGTGCGCTTAGCCACTCTATGCCACTGCCTTTCTCTTCACCCCTTCTTTCCCTCCTTCCTTTTTATTATTATTATTTTTAAAAACTTTATTATTCCTTATTAAAAGAATGCCCGACTCCTAACAGTCCACAAACATTGCCTCTCCAGGGCCTTCCGCATCCTTTAAAGATCTGTATTAAACTCGTTAGCTCGAATTTCTTGTAAATAAGAGCTTTACTGGAAAGTGACACACTGGGTATGATAAATATTTAAATAATTAGTCATTTCGTTTGGCTTCTTGGCATTTAAAAGGGATTTCGGGTGATAGATGGTTCAGGACTCTTGAAAGATGTCTAGCTAGATTCGAACTGCTAGCTTCTTTTCTTTCCATAAGTACACTGTGCCAACCTAAAGCTTAAGAAAAGTAATGCCTTTGGTCTTTCTTTAAAAAAAAAAAAAAATCACTGCCGATCCTTTAAATGTTGAAAGCATCTCCAAGGAACTGACCCGTGGTCTGGAAAGAAAAAGTTTCATACACGGGATCCTCATTTTCTTCTCCTCTCCCCCCTCCTCAGTCTCATCCAGGCAGCGTGCTGTGGCAGAGGTTTCATGAGGCTGTTTTGGGGAGCAGGTACGCGAAGGGTGATGGGCGGGGAGCCGTGGACGTGAGAAGTCAGCCCTCTGAAAGCAGAAGGCGTCTGGTGTTGGTTTTCTGAGCAGTCAGCCTCTCGTTCCTATGACTGGTGGCCTCACCTTTTTCTCTGCCCACACAGAGCCTGATGCGCGTGCCACAGAGGTGGTTATTAGACTCTGTGATCTGCATCAGGTTAGTACAGAGAGAGAGGGGGAAATGTGGGGACCCTGGTCAGGACCCAGGGAATGTCCACTTAGACGTCTCCTGTACCCTGGTCCACTGGTGACTTCAAACGACTTGCAATAAAACACAGTTGGCTTTGCAGCTGTCCATGCATATGCCCCAAGTAGGGTTTTTTGTTTGTTTTAAATGCTTTTAAATTGCAGTTCTTCATGAGCTTCCTGTTTCATACTTACAGCTGAAATCGTAATGACTGGATGTACCAAGACTCTTTTTCTCCCCCTCCCCATTTGTGTCAGAAATAAAACAGCTTGCACACGCAGTCTGGGACATGTTGCATACATGTGCTTCATAGCTGACTAATTTCAAATACTGCCTATTTATAGCCTCTTCAGAATAATTGTAAGGCGTTCTCTCTACAAACATCCTGTAGTATAACATGACTTTTTAAATGGAGATAAATTATTTTTTTTTTTTTACAGACAGATGATTCATTTGCTAGCCCTCTTTAAATACACACCCCACTGTTTCGCTGGTGGGTCGCTCTAGCCATCAGACCGTGCCGTTGTGTTCACGGCACTCGTAAGATTGAGTGGGGGCTGAAGCCTCATCCAACACGGAGCTCTCGGATTTCACAGGGGAAACTGGAGCTCAGGGATGCTGATGAAACCAGCTCTTACGAAGCTCCTCACAGCACATCTAGAGCTAGAAGTCTCTTCTGATTTCTAATTCGGTTCAGTTTCCTTTGCTCCCCTGTGTTGGCTCACCCTGCCTCCCCTATGTGCTGGCACTTGCCCCCGCAAAAGGATAAAAACGAAATCCAAAAATTCCTAGGTACTGGGATGATGGTGATGATTTTAATGCAGAAAAATAATAGTGATTAAAAAAAAAATCTGTCATCTTAAAAAACTGTCTCTTTTTTTTGTTGTTGTATGTTCTTAATTCTTGTTCTGGGACATGTTAAAAACATAAACAAAACAAAATATAAACAAAAGCCTAGGTATTTATTTAAAAGTATGAGAACTATCTCTGCTGACCATAGTCTGTTCACATTTTGATATGATTTCTTTCTAAATAAGTAAATATATGAACATATATTTCTCTAAATAAATATGAGTTCTTTCCATGATTGTGGAAGGATGCTTCTCACATTACCATGCCCCCCAAAGCCTTTTCCAGTGTTTCTTGTCGTTTATTAGTTCGAACATTGGCATGCTGGAAAGAACACGAAGCTTATTTTAGATGGACCTGGTGGTGTGTGGTAGGCTCTTTTACGTCTCAGAGTTCAAGTTTTCTCATCTCTGCGATGAGAATTTAGACAAGTAATACAGGCGAAGCGCCTAGCCCAGTGCCTGCACATAACTTAACGAAGCTGGTGTCCCCACTGTGTGTGCTGCCCCCATGACGGGCGTCTGGGTCAGATGTCAGACGTGACCGATTTCACGCGCCCGGTGGAACAAAACTGCTCTGTTCCGTGAGGGCTCGGGTGAGAGGCTGTCCTAGTTGGGACGAGTGCCCGCTTCGCCTGCACCACCCTTGGGCCTCCGCTGCTGAAGTGCTGAGCCTGTCCCATAGGCAGAGATGGAACAGGGGGCTGGGTAGGAAGCGGAAGGCGACGGGCCAGAGCTGGGGCTCCGGGGCCTGATTGGAGAGTCGGAGAGAGACCGCTGGGCTCAAAGGAACGGATGGCCGTCGTGGTCAGCTCGGGTGCTGTAACAAACACCGTAGCATGGGTGGCTTAAAGAACAAGCGTTTATTTCTCACAGTTCTGGAAGTCGGAAGGTCCAAGGTCAGCTTGTTCATGGATTTGGTGTCTGACGAGGACCCATTTCCTGATTTGCAGGTGGCCGTCACGTGGCAGAGAGAGACCATCTTATGTCTCTTCTCATAAGGGCACAAATCCATTCACAAGGGCTCCACCCTCATGACCTCATCACCCCCTTAGCCCCTCCTCCACGTTGGGGATTAGGGCTTCAACATATGAGTTTGGGGGAGATATAAACATTTGTCTCATAGCAATGGCCAAGGCGAACGCAGGCTCAGCATCTGTGGGCGGGCGGGGTTCTTGGAAACAGAACATGTTCCGTGGAGAAGGTGCATGTTCGGCGGCCAGGATGGAAGTGAGAGAAGACGGGTGTGATTAGAAGTGGGAGTGAAGCTGTGGGTCAGGAATCTGAGCCAGCGGAGGAGAAAATCAGGTCAGTAGGTCACCAGTGACCAGGAATCCACAGTGAGGCCAAGTACAGGTTCTTCTGCCCAGTTCATTAGTTGGTCTGTGGCCTCCTGCAAACACAGGAGCTGGTCGCTGGGTGAGGGCACCCTGCACGCCCCCAGGATCAGCGGTGGATGGCAAGAGAGTGGCCCCTACCTGGTCCTCACAGGGCGGCTCATCTCCTGTTTGGTCTAGGTGTCTCTCTTGTCCAGGAGTTATTAGTAGGAGAGCCTTCACCCACGCTGCATCCAAGCAGAGCTGGTCTGGTTGATAACCAAGACAGCCATCCTACGTCCATGTCCTTGCTTGCAGATAGGCGTTGGTCGAATGTCTGAATAAAGATCCTAGTAAAAGGTTTGACCAAGCTGAGGTTCCGTGGTGAGCCCAAGGCTTACCTGCCTAGTCAGGGGAGCTTGGCTGCCCCCTCTTTGAAGAATATTCCGCATTACAGTTGTTAGTGTGTTTTTCCTCTCTCGGTGGACGTTTTCGGAGACTGTTTTGCAGGGATCCGCTAGTGCTGTGAGCTTCGTTGTCGTCGCTCCAGCAGCATCTGTAATTGCATCTCTGTCTCCTGGGGTTCTCAGGAGACAGCTCCTCGCCTGGGGCTCCCCGGGGTGCCATAGGTGCTCCCCGGGGTGCTGTAGCGTAGCCCCACCTAATTAGCACCTCGGTGGCAGGGACCGGTGAGGAGGGGGATGGGAGACAGGAGGGAGAGGACGCTTTGCTTCCTTACTGGTTAGCCTGATTAGAAGGGTTTGGGGAAGTCTCATTTGAGTTCCTGGAAATCGGGGTGTGAGAGAGGGGAAGTAGGTGGGGTGGGGTCACCATCCTGGTGGGGCCGGTAACGCACCCACATGTGTTGTGTCTTGTTCCTTCCGGCGCGGGTTCCCTGTCCCTCCTGGTAAGAGCTCCCTTCGCCGCCGGAAGCTGATGGTCTTCCATGACCGTCTCGATTGGGGTACCCGCATCGCATGGACTCTGTCGTGCACTGAGACTGCTTCGTCGTGCTGAAATGGAGTGAAAGACTCGGAGAGCTTAGGGGCCCTGCGATGAAGGGGCAGGACGCATCGGCACCCCCGGAATGTGCTTCCACACCGCGGATTGCTCTGTGGTCACTTGATCATGGACAGCGTTTTTCCACCTCTGCTTGGAAACTGAGGTTGGTGGGGACAAGTGTCGTCTCAGTCCCGTCCTACGGAGAGTCAGTGCTTCTTCCTGAGTCCCCGCTGCTGTTCTGGGTGGGACACTGACGGACCGGATTTGGACCCTGAGAGTTGCTGTCTGTTTAGATGGGGCTGGGCTGGCTTCAGTCATAAAGTCACAAAGCACATAAAGAAGGCTTGGCCTCTTCAGACTTCGTTTCATACTCAGTGTCAGCATCTGAGACGTGCAGGAGGAGCTAGGAGGTCCTTTTAGAAGGCATCGTTGACTTCCGTTTTTGTATCGTTTTAGTCCCATGTTTCCTGAGCTTAAAACTCTCCTCAAGAACTTGTCTTGAAACACACACACACACACACACACCCCAATAACAACCGATCCTTTTAGGGGAAAGCATTGTACACACACACACACACACACACACACAGAGAACAATAACAACCAATCCTTTTAGGGGAAAGCATTGCCTTATGTTTTGTGTTGTGTCCCCAGACCCTGGATCCTTGCGATACGCGGCAGAGTCCCGGCCACGTCCAAACACAGAAGAGCCTCCAGCGGGTGGAGGGTCTTGTGCGTTTGCGTTTTCCTTTCTTCTTGTTGCTGCCTTTCAGTTGACCCTCTGCCCTCTCTTCGTGGCGGCTGATGTTGGCAAGTAGACGTGCGGGTCGGTTGGGCTGAGCTTTTTCTTCCTCCTCCATCCCCACCCACCCTATCTTTTGATTTGGGTGGGGTGGGGTGTCAGGTCACAACTTCCATGACCCCGTTTTTTTTTTTTTTTGCTTTTTTTTTAAATAAAGCAAATGGAAAACTATGCAACAAGGTCATGACCACAGGTGAAGGAATGTCAGAGAAGGGTGGCCGGTGGGTGGGGGCAGGGGGGCTCGCATGCCCGGGAAAGTGGGCCTGCATCCTGTTTTCAGAGTTCTGTGGTCCATACTGTGGTTCTGCATTTCATGTCACTTGTCACAGAGCAGCAGTAGATTCCTCCCCTGTGGTATATTTCATTCTGGGTTACATGTGTCTTCCTGGAGTCCCGTCCCCGGGTCTTAAATAATACACTGTCTTATTAGCTGCATGGCAAAGGCCACATCCTCTGCTCTGTCTCTGAGTAACTTCTGTCAAGTGAGTGACTTTCCCCCGCCCAGTTTCTTTGAGTAGAGAAGTGGGGTGACTTGGCAGCCTCTGGAGTCAGACTGCTCGAGCCCACCTTCTGGGTCTGCAGTTGATTAGTTTTATCCATAAAATGGGCATAATAATGGTTACACACTTCATAGAGTTCTCCAGGAACACAGCTAGTGCCTTAGCAATGCACCTGCATAGAGTAAGCACTCGATAAAATGTTAAAAATGTGGGTCTGTTGTTGATGACAACATGTACCTCAACACTCTGGTACTGTTTTCAGAAGAATGTTATCTGTCTCCTGAAGGCGTGGTCATCGTCTGATCTCTAATCGTGACCAGAGTGAGCCCTTCGAGAACGAGGCTCGCATTTCTGGGCAGGGCAAGGAGTAACATCTGAGTGTCCCAGAAAACCCGGATCCCGTTGGTACCTGCGGTGAGGAGATGGTGTTTAATGTTAAGCTCTATGGTTGAGGACAGTTTTAGTCTCACATGCTCTAACTTGGCGTTTTAACTACTCTCATAAAGAATGTGTCAGCAGTATGCCCAGACTGAGACTGTTGCCCTGGGCGAGCATCCTACACAATCTGACACAACCCTCAACTCCCTGCGGCGTGTCTTCTTACCATCACTGGGCGTCGATTTTAGATCCGGGAGTGTGGACACCTGCAGGTGAAGCCAAAGTTAGCCGTCCCCCGAGACTCACCCGATGGCTTTATAAGGCTGAGCAGGGGATTTGCTCTAAGCATCTTGCAGGCCAGTTGATGTCCGCTAGGTAAGCGTGGAGCTCCGAGGCCCACATCAACCGTGTTTTCAAGAGTTGCGTGAATCGGAAGCCAGTCTCGCCCGCCACCTCCCTGACCTAGTTTCCAACCACTTTCCTCTTTCTCTGGCTCCAGCCACGTTGGCCTCTGTTCTCTTTTTCCTAAACAAGCCAAGCTCACACTTGCCCAGGGCCTGTGGGGCTCTCCAGATCTGCTCATCCCGGATATTCAGAGGCCTGGCCGGCATGCCCTTGGCCTGCTGCACCCTAACACCTGCTGTTTGTCCTCCTGACACCTGAGCAGATCCACTGCCAATGTCGTGTATGCTCCTTTGTTTCCTGCCTGTCTTCCTGCTTCCCAGCCTCGCGAAAGCAGGGACTATGCTTTGTTCTTTGAGTGGCTGCTGTAACCCCAGGTGTCCTGCCACCAGGTGAGATGGCTTCTCATCCTGTACTTCCAAAGCAGCGCAGGAAAGCCTTCTTCGGTCTTCAGTCTCCGAGGATAATAGGTGAAGCTGTCTTCTTGATAATGAAGGAAATATTTGGGGAGGGAATCCTGCAGAATACATTATTTTAAGTTCCATCTTGGTATGAAGTCATGTTTGGGAGGCCAAATGTGAAGATGAAGTTAGCATTTTCTTTGAGTGAATTAAAATGACTTCAAATCTTAAAATTTTAATAAGCCTGCTCATTTAAAAGTTCTTTGTTGTAACTTTTTTTTTTTTTTTTTTAAATAGAAAATAGCCGTGTGTTCTATGTACTTTTATTTGTGGGTAGATGAATAAAGGATATTGTCCACAATGTTTGGTCATTGTTTCTTATGTAAGGTCCCAAGCAGGGAACTTCTTTTAGACCCTCGTGCCATGTGGCATGATATTTTTTCTTTCTCTTGAGAAGGAAAATGGGATGCTATTTTTTTTCTGATAATGAAAAGTGTATAACTTTTTTTTTTTTTTGTCCTAGCCACTAGGAAGTTCAAAACCACATTTAATACTGAGATCTGGGGATTATATTAGTCTGACCATGTCACATTTTTGCTGTTTCATTTGTAGTATCCTAATTTAATTCTGTTTATCTAGTTGTAAACGACTTATTTTGAGGCACCCCACATCTTCTCTGGAAAGAACTGGAGAATGACAAATCCTCCCTCTCATCTCTTAATGAGAGGTATTGAGTAGCCAACTTTGTTTTGAAATTCAGTGTGTTTTTACTTTGGTAATGCTACTGAGAGAAATATCTGTGTTTGCTTCAGTAGAATTTCCATTTCTTTGGCTGATAAGCCTGGGGAAGCAGTTTTAGATCAATTGCCAGCATGGGTAGGGAAGCGGGCACTTATAAATAATCATGGTGCAGTTTTGAGCTAAATATCTCACTGGCTTTATCTGGTTTATTCCAGTTGCAAGATTTTGGTTACTTTGTAGTTGAAGGCTTTAAAATAAGTGTGTATTGTCATATGAAAACCAGATAACCGGCTTCTGACTATTAAAATACAGTTTCTTAAGCATCGCTATTTCCAAAGGATTTGGGGTTTTTCGTTCAGTAGCTTAGTGCCTCCCCGCGTTGGGAGATTTACAGTAGTTGCTATGGATGTTTACAGGGGAAGCTTAAATAGCTGAATCTGCTTTTGAGAAGGTTACGTTCTAATAAATTAGTTTCCAGAATTGGTGTGTCCGATTGGTAACTTATTTCATAAGTAATTAAAGAAATATCTTTCTCCTTAGATAGTCTGTTTACTGAATTGAGCTTCATGCTTAATCTAGTGAGTGGGTCTTTTCTAGGTGTCTGTTACTGGAGTTTTCTTGAGGGACCTGTAGAAATTAATAGAAGACCTCTTCTGAAATAGTCGTGTTTTTATTTTGTTCAACAAGCATTTCTAAGTAGATAGTTCTTTCTGGTGGTGGAGGGTGCGTGTTGTGATTTCTTGCCTTATCCATGGTTCCTGTGGGGTACTGATCCTAAACGAAGAATGCTATTACTTATTCTATAACCAGGACCCAAAAGTGAACCATTTGACAAGGAATCTCCTGGCAAGTCTGAGGTGGATATTTTTCTCCCCAGTAAGGACATCTGAAGGAAATGTATATCCATGATAGGGAAGGGACTTATTTATTCTATTTTATTTATTCTTATTTTTCTTTACTGTAATTCTGACATTGAGAAAATTACCCAACAAGGTTTGGCAAAGTGAAGATAAATGAAATGGATTGAGTTTATGGACTGTATTAATTCCACTGATACTTTTTAAACTCCCGCTGAAAGACCCAACATCCTGGGCACAGATGAGTCTGCAGGATGTTTCTCCTCAAGGGGTTTACATCTGATTAGGCCGGTTAGATGCACGCTCCAAGTTAACAGATACGTTAGACCAGGTAGTGGCTCACTCTGTTCGAGGTGACGTCGGTCCCATTTTGCTTAGTGACTTTTCCTGATTCAAAGAAAGCATTGTGCTTCCATGTACTAGATCTGGGCCTAGGGTCTGAGAACCCCATGAAGCCTGATATAAACACAAAAATAGGTGTGAGCTTTAGGGCTGAGTTCAGTTGGGAAAGCATTCCTAGGTGGGCTTAGTGATAGTACCGTTAATAAAACTCAGTTTAACTCATTGTATTTCCTACCCTGCTGCAGCCACAGAAATATTTATTTCCTGGAAATGTTTATTTGGAGGAAAAAAGACTTTAATACTGCAGTGGTATGTGACTAGAAGACTGTGGATTATAAGTAAATACTTTTACTCTCATTTGTGGTGAAAACATTAGTCCTCCTTAACCAAAGTTCCCACTGTGGACGTGTGTTATCATAAATAGATCTAAGTTTATAGGGCTTGGGGCTTGGCACTTGGGGAAACCAGACTTGACATTAGGGTTAGAGAACAAGGCCCCTCCTAGCCTCCTGAGAGCTAAATTCCTTAGATCTCAACTTAAAAAGCAAGGGCAAATGCTGTGATAATAATAAGCATATCTTTGAAATAGAAGAAGTTTTTGAAAAGAAATAATTTTCGATCAAAAGAAGCCTTGAGTAGTTATACTTTTTGATCTGCTTGAAATCAGTGTTTAATTTCTTCTTTTTCCTAGTTTTCAATAGATCTCAAAATACTTTGGGAAGATTTAACCTAATAAAATATCTTTTCTTTGTTAAGTGATCTGATCATTTCTATTCTTCTTAACACAATTTTCATAGTGTTCTCAATTTTTTCATCAACAAATATTTTTTAAATATTGCCGCTTTCTTTAATTTCGTAGTCAGCATCTTCATTTCTGCTTTATAGTTGGAAAAAAACAAAGGTTTAGTAGCTAGTGTACTGTAACTTGAGTCCACTATTAGGATTCTAATTGTTTTAGGAAAAAAACCACCCAGTCTTTCCTCCCGTCTCTCCTTTACTCCCTCAGCACTGAGACTTCTGACACCAAGGGTGTAAGACTTTTCCTTCACACCAGCTGGGAGTCCTACAATTTAACTCCATTCTGACACTATCTACCTGGAGACGGTGTCAGATCCCACAGGTTAAGGGCTCAGTCTCAAGAGACTGCCTCCCTCCCCTCCACCCTGCTTCAGATGCCAGTCATGGTTAATGGGTCCCCAGGTTACTCACAGCTTCTGTCTGACTTGGCTACGAATTAGAGGTTCCCATGACCCCGTCCTTGGGTTCGATTAATTTGCTAGAGCAGCTCACAGAACTCAGGGAAACACGTTTACGATGTTATTAAAGGACATGGTGAAAGATACAGATGTACAGCCGTAAGATGAGAGCTGGCAGGGTCCCGTGTGCAGGAACTCTCGTCCCCGTGGATTTCGGGGTGCCTCACCCTCCCAGCACGTGGATGTGTTCTCCAGCCCAGAAGCTCTCTGACGCCTGTACGTGGAGGACTTTCATGGAGGCTTCCTCACATAGGCAGGATCAGTTATTAACTCAGTCTTCAGCCCCTCTCCCCTCTGGAGAATGGGCAGGGGGCAGGGCTGACCAAGCTTCTTACCATGGCTTGGTCCTTCTGGCGACCAGCCCCCATGCAGAAGCCATGCAGGAGCCCACCCAGAGTCGCCTCTTTAGAACACAAGATGCTCCTAGCGCTCTTATCACTGAGGAAATTACAAGGGTTTCAGGAGCTCTGTGCCTGGAACCGGGGTCAGGGACCAGTATGTGTTTTTTCTGTTATCTTGTACTAATGCTACAGAATGCTGCTATAAATATTTCTTCCTAGTTGTGCTGATTTCACTGATATCAAGTAGTATAGAAAACCTTCCTTTGTAAGGGACATTTTCCAGTTGTTGACTGTTTTCTAACTCAATGGTTTTTTTTGTTTTTATTTTTTCTTTATTGTGGTAAAATACACGTAACATAAAATTTACCATCGTAACCATTTTTAAGTGTATTATTCAGTGGCATTAAATGTGTTCAAATTGTAGTGCAGCCATCGCCACCAGCCATCTCCAGAACTTTGTCTTTCCAAAAGGAAACTATACCTATGAACACTTAACTCCCCACTCCCCTTCCCGCCCACCCCTGGGAACCACCATTCTACTTTCTATCCCTATGAACTTGACTACTCTTGGTGCCTTATATATGGGGAATCACACAGAATTCATTTTTCTGTGATTTGCTTATTTCACTTAGCATAAGGTCTTCAAGGTCCATCCATGTTGTAGCAAGTGTCAGAATTTCATTCTTTTTTAAGGCTGAGTAATATTCCATTATGCGTCTATACCACATTTTGTTTATCCTTTCATCCTTCAGAGGCTCTAAGTGTTTTATACCGTGGGTCAGAATCAGCATTTTAACACAAAATGCAATAGAAAATAGGCCCAAATTAGGAATCAGTACTGTTTTGTGAAATGTGTGTTTTTTAGATTTTTTTTTATAGGCAGAGTAGAATTGAATTCTTGAGTATCTACCAGGTTTCATGACACTTCATGTTGAGAGCGACACAGTCTTTCCTGTGTGATGGGAGGGGCAGAGTGTGAATGAAGGAGCAGGAGGGTCTGGTAACTCATGGTGCTACTTTTTATTTTTAATATCACATGTCCACAGTGATACACTTGGAAGGAATTCAAGTGAATCACATGTGAGCCTGACAGCATTGTTTATAAACAGCTTTCAGGGTTTTCCATGGAGCCTCTTTCTCCCACAGTGCCTTGAATGACACAGGGCTGCATCACTGGGAGAGGCCTGCGTCTCCTGTGTGGCAGACTTGTGGCCAGAGTTCAAGTGTATTGTGGACCAGACCTGAAGTTAGCTCACTGAATCTATGTCTTGTGTATGCCTCTGCAGTTATAATTTCACACACTCTGCTTTGATTTAGGTTTGCTATTTCCTGTTAACTTAGTAACAACATCTAGAACTGGAAGGACGCTTTTGTGGTGGAGAGTGATGGGCCCTTCAGCCCAGAGGCACACGGTCGGACAGAATTGGGATAAGAGCCCCAGGCCCTTCTTCCCCTGATTGGCTTTTCCCCACTATATTAAACATTTACCCCCAAATAGAAAAATCTCAGCACATTTCATGAGTGGACTGTGATGTCATGAATTCTGAACCGTGAGAATGCAGGTTTTAGTTGTCTTAAAGGCTGCACACTGGGTATAATATGGTGGTGGTGTAATGATTATATTAAAACTCAACCTCCTCTGGTTGGGGGAGGGTATTTGTAAGTGGGAAAGGTGACTTGAGCAGGGTCAGGGTGTGTGAGTGTTGGGCTTGGGGCGATGCATACACAGGCCTGGGGAGTCCCACACAGTGCATTTGAGCTGTTTACGTATGTATATTGTCACAGTACTTGATGAGGGAGCTGATTCAGTGGGGGAAGTGTTTGCTTTCGATAATAGATTTCAGCTAATGTGAATAGAGGAAATTTGCTTTCAGGCACATTATACTTGTGCTGCCAGAGACAGCATGTTCCATTGGTCTGGAAGGTCTGTAACTGGTACCAGAGTTGTAATAGTTTTTTGTTCTTCATTGTTTGCTCTTGTTTCTATGCCTTATGAAGTTGCTACATCATGTTCCATTGGTCTGGAAGGTCTGTAACTGGTACCAGAGTTGTAATAGTTTTTTGTTTTTCATTGTTTGCTCTTGTTTCTATGCCTTATAAAGTTGCTACAGTGTCTCCTTTTGAACTTGAATTCTGATTTTTTCTTTTATTTCCAGAAAGTGAGCTTCTGGGTGGGGTCGGGTGGTGGTAAATTCTTGTTCTTAGGTGCTTTTCTTCACCACCAGAAGGAACCACTGCTGTTGGGAGGTGCATTCTTAATGTGATCTTTTTATTTGTTGCCTTTAACGAGGAGCCTGCAAATATCCAAAGAGGTTAACATTCATTCTCTGTAACCTTTTGTCCCTTCTGCCTTAAATAAGTGACAAGTGTGAGGCAATTTCCTCGGCAAATATTTTTTTACTCCAGGATGATTTTCCAAAACTTTGGTTATGATTAAAGCATAAACAAGAAAATGTGTATCTGAGGTAAGAATAAACCTTGAGATCCACCCATGGATCACTGAATAACGTAGTCCTTCAAATGTGTGAACTTGAACTCGTGGGTTTAACAAAACAGCAGATCTATACAAGACTGAATCAGAAGTCACATTTTGTTATAGTTTTGGACATCATGTCTTTGCCAGGGAGAGAACTCTGCAGTAGGCTGTCTCATTTTCAGCCATAAACTCTTTTTTCTCCTAAGATTTCTTCAAATGCCCAGCCATCTCTGTTATACTCTGGATGAATTGCTCTTTGCTTACCTTTTAAAAATATCTTTTTACGTTAAGTAAGTTTTAGCTCCATTATTTTATCCATTGTTTTATCTGTTCAGTGTCTGGACTCCTGATGATTAAACTACATTTCCTTTAAAGATATCCACTTCTGGTAAAATGTGACTATCGGGTGAAAATTATACAACTGATATATATTTTGAAGTTACTCATTTTAAGAAAATAGCACTTGATTTGAAGTTGTTTTGCTCATTGACTTCACTTTCTCCCTAGTAGTGGATATAAAACACACACACACACACACACACACACACACACACACACACAGATATGTGACAACAAAACGCTGATGTGCCCTCAGTTCAGTTTGCTTCTCATTCCTCGGCTGGGTTTCTGATGGGCCCTGGCCGGCCCAGCCTGCATGATTGCGTGCTGGGCCCAGGCTGGGGAGCGTTTGACGATGTTGCTTCCCCAGATACTGGGGAAGCACACCGGTGAGACACAGTTCAAGTTCCCCTTCATGAAGCCCAACCTTGAACTGACGGGCAAGATGGAGAGAGAGAACTTGTGGGCCGTGTGAGAGAGGAGGCAGATGGCCCTTGACTCCCAGGTTCTACGTGTCCAGTAACCATCGTGTCTCCTGGTGACCTGTGAGCTTACCGTCCTTTTTGTTGGGTTAGAGCCCTGCACCCTCAGGCTTAACTCTGTCTTTCTCAAAATTTGAGAGCAATGTTGGACTGAACAGAAGTACTCGAGTGGTTGAGTCAAAGGGATTTTTTTTTTTTGTATTTTGTAAGTAATACAAAAAAGTTTTGCTGAAACAATAAGTTTTATTGCTGATTTTCATAGGACGTAAATCTCTGGATGGTATAATCAAGTTTTATTGCTGATTTTCATAGGACGTAAATCTCCAGATGGTATAATCTACACACACGCACACACACACACACACACGCACACACACACACACACACACCGAGAAACCACAATTCATCACAACACAACACAGCACATACCCTCCCCTTCTTCCTTCCATGGCGATAAGATAACTTCAGCATTTTATTGTCAAGAAATGTATTTTTATACTTTATTTCTATATTAGTTACCGGTACTTATATCAGCAAAGCTGTGAGGATTTTCTGGATTCAGTCACACACATTATTAGTGAAATGTGAGAGATCTAAGGAGCATCTTAGGGTTGGGCGAAGAGTTGACTATCAGAACAAAGGTGATTATCTGTGAAGCAGACGTCTGAGAATTGCATCCCAAGAAGAAAGGGCCTTTATACGAGGACCAGAGGAACCCATTCTGGAGCTTGGAAAATTTTTCATCTCTTTTCTTCAGGACAGATATGTATCTTTATACCAAATAGCCATCTCAGTGTGTTAAATTACACCTATGTTTATGTCCCACGGATATCGTGGGACACCAGCTCCCCTGTAGTTGCCACTTAGTATGTCACCAGCCATCCACCCTACAAACCACAGGGGGTGTACCTTCCACTCCATTCCCACTCGCCCTGCATACTTCTGTGGGATCCCCCGCCCTAGAACTCCTGGGACTTTCCTCCTAGGACTGCTCTGTGCTTCCCCTTCTCACCCTAGACCTCCAGACTTTTCCACTGTGTGCTCTGACTCTGCTCCCCGATCAGCCAGCTTTTCCCCGTGAAGTCTTCCCCTCCTGGTCCTGGCCGAACCCGGCCTTCTGAATTCGCTGCTGTCTCAGGCCCTGTGAGGGGAGCGCGTGCCCTTCCCACGCACGGGACGGGGCCCCGCTCCTCATGGCCACTTTCCGGTCCTTACTCCTCTGCTCCCTGCCCCTGGAAGTCTCATTTCAATCAGATTCTCTGTCTTCTCCTCCTCAGTGCTGCCATTTACTGGTCATATCTCCTCCTCCATTGAAAACTTGGGCACCTGAATGGTGATCGTCGTCTCCAGGTATCCAGGTTTGTTAAACAGCAGCCAAAGATGGGTGACCAGCAGTCCCAGTTTGCCTGGGACTGGGTGGGGCTGGGGGTGTGTGTGTGTGAGATTTTCAGTTTTAAAACCTTCCCAGTTTGCCTGAAATTGGGCATTTCCCAAGACATGAGACTTCGAATGCTCAAGTCAGGACGAGTGGGTCACTCCACGGGGTCACTGTTCTAGATCTTATTTAATGCCAGGAACTGCATCTGCTCTGAAATCCAGAGATTCCACCTGCTGGCCAGAACCGACTGTCCTTCCAGTTCATCCGACAGACTAGCCCACGTAGCATCAGATTTCTGCCCTTCCAGCCCCTTTTCCAGGCCCCCTTGCCCCTACGGCCACCTGCACGCCAGCCCTGCCTCGCCTCTGCTGCTCCGATGCCGCGGCCAGCCTGTGCTCTTCTCCACACTCCAGATTCCCTTCCGTCTGCCGTCATGGCACCTCCCAGCAGGGAGGATGGTGGCCCATCGTCCCCACGGCTCTTCTCCACACTCCAGATTCCCTTCCGTCTGCCAGCAGGGAGGATGGTGGCCCATCGTCCCCACTCCTGTTACTGGACTGCCACGTTCTGAACGCCGGGGAAAGTCACACAGGTGCCATTATATAATCCTGCTCCCCGATTTCACCAGGGCCTCAGCACTGCCCGGAACTTAAATGTTTTCCTCATTGGCATCCTCGCTCTCTGTAATGACTGTTTCTCACCTTGTCAATACTTCTTAAGTCTCCAGTTTCATAGTCAGCCCATCCTTCCTACCTGTCCCTCGCTCTCAGCAGATAACCTTTCCACTACGAATAAAACAGCCACGAAGGCTATTTTCCCTTCTTCCCACTGCTTCTGCACATCTGCTTGCTCTTGGATCCTTTTCTCACTGTTCTGTCTGTAGTGCAAGAGGTACCCGCTTCACTTTCTAAAAACCACATTTCTCTGCAACCATCCTCTCCCACCTCCTGTTTCAATCTCTATCTTGGTGTTTCTCGTAAGAATTTACAGATGCTCAGGTCTCTCTGATCCGAAAACAAAAACAGAACAAACGCTGTGAAACCCAGCCTTCCTCGGGCCCTCTTTCAGCTACCGCTTTCTCTTTCCTTCCCTTTCAACTTCTAGAGAGAATCGTCTACTTTCCGGCTTGTACTGGTTACCTACTGCTGCATGACACATAGTGGCTTAAACCTCACGGTCTCTGCGGGTCATAAACATAGTGGCTTAAACCTCACGGTCTCTGCGGGTCAGGGATCCAGGCCCAGCTTCTCTGGGTTCTGTGCTTCAGGCCCCCCGAGGCCGTAGTCCGCGGTCTCATCAGAGTCTCAGCCGGGGAAGAATCTACTTCTAAGCCCACTCAGGTCGTCAGCAGAATGCACTTCCTTGCAGCGGTAGGGCTTAGAGGTTCCTGGAGGTCCTTCGCATTTCTGTGCCATGTGGGATTTCACTTCGTGGCGGCTTGCATAGATGGCAAAGGAGGGAGGGAGAGAAAGATTTCAGCAAGGTCACAGGAGTGATACCCTGTCACCTTTGCCATATTCAGTTGGTTAGAAGCGAGTCACAGGCCCTGCTCACACTCACATGGAGATTACACTAGAGGCTAAACAGTGCGGGAGACGAGGATTCTGGGGCCACCTGAATGTCTGTCCACCACACACCCCGACGGGCTCATTTCTTCATTTACTTCTCAAACCACTATATTCTTTTTTTTTTTTTTTTATTACAACCACTCACTGAAACTGGTCTCAGAGGCAGAATTGGCTACACAGTGTGCAGGGCCACATGCCAGATGAATTCCTCATTCAGAAATTATTAAGAATTTCCAGTCAGCGACAGCAGAGCGTTAAACCACGTTCAGGACCCACCCGAGCATGGGGACTGCAAAGGTCCCACGCTGTGAAGCCAGCTGCGGAGAGGTCATCCTCCCCGTTGCTGAATCCGGAAGGCGTTTCTCGTTCTCTTGCTCGACCCCTCGGCGGTTTGGTTGAGAACGTAACCGCTGCTGAGAATCGTCGTCCTTTCTGGGACGCGCGCCTCTCGCTCAGCTTCGGAGACGGTGCATTCCCCTGGTGTTCTGGATACCTCCCTTCAGTCTCCTTTGCAGGCTGCTCTTCTTTACCCACCCTTTTGTATTTAGGGGGACACTTTTACCACCCCACTGAGCAACAGCAGCTGTTTGCATAGTTTCAGTTGCCTGTGGATTGTTGGCTCCCAGGTCTATGTGTCTAGCCCGCATCTGACCTCCAAGCTCAAGCACCTGCGTCCAAGTCGTCCTTTACTTTACAGGTTCACGCCCACGTTTCATGGACATCCGCAGTGCGGAGTCTAAAACTGATCACTGTGTTGTCTCTGATCCACCGAGCTCATTCATTCTCAGGGCCTTCCATCTTGGCAGATGGCTTCACTATCACCCCGAGCAAGTTTGGATTTATGTGATTTATGTATCCCTGCTGTTGAGCTCCTTCTGATGAATCTAAAGCCTGAGCTACCACACGTCCATAAAAGGTCTCCCTGTATTTCATCCGGGTTATCGTCCCGGCCCTCTGCAGCCTCTTCTCGGCATCCTGGGCTTCCTCTACTCATTACTCTTCCTTCGTCAATGTCTGCTTCCCCATTAGGATGTCAGCATCATGAGGACCGGGACTTTGTTTTGTTCACTCACTGCTTTATCCTCAGTGTTGAGAAGTGTGCATGACACCTGCTACATACTTAGAAAATAGTATTTCAGAGAAAGAGTTTTTTTTTAAATTTTCAACCTGGTTTAAGTGTGATAGTTTTGTTCCTTCGTAGCAACTGGAAAAACAGGACAATGGCATAGTAGAATTCCTGTTCTCGAAATCTTAGGAATGTCTGTAGTGTTAATGTAGTTTTGGGCCTTTCGATTGCAGTGTCGATTAGAAAGTAAAGTTAAATAGGAACCAAATGGGTGTTTTCTTGTTTCCATTGAGTTCTGGGTACTGGTAATTGGAAGCAAGCCTGTGTCATTTGGCCTGCAGAGTTCACAGAATTGCTTGTGTAATTTTAGTAGGAAGAAGTAAAAACAGATGACCGTTAAGATAAGTGTGTGTCAGGTACCATCATCTGAATCATTCTGTTCTTACCCCGATATAGTTAGATAATTTTATTTTTTAAACCAACAAGTGAATGGGTAGGTATGGTTAGAAATCTGCATATCTGATTTTCTGGGGTCCTTGTAATAACTGCTTTAAAAAGTGTTTGGTAATAGAATGCTGCAATATATTATTTGGGGACCTCATTATTTAGAGAATAAACATGGACTACAAGAGGAAGGATTCCCCTGAGGAGACACTGCAAATCTATAACAGTTTTGGGAACAGTCTCATTTTAAGCAGATGTCAGTTACAAGCAAACAAAATAATACATGGATTTATTTAATTTGTTAAAGAGATCTTTTTTTTTTCTACGGCCTAGTGGTTCTCAAACTTTTTGATCTCAGGACTTGTTTACACTGTTTAAGAAGTATTTGAGGCCCCAAAGAATTATGTATTTATGTTGGTATATCTATTGATGTTTACCTTTTTAGGAATTAAAAACGGAAATTTAAAATACACTTAAAATGAACAAAAATAACAATAAATCCATTATATATTAATAAGACCATTTGTAATGAAAAAGAGCTTTTCCAAAACAAAAATGGTAGTGAGATGATGTTGTTTTACATTTGTGCAAGTCTCTTTAATGATTTTTTTAAATGCAAAATAACTGTTTTCCAAAAAAAAAAAAAATCGTTTTAGTGAGAAGAGTGGCATTGCTTTACCTTTTTACAAATCTGTTTCATAACCAGCTTTAATAGAAAATGGCTGGGTTCTCATAGCTGCTTCTGCACGGTCTGTTGATAGGTTGTTTTGGTTGAAGTGTCTGCAGAAAACCCAGGCTCACACAGATTTGTAGTTGGGAAAGTCAGGAGCATTGCAATAACCTTTTCAGATAATTATGGATATTCTTGATTGATGCCACACCAAAATTTGACGACTGGTAATTTCTTAAAGGTTAGATACTGTGTGGATTTTGAAACCATAACAATGATGTGTTCCTACTCTGTTACATTAAAAGTCGTCAATTTAGCTCGCATTTTGAATAGGGTCAAAGAGGGATAGTTGAGTCAGTTATAACACATTAATTTAATGGCATATTATGCAACCAAATTTAAAAAGTATTTTCTCACAGATGAAATGCTTACAAATTTAATAAACAAATTGTCTACTCAATATGACCCCAATTTTGGTAAAAAATGAAAAGAGGTATGTGTGTTAATTGAAAAGAAAATATATTAAAATATCGATTATGTTTAGTGATACATTCATATTTTCTTTATACTTTTCTGTATTTTCCAAAATTTCTACAATCAGCATTTTGCTTCTAAAACCAAGTAAAATAAGTTTTAAAAAATACAGAAATAAGCGTTCCTTTTAAACCATTTCCTTCATCCATAGGCCATTTATTACAAGTAAAACCCCAGTATTTAAGTAGTGACAAAGATATGTTTTCTCCCTCCTAAAGTTTTTTTTTTAAATAGACAAATGTACCTTTTTTGTGGCTATTTTAAGCCCCAGAACTTTTCCTCTTTATTTTAACAGCAATCAGTTGATTTACTAGAGAAACTTTATTCAAGACTTATTCAAGAAAAGCTTAATTGCTCAACTTTATAGCAGAGGTACAATTTGTCTTTCCTCATTTCTGTTGCACCTCAGGCAAGCACTGACTCTTGTCTAAGTAAATGTCAAAAAACAGTGAATAGAGCTCCTCTCCTAGTGTACAAGTATCTTGGAAATTATCGAGTAGTTAACCTCTCGGTTACTGCCTCTGAGTTATTTTTCCAGTGATGTGAGTGTGGCCTGTTTCTCTTTACAATTTATGGCTGGAAGGTGAAGAGGCTTCAGAGAACTGCAAAGGGCAGCTCACATCTGGGCATCAGCTCCCTGCTTTTACCCCTGGATTTAAAAAGGATGTTTGCTCATCGTTATGTCGCTGACACAGTATTGTCCTAAAGTATTGTCGCTTCAAGGCTTTTGTCCTGTTTGTGGATAGGAATCCAAATCTGCTGATGGTCTGTTTTCCTGAACAATGGAGGACTTCATCCTGTTGGCATTTCTTTGTTTTATATTCCTTATGATATAACTAAGTGATTATTCAGAGGTCTACAGAAGCTACAGAGCATCCACAAAGCAGGAAATTGGCAGTTTCATACCCTCTCCTTATCATCTTAAGGATGAGAGGACATCACTTTGACATTTCCAGCTGAACAGCAGTTCTAGGGCTTTAGTTCATATGTTAGCCACGTGTTTGCAGTCTCTCCAAAGACCGTTTACCAAAAGGCACAAGTCACTTTGAAATGTAAATTGTGATGGCAAACGACTAAATTTCCCATTCTGATATTGTACACAAAAAGACCATTCTGTCCTCTGCTTAAACCACTAGAGAATATTCTACTTGGGGGCATCCCTAATGGTTAAAGTCATCATTAAATTTGGAACTATTCTAATGTAACTTCCATCAGGTTTTATGAGTTGAACATTTTGGAAGGCTACGAAATGCAGTCCAAATAAATCTAGTGACCTCTCTTTATTATTGAAACTGCTCTTTGCATTTGCTTCTTTTACGTAATAAAAGGCTGGATGAGGAAGGGTGTGCAGAGTCCACGTAGGCAACGCAGAGCATTATTATTATCGTGTTACCATAACCGTACACCGCAGTGGTGTTTCACCCTTGCCTGCCTGCGACACGGCGAATAAAACCTGAAATCCTTGCCACAGTCTGGTTCCTGACCACTTTTCTCCCTCCCTACTGCTCCCTGTGCTGCAGCCCCGAGGTCTCGGGTCTGCCGGCCTCCTGCCTCTGCCCTCTGCACTTGCTGCTGGCTCTG
>NW_006431956.1:6931274-6963812 GCF_000325575.1 Pteropus alecto | reverse complement strand
CTCTTTCCCCACACAGCACATGGCCTGCTTCCTCCCTTCACTCAAATACCATTCAAGTGCCTGCCCACTCCTTGATGAAGTCTTCCTGGAATATCCACAACAGCACAGCCTGCCGCTCTGTGTATTTCCTTACGTGTTTTGTTTTGTTTTGTTTTTCCATAATCCTTATCAGTAGCTAACATTATATTTGTTTGCTTGCTTGTTATCTGCCTGCCCCCCAAGAATATAGGCTTCACAAGGGCAGGAACTTCGTTTCCTTTGCTGTCAGTTCCACACTAGAACAGTGTCTGGCATTTAAGAGACACAGAATAAATACTTGAAGAGTGAACTCAACAAGTTGTCCCTTTGGGCTACCATATGCAAGAGTGCATTTGCTTTCCAGATGTTATATCCGCTTTGAAAGGCAGGCAGCGAAAGGCTTGTTGTAGCGTAGCTTGACCCAAATCGCGCCAAACCCTGTGCCGTGCATACAGTTGATGGTCAGATGTTTAGAGAACAAAATTCCAGGTGGATGTCCAGATAGTTGGCTGTTTATGCTCCCGTCTTCTGAGTGCCTGTCCGAACAGTAATCTGCTCTGTAGGTGGAGAAAACAGGGGCATGAAAAGCCCGGCGAGGCTGGCAGAAGCAGTTTTGAATTCCTAATTTGTAAATATCGGGCCCTTGGCATTCTTTGACGTGAGTTTCGATGTTAGGAGTGGAAGCGGTGTGCACAGCCTTGTTGAGATTCTTGCTGAAAGTAATCAGTGTGTCAGTCGTTTATCATAGGCTTAGTCAGAGAGTTGATGGCAGAAGTTCATCCACGTGCCTTAAACAGTTTCCATCAGGCCTTACTCTTTCTCAGGGACCTGCCGCACCTCTGTCTCCCTCACGGTGTCACAGATAAACCATGTCTGGTTTCTGAGCCCTACATAAACTCTCCTCCTACCAGTTCATCTTACCAGATGAGTCCTCCTTGATTCAGCCAGGCTGGTGTCTCCATTGCTCCCAAGTATCGGGCCCTCGGTGCTCTTGACAATATCCTGCTTGGTCATTGCTGACTCTGCCCGGCCAAACCCTTCTTTCCAGCCTTGCTTCAGTGAAGCTGTCGCTCTGACTAACCTGTCACCCCTGCTGTATATACAATTTAGTTCTGAGTCAGTATGTGATATTAACATGTTATAGATCTTGGTTTGGTTTTTATCATAAGAGTAAACACTCTTAAAAGGGATTCTTGTTCATCTTTTATATCCCGTGAGCCTATGATGGACATTCGTTCCAAGTGAAAAAAATAATAATAAAAGAAAAAATAAGAAATCCAATACTGATAGGGCCAACTTTTGATTTGGGAACACTGTGGTCACTCAGTCTGAGGACGTGGAGCGCATAAGGGGCACTGAGCCAGCATTGTTTGATTGTCTGGGTTGAGCTGTCGAGTAGGGCAATGTGTTGGGTAGTGCCTGGCTGGCCAGATGAAACGAGAGAGGACAGGCAGGGGTTGTGGATTATAAACCTGGAGAGTGTGTGAAAAATTAACGGAAGTAGAATTTTTCAGTTTTGGACAGGGGACGCTGGTGTTTAAAGTAGTACAATTCTCTTCACGTTAGAGAAGGCTCTTAGCAGTTCCTTCAACCCAACACAACACTTCTTTGATGGCCGAGTGAGAAGCTAAGGTATAAAAGGACTTAAGTTTAATAAGACTGATTGAAATTTCTTGGGGGAACTTTAAAAAGGTGCTAAAAGTTCCTTTTTCTTTTCTTTCTTTCTTTCTTTTTTTTTTTTTTTAAGAATAGGCTACCTTAATTTCCCTGGTGTGGTTTCCTCTAGAATGAGGGCTTCTTGGGGGCGGGTCTGCCGGGGTTGCCCTCCTCACATCCCTGGTACTGAGGGCTGGCCCAGAGGCGCTCGGTGAAGGACGGGCAGCTGGTGTCTGGTTCATCTTTTTCTCCCTGGAGGAGGGAGAGGAGGCGGGTGGTCTAGACGGCTCTTGCTGCCCCTGCCATTCTTCCCGCTTTATATACGTGGTTATGTTATGGCCGCGACTCTGTGGTGGGCGTGGCTGGTCACGATCGAGTCCCCTTTAGCGGCTCTCTCCTGAACCTGGACTCCAGTACTGTTCTCGAAGTTCCAGAGGTGATTCTGATGTGTGGGCTGGGGTTGAAAACCACAGCCGTTGATTGTTTGAAAGAAAGTGGAGGTTAACTTTGGCCAGTGGGTTCATGTGTAAGTAAACAAAGTCAGTGTGTCCTTTGGCAGGATGTGTTATTTTTCTGCTCTTTCGTTGGACCCATATGACTCAGTAGTTATGGGGGTTTTCTTTCCCTGAATCTTCAGCTGCTACTTTGGGGTTCTTCTCACATTTAGCTCTTGGCAGCTAATAAGATTTAAGCTCTTTGGGCACATTTTTATTATGCTTGGCGGAACATATCATTAAGGTGTTGCGGTGATTCAAAAAGTTCGGCAACAGAGGGTAGGTGGTCTCCGGCTCCCAGCACTGGCTTTAGAATCTTCCTGCTCAACCTCCGACCCGCCTGGCAGCGTCGCGGCCCACCCTGCGCTCGCCAGGGCACACTCATGAGCAGCTCAGACCCCGCATCCCAGTAAGGAGTACAGGGAAGCCGGGATGAGGTGAGCGGTTGCCGCTCGGCCTCTGTGTGTAATTATCTTCCTGACACTTCTTGAAATTTCCATCCAGTTTTGGTCACTTTCGGGCCGTGTAATCATTCAGACTCTACTTTGTACACAAGTTACCTTTTGAAAGTTATGCATTTTGGCATCTCTAGGAAGGTCAAGTTATTTATCTTTTACACCTCAGGGTGAGATCATTAGGGGACTTACTCCTGACTTCTAAAAGCTGGAGAGAGCAAACAGGAGTTTCAAAAATGCATACGGATGCGCACGAATTGACGACACAGCATGAAGTGGAGAGGTAGGTGCCTCAGTGGGGGAGTTCAAGGAAGTGCAAGGCCCTGGGGGACAGGAACGACAATGGGAGAAGTCAGGAGGGAATTACCTGGACTGAGGGGTAGAGTGGGTCAAAAGATGAATGTAGTCTTTTTTTCTAAAACTTAAAGAAAAAATGATTTGCCTGGCTCCGGAACAGAAAGACACAGCTCTCTCTCATTTCGCCCTCCTCCCGTGCTGTGGACTGCCTTTGGCGGGGAGTCAGGTACAGTGCAGAGGTGAGAGCTCGGCCCTGGCAGCAGACCCACTGGGTGGAGCGCTGGCCCGCTCTTCTGGTTGTGTGACCTCGGGCAGGTCACCCCATTGCCTCCGCCGCTCCCCTATCAGTAGCGATCATAGTACCTCCTTCATAGAACCGTGCTGGAGGTGAAATATGCTGTGTTTAAAATGGTGCCTGGAACCGCTTTAATCAGCAGTAAGCACTGAATAAATGTTAACTAGCAGGAGGAGTAGAATGTCTGCGGGTTACCTGGGAACCAAACTGTCCCTGATAATACAGTTTCTATGAACAATTTTTAAACAATTGAAAAAAATCCCATTTTAAAAAAGAGATTGCAGTAGAGCACAGACCCAACCAAAGTGGGTATTTAGCAGAGAGAAATAGAAAGAGTAGAAATTAATTTTACCTAAGATCAATGAACAACTTTTTTTGTACCATGACCAGTTTAGGACAAATGGAGATGTTTCTGGGTTGCGTCTCTTCTTTGTGCCGAACTTATTGGGACATTGAATCGCTTTAGCAAACGCTGATTGAATATGGAGTAGCTTCTGTACACCGGAATACCATGGCGTACGAGAGAGAGATGGCCCTGGCCCTCAGCTACGTATCTAGAGGGGAGGTGACCAAGTAACGTGTACCCAGCCTTAAACGAACGAGACAGTTCCAGACCTTGAGAGTTGGGACACAAGCTTAGGACAGACAAAGACTGATGGCGGAGGGGCCCAAGTTAATGGGGTGGTCTGGGAAGGTGGCATTTAAGTAGAGATTGAAAGGGCGAGGACGAGCCAGTGGAGGGAGACTTGGGATGGGGAGGAGCTGGGAGAGGAGAATTGCGTGCGCAGAGACTCAGCCAGGTAAGAAGTGAGGGAAGGCCAGCATGGCGGGAGTACGGGGAGCAAGGTCCGGGGAGAGACTACACGAGGTGTGAGAAGGAGGCCCAGGTCACATCAGGTAAGGAGGGCAGGCTGTGTCAGGAGTTTGGAGAAGCTATTGGGGAGTGACCTGATCTAGTTTACATTTGAAGAGAATCCAATGGGAAGAAAGGCAATTCTTGGTGCAGGTTGCCTGCTTTGACATTTTTCTATTCAATAACAAAAACAGTGGAACTGCCTTTTTGCCCAGAGAACTGTTGGTATCTGGGTATATTTGAGAAGTGCAGTGCCAAGGTGGCCTTCTGAATTTTTATCCTAATTACATGGTAGCTGAACTGTGGAGCCTAGCGGGTAGCCAGTGGCCCAGGTCACACCATAGGGATTTCCCTCGAGAAGAGCACATAGTAGGTTGCTCATTGAGCCAGAGGGCCTCACAGCTCTGTTGTGTCAAGAGCAGAACTCTCGTTCATTTGGTCAGGGCTGTGGCAGATGAGAATATTGTGACCTTGCCAATATCTGGCATGTTGAGTGCTGACTGGATTTATTTCCTTTTCCAGTCACGGCATCCTGGCTGAGCCAGGAACAATCCAGAAACTCTGTGATCAGTACTTGTCGATCTTCTGTGCTTTGAGGAGGTGTAATCCTAGATTACTGTATTGTACATTTCTGATGTCGAATACTTTCAGATCAGTCGGTTCTGATGACAGGCAGGGCTCTTTGGAAGGCCATTTTAAAGTAATCGTCATTCATGAAACAGTGCTCTTTTCCATGTTGGCTGTTGAGAAGGGACTGTAATGCTCTGTTACCATAACGCTCTGTTATTGTTCTCTGCATTCTCACTCTGTGAGGGGCTGCCTTCAGACACAGGCTTTGATATGGAGTTCTTGTGGGTTGTAGATCTCTTAGGAGTCACTCTATTATTTTGTATTACAGCTCTAGACAGGTAAACAACAAATTTTGCAAAGTTCCCTTTGTGGGGGGTGGGAGAACATGTGTGGCTTCAGAAGGCGGGTTCAGTAAAGCTTGACTGTGGTGCCTGGTGGGGAGGGAGGGATGGGAGTGGGGGAGGGAGGAATGGGAGTGGGGAACAGAGAGAGAGAGAGAGAGAAAGAACACAAGGGACAAATTCTGCAAGTTTACATCAGACTGTCCTGACTAATGAGAAAGAACCTCTGATCTGGGGCTGTTTTCTAACCAGGCATTAAATTATGTCAGTGGGAATGATGTTAATGATTTTAAATTTATAACATCATCACTGCTTAATTTAATTCAAATAATAGATGTATTAGTAAATCTACTTTTGTTAGGTATTATTATTTAATCTGGTAATTAGTTCCATAATTAATTTTTTTTCCCAAAAGTGAAAAACAAATGTCGTGTCTCTTCATACTATTAAATAGCTTTATAACAATGGCCTGTTTTGTGAACATTTACAAATTCGATTTATGGCATATGCGTGCTTTTTTCCAAGTCAAGCTTATAGGTTATGTTCCCCTTTGGTTTGGAAAACTAGTGATTTCTCAATAGTCGGAAGGTAGTTTATATAATAATTAGTGATAGCTGTACAATGTAAAACAAGGAGCTACCATTCTGAGCAGACATGGTCTGCTGTTGCTATGACAACTACTAATTTAAGCCTAACATTTTTGCTTAACTTGTTCCACCTTAGGGGTACACATACACAGTTTTAAATTTTTTTTTTAAGTTTTTTTAAAAAATTTATTTTTTTAAATGACCTGATTTAGTAGTTAGGGAAAGGTATATTATCAGCATGTTTCTCACCAACTTGATTAAATTAAGTTGGTTGATGTACTTTGGCTGTTTCCATTGACCAGCCTATCTCAGTGCCTCCATTTACCCACTTTGTGTGTGTGTGTGTGTGTGTGTGTGTGTGTGTGTGTGTGTGTGGGCGCATGTGTCCATGGTAAAGAAATGGAGGGGAAAGCATTAGCCAATTAACGTAGATGGGAAAGAAAGGCAGACTGTAACTCTATTTTGAAAAATTCTGTGGACACTTATTAGCTACTTGGTACTGGTACTTCCTGTTTCCAAAACTGACGTTAATGCAATCCTCCCTCCATCCTGAGATTGTTTATTGCCTTCGGCAGGATTCCTGGCATATTTGAGGCCCTGCCCCTCTAATTTCTACCAGATCCTCAAGCCACAACTAGCCCAGGCCATCCACACAGCACTGCCCGCCTGCCTCTCTCCTGCCTTCATCCTGTCGGTGGTAAAGACCTAGTCTGGTAAATAAGTTTATCCCTGATGATTGTTCCAGGGCACTCCTGCTTGCCCTCTAAGTCCCAGCATTTATGGCTCTCTGCCTGTCATTGTCTTGGCTTTGAATTAAACGTGACAACTTCGCCCTATCTTACAAATATTAGCACCCACCTCCCTTCCTTCAGCAAATATACTTATGATAGGTGTTACATTACTCATACCTCCAGTCTGATGAGAGCGGTCATATTTCCTAAGGTCAATGAAAAGTATTCCTGGGAGAGGTATGTTTGAGGGGTGGGGCAGTGGCAGGGTAGAAGGAAAAAGATAAAGTTTCTGACTCTGAACAATATATAAAGAAGTTTCTGCCTATAAACAGATGAAGCCAGCTTACTGAGATACTTTTGTGACCTGTACTAGTGGCAGCTTGTGTTACTGGATCATGGTGTTGATGAGTCCTCACATGACCATCCAGAGGCATTCTTTAATCCATGTAACAGCCCTGAGAAGGAAAGATAAGGACATGGGGCTAGGCCATAAGATCCCTTGTAAAGGTTTTGAAATGGGTCAGCCTATGTTTGAATTCTGGCCTTCCCATGGGTAATTGTATGAATTTGGGCAAATTTCTTAGACTCTCCAGCCTTCAGAACCTACCTCAGTGTGTCACTGTGAAAATTCAATGAGGTAATGGATATGGGCATTTAGGGGTGTGCCCAGCCCACAGCTAATATTTATTGAGTAGTTATTTTGAGTGTTTTTATTGTTGAACTAAGATCATACAGCCAATAAGTGGCAGAACTGGGTTTGAGTTTCTTAGACCCTAAAGTCTAGCTTTTTCTGTTCTATACTGCCATTGCTGTTGCCAGTCTCTTTTTTACCAGGAAGAAAAATAGATCAGTTCTTCCTTTTCTTAGCATTTCCTTTGTGGTGGGGATGAATGGCCTTGGACTTTTTGGTTCCAGGTAACTGGGACTGGAGAACTTCCTCTTACTCATTGTTAACTCTAACTAAGTGGAATGTGATTCTGCTTCTTAAAAAATTATGCAAACAATTACTGTTTTGTTATTAAGAAATATATTATGAGTTACGCTATAATTCTTTTAAAAAGGCAAATGCCATTGAAGTTAGTTTTAAATGTTGATGTACAATATCGTTTTATTTGTGGGGAGAGAAACTATCAAAACTGCCTTTAAAAAATAAAAATATTAAGAAGTGGAGAAAATATTTTCTGGGTCATCTCTATTTCCCACATTTCATCACAGCAGGGAAAAAGACCTAACTAAGAACAAAAACCATTCTCTAATCTTTAATTTGTATTCCTTTACTTATTCACAGATGGCCAGAAGGATTGGAGGTCATTCTTTAATGATTGTAGTAAGGATGGTTCAAAGATTAAGCACAAGAGAAGATGATGGCTTTAGCATCATTACTAGTAGCCCAGTAAAACTTTATAAAGGTTATGGTTTTTAAGTGTTTTCTGTTTTGAAGGGATGATGATAATTTGACAAATAGCAGCCAATCCAGTTTGCATTTCTGTTGGAAATTTTCACTTGCCTGCCTTTAGTCTTCGGAGTGCTGCCAAGTTATTGTGGAAAGTTTAAATAAAGAATTAGGGCAGGGTTTTTCAAGCTGCATCCATTAGTGGGTCATAAAATCGATTTAGTGGGTCACGACAAGCATTACAAAAAAATGAAACAATGAAAACATCAGAATGTACAGCATATAGTAGAAGCCGTGCACTGCTTCTGGAGACTTTTATTTCAGCTACTTTTAGTATGTGTATTGGGTCGCTGTGTATAAGGAGGATAACAGACAGCATAGTTTGGAAGCCATTGATCCAAGGTAGTTTAGAAAGTTTATCCACTTTAGAGCAAGTCTGAGCATAGTAGGAAAATGCCCTTAGCATTGGTTTTTGTATATTATCAGACAAAGTGAAATTCAGGAATGGTAACACAGAGACTTTTTCTCAGAACTAATATATTTTATAAATGGAAAATAAGCTTTATGATTTCAATTTTGAAGATTTGTAGATGAAATTAGGAAAATAAAGATGTTAGTGTCCTTCCTAATTAGCGTGCCACATGTGCCATTGTGTTAGTAGATTTAATATAAGCTGAATGTAAAAATCTTAAATTGTAATCCCAAATACTTGCAAACTTATTCAGTTTGACATTTCTAAGATTACAAACTAAAAAGTAGAGAATTTATTTCCGGATTTTGTCCTTTGAACTCTGAATTGCCCTGAACCTTTAAAAGGATTATCTAATTTTTCATGGCCCTTTGACTACATTTTATTTGAATACTTAATTTAATTAGGCACAACTATCTTAATTAAGCTTTACAGGTTAGTTTTTTTTTTTTAGGCATAAAGGAAGTAGTTGGCTATCTTGATACATCTATAGTTCCTTGTTAGGAAATTATTTTATAATTGTTCTTCCGGAAGCGATTAATGATTTCCTTTATAACCAGTCGTAAAGGGTGGATAAGTTTTTATTTGGAATGTGTTGACATGTCATTTCTCCTTGATCTTTTCATTTAATTAAATTAACCATTAACTCTTATTTGTATGGATTTTAAAACAGATAACTATTAAAATAAAGCCCTGAACTTTTTGACAAGAGCTATGAGAGAAGTCAAAGCTGATTGGAAGTTTCTGGAAGCTGAGTTCTTGAGTCATGGATCCTATTGCAACAAAAGAAATGAGAGCATTTAAAACTTGGATAACTTCAGGGAGAGAGAGAAAAGCAGAGTTCTCCATTTCATGTGGAACTGGTGTCAGGCATAGCGTTTACTAGGTATCGGCCTGTCATGTTCTTTTACTTAATCAGATTGATGCTGTATGATTTAAGTAGTTCCATGATGTGTCAAGACTTAGGGAAAACAATATCTGACTATAGTATTATGTAGTAACAGATTTGATTGAAATGCCAGAGTGAGTAACCTTATAGAGGATATGTTGGCACTTGGGGCAGAAGTCTAATCCCTGGTGGTTTAGGACGTGGGGGCTGTAGACAGACACAGTGGTATGTGGTTTGAGTCCTGCATACTTGCATGGAGGCAGGAAGGAGTGATTACTAAGGCTTTATTTTAAGAGAGAATTTACTTGAAGATGGAAGCTACAAAGTAAATATGAGACAGTAGTCATAAATTCATAGTAAATGTTGCAGAAATCATAAATTATCCTTAAAAGCATCCTGTTTGAATGAAGATGAATGAATGAAGATCAACTTCTATAGGATCTAGATTCTGATATATTTATTTCCCATCACTAAAATTAAGCTATTATTTCTCTCAGGCCTCTTTTTATGCCAGAAGTATATGAATTTTTTAAATCTCGAATATTTTCTAAAACAGTGAGCCTCCCTGCCATTCCATTAAGGAGAAAGGCTGTTCAGCTTTTCAGACATTGTGGCACCTAATAACTGCTCGATTCAGTGCAGGCTTCTATTTAAGCACTCATTTTTCTGTGTTTCTTGTTTGCCAAGTAGGCTGCTTTCATTTTTCCCCATTCTCATTTTCTTCTGCCTGTTACTGTACATACAGATAGTCAAAGCTTCAGCGTAGCCCCACAGAGTGATCAAATCAAGTTTCTGGGTTGGGTGTGCCTACGAGATGGGGGTAACTGAAATGACTCCTTACAGTCAGTCTCATGGAGCTGGGGGTGCCTTGCTTTTGTTTTCCTGTGACTCTGTGAGGCAGTCTGTGGGAAAATGGTAAGGCCTGTAGTCTTAGAATGACAAGCCTCCAGAGGGAATTGAATTAATGTGCAGAGGTCAAGCAGAGAAAGTTACGAGTCAGTATAGTTTACTCCCTGTTCCGGGGCCCACACCTACTACAAATGTTTACATTTGAACTTTTGCCAAACCCCCCTTCATTTAAAAAGGGAGGTTTTGTAGAGATGGAAAAGCTAATGCTGAAAGGGTTTCCATTAAGAAGTCTGTCTTTGTTGCTTATTAAAGCTTTTCATTATAGATGCTGTGAGGACTAAACACTTTAGGAAATTGTCATTGCTGTAGTTTCCCTTTCGGCTTTGGAGCTGAGGTCCAGAGAAGCTCCATGATCTCACCCAGGGGGGCCCCGATGAGCGCCTTGTCAGGAGGTTGGAGTGCCTTTGAAGGCAGTTGAATCGAGTGTGTGTCTTCATCTGCGCTGGCTGCCATGACAGACTACTATAGATTTTGTGGCTTAAATAATCGACATTTAGTTCTCACCATCCCGGAGGCTGAGACTCCAAGATCAAGGTCCTGGCTGATTTGGTTCCTGGTGAGGACTCTTCCTGTGTCTTTCTGTGTCCTCAAATGGTGGAGAGAGAGAAGCAGAGAGAGAGCTCTGGTGCCTTTTCCTTTTATAAGGACAGTAATCTTATCATGGGGCCCCACCCTTGTGACCTCATCTAATCCTAATCACCTCATGAGAGATTCACTCCAAGCGCCATCTCCTTAGGGAATTTGGCCTCCACATAGGAAGTTTGGGGTGGAGGTAGGGTTAGGGGGGCACGGGGTGGACAGGGAGGACAGGACACACACACACATGCAGCCCATAACAGTCTCTCTGTGTGTGGCAGTCATGCCATCCCCTCTCCGCTGCTGGAGTGCCACGCTTCCGTCTTCCCAGCTTCCTTTGTAGCTGTGGTGGTCACATGACACATTTCTGGCCAATAAGGCATGAGGAGGCCCCCAGGGGCTTCTGGGAGTGCCCCCCCTCCCAGCTAAAATGAGAGGCTTGTGAGGCGGGGCTTTCCTGGTGGGCCGTTCCCCTTGGAAGCGCCGGGGGTCGGGGAGGGTGGCGGGGACAGACAGAGCCGTGAGAAGAGCCCAGGGCCCTGATGTCGCCACTGGCCAGTGAGGCAGCCGTGGACAGGCCAGTCCTGATTCTCGTGTGAAGTACAAACCAGCCTATGTGGTTTCAGTGGCTTTTAGTCAGGTGGAGTTACATGGGTCCCAGTGCACCCTCACCGACGTAGCCTGCGAGGGGAGCCTGCCTCCTTTTGGATCTCTGAGACCTCCCTGGGCTTCCCACCCAGGCAGGTGCACGCATCATACTGTATTAGTGGTGCCTGCTTGTCTTCTCCGCTAGCTGTGAGCTCTGGACATCCGGGACCACGTCTAACTTGTATCTAGATCTTTAGGGCCCAACCCAGAGCTCATACATAGGAGGGACACGTGATGATTGTCTGAGTACACAAATGGGTACTCTTGGTTCTGGTCTTGCTGACAGTTGTTGGTTTAATATTCCTGCCTTGGTTTTGGTGTCATCCATAACAGGAACGTCTCTGTTGTTCACAGAAAGCCCATGAGAAACCTGAAGAGAGGTAAACGGGAAAACAGACTTTGTAAATAGCTGCTCTCTGGGGTTTAGTTAGAGCCAGACACTCCTCCGAAGACCCAGATGGAGACATGCCCCATTTTCATTGTGGAAGCAGAAATCAAATACCAGTCAATTTATATTCTTATCATTATGAAGCATTTTAGCCATTTAGAAAAACATGTAATTGTAACTATTGTTTCTGGCATGAAGGTGTCCTTTTTGCTTTGAGTGAAAAATGAAGTTTTCCAGACAAACTCCAGCAGTGAAACAATTGAGTGATTGGAAGTCAGCACATCCTTCCATAGGAACAAATCTATTTGACCCAAAATATGGCTGACATTTAACAGATTTGAGATGAAAAGTTGTAACATGATAGTATTATTGGCTCTTATTTTGTTAGTAAGGAAAGAGACCCAGAGAAGTGTTAAGTCAGGATATAGGTTTGTGGGCCTTTTATTTGAGGTTCTTTCTATTCTATCACACATTACTGGTAACTTATTAAAATGAAAGTGTCGAATCCCATCAGCCAGCAGTCACCAGGAACACATGTATATCAAAGCGAAGGTTCATTCATTTAGCTTGTAGCTGATGGGTGGATAGAGCTCAGAACATTGGGAGTTTCTTGGAAAGGCAGAGTTTGGCTGATGCTTGTGCTGGATGATTTGAAGCTGGGGCTTAGGGAAATGGGGCCAGACCTAGGTTGGATGTGGTCAGGAACAATTCAGTGATTGAGTATCTTAACAATTTTAATCTAGGCGGCAGGAGGTGAATGTGGGGTTAGAGTTTTCACTTAGTAAAGAATAAGCAACCGCACATGTTAATGGAAAAGGGGAATGTCTAGTCATTCTTGTGGTGGTATGGGCTTGTCTTTGTCCCATTCAGAGCATTCTTTATATTCTCATGGCAATATTGGGGTCTGGTTGTCAGTAAGTTGGTTACTTTTTCAATAGTTTGTTATTTAATTATATCCTGAATGCTGATACTTGAGGAAAAATCAATTTTAATAAGAAAAGGATGAAATGGTAAATGGAGAGTCTAAAGAGTCTGAAGTTACTGTGTCTGAGCGGTCACTTTTTTTTTTTTAACATCGTAGTTGCTCAGCGATAATATCTCAAGTTAAAAAAAAAGGCAAATGAGTAGTTTTTACTACCTTGAGAGGCTTGTTTTAAGTCATCACAATGACTTTGTACTCTTCTGGAATTTGGCAGAATATAGAAGCAGATAGAACTGTAGTACTGTTATTAAAGTATACTTACAATTTAAATATGTTATCATCAGAGATGCCATCCAGTTATTGATCATGAGGCAATGTTAATGGTGGTGTTGGCGATAGCGTCAGCCTTCTCTCCAGCCCACCCCCCATCTCCCCCACCAGTAGAAAATGAAGAAAAATCAATGTAGAAAGTTTAGTATAGGAGTCAGAAGTGATAGAGGCTGTGCGGTGTAGCGAAGTGTGGACAGAGAGATACTGGTTCTAGTCCAGGTTTTGCCACCTTCTCTGTGAACTTAGCCCAATCATCTGCAATAATGGCCTCAGTTTGTTCATCTGTAATCATGAGGAAGTTGAACAAATGGTCTCTGTGTTTCTTAAGTTTCTGTCCATAAGTCCTTTTGAAGATTGTCTCCTCTTTTGCAAATATATGTTTGGTTGCTCAGTTAGACTAGGTCATAACTTTTATGGACATATTATTTAGCTCTTGAAGACAGGAATGTTTGAGGGCCCTGAGAGCTAGTCTAGTTAGAAAATTTTTCTAATCTGTGTAGTTTCCATCCTCTTAGGAGTGACCAGGCCTAAATTAACCATCTTCCCAGTCCATCCCCTCTGAAGTTCCCTGAAATGAATGACTGAGTTATTTTCTCAGAAAATAACATATAATAAAAGTGCTAAGGAAGGCCTCTTTATTCAGAAATTTCCAGTTTGGGAATAAAGCCTGTTAGCATTTATTAGAAAATTTGAATTTTGTGAATATAAAATAGCATACTATAAAAATTTAAGAATTATGTACAAATTTTTGAAATAATACAGAAACCAAAAAAGTAATAGAAATTGATAAAAAGCTGCATAATTTCAATGAGGGTGGGCCACATGGTTTGTAGAGTATGTTTGTAGATTGTCACATGATAGTTTCACTTTAGCTGGCAATACTAAGGCCTTCTATATTTAGTTGGTATCATACGCCATGCTGTCACTGGTGGGCATTAAGGTTTCTGCTAATGTGAGCTGGTATTTAATGTGCTCATAAATCTAAACATGTTTTTATAGCCTTCAGAGGTGTTAAGTAAGGAGCACCAAGAAGTATGTCAGTGGTGGCACCAGGGATAGTGCCAACCCCAACCCCTCCCCTCAAAATCAGTAACTATAACAGCAGTGCTAAAACACTACAAAGAAGGCAAAACAATAGGTGGGATGCACCTTGCTGTCAGTTCAGGGGAAGAGCACGGAGCACACTTCTGAATCCTCTGCGAGTTAATCTAGCGAGGCACTAGCGCAGAGGGTTTTAAGAGCGTAGATCTGGAGCTGGCTGTGTGATGCCGCCACTCATCACTTTCGCAGCCTTAGGCAAGTTACCACCTAGCCTCTCTGGGCATCATTTTCCCATCTGTACAGTGGGATGAATGTTAGTATCTACCCCATCGGTTGGTTGTGTAAACATGAGAACACATTGCTGGGCCCACCTCCAGCGATTCTGACTTAGTAGCTCTCAGGTCCAACATTTGCATTTGAGAAGCTCTTTGGCGGTGCTGATGCTGCTGGGCCTCGTACTACACTTCGGCTAGCTTCTGTGCACACAAAAGCACATACTAGAAAATAAAGGACACACTGTTTTGGAACCTGATATTTTTCTTCCATTTGATACATTGTGACTATTTTCCCTTTCATTGTTTATTCTAATAATATGATTTGAAAGCTGTGTTTTCCATTATTAGATAATTAATGGTTTCTTCACTATCATAGATCATAGATAAAGTATTCTTATCCATACATTTTGTGTACATCTCTATCCCCTTGGAGTAAATTCCTGGAAGTGGAATTACCAGCTTCAAGGGTGTGTACATGTTTAAGCCTTTTGTGTGTACATGTTTACTGCCAACAAAGTCTTCAGAAAGGAAGTAGCAAAAATTTATCTTTTAATGGAGTAGTCTGAGAGTAGACACTGATTTTCTAAATGTAAAAGAATGAGAAAAAACTGCCATTAATTTTATAAAACTCCTGTGTATTTGGGCTTTGGTGGGAGAAGGCAAGAAGTCTGTCTGTGGATTTATAGAGAAGACAAAGATAAATCAAGAAGAACTAAGTGACACTGTGGCTTGCTTTCAAGGTAGGCTTAGGATTCAGACGTGAATTAATTATGGTCACACACGCATGCACGTGCGTGCACGCGCACACACACACACACATACACGGTATAGGTGATTTTATACAAGGAAGAATAAATAGTGCTTCATTTTTATTTATCAGCTATGGTATCTTCATGATTCTTGGATGTGATATCTAGCCCCGTGGACTTGGAGTTTTGGTTTAATAAAGTCTAGCCCACCCTCCGGTCTATGTGAACATCTGTAGCCCTGGGCCGAGCAGTTGAGACTTTCTAGGGGGACTTGGAGTGAGGGTGGCTGCCCCTGGGGAAATTCAGAGTAGATGTCATGTGGAGAAGTCTGTGGTTCCTGGGGACAGGTGAGTAGGAGTGGAAGCTGAGGTGGGCTGTATGCGGACTGTAGGAGGAGCACCCTTCCCAGGTTCTTCTGGCCCTAATTGTGGGTCCAGAGCTCTGTAGCCCTTGGCCCTAAGCCCCTGTGGTGGCGACAGCTGATAAGCCGGATTCTTCTGCATTATCAGAATGTCAGAACTAGTAAGGGATCTCAAAGGCCATGTGGTCCAGCCTTCTCTTTTTACAGATAAGGGAGTAAATAATTCATTATGTTCAATTAAACTTCACCTCATAGGTTTTTAAAATCAGAATGTCAGCCTTGCAGCAGAAGCAGCTGATTTCTCCTGCCTCATTCTTGAGGAGCTGAGCTTTTCAGAGTTGAAATAGTCGCATGATAGACAGCAACACAGACAGCAAGGGTGACTGTGGTGCTCTTGCTCAGCCTGGGGATGCTGAATTGATTTAAAATCAAACCTGCAGTAATCTCATCACAGAAACCTCACTGTGCCTCGCTTCAGATTGGCACACTCCTGTGGTCTCCAAACTTCAAAGTAACCTTGGACATAGGGTAGTTATTTTCTTGAGCCAGTCCCATGTTTTCTGGAATTTACACACATTAGTGCAATTGAAAAAAAAAATGGTTTTCTTCTTTTAGTTAAAAAACGTGACAAATATTTCTTTGAAAAGACAGCACCTGCTCTGTACACCAACCGAGCCTTCTATCACTGGGTGACACTGTTAGGCCACAGAACACACTTCACTGGTACAATTGAGGATCCTTGAACTTCAGATCTCATCAAGCAGCTTTATGTAAGAGAGAGAGAAACCCTGAACCACTTAATGGTCATCTGTCAGATGTTACTTGATAAGTGTAATTTATCAGTCTAAGGCAATTTTAAGGCCAGTGAGTTTAAGGTGATCAATTATTGGAGAAATCGATTAATTGGACGGCATTTCAGTTGCTTAGAGGTTTGTGGAGATTAATGGGCTGCATATTAATGAAGTGCTAATTACTTCCTGGGACTATATATGCAAACCAGTGTATTCGTATTTATTTTGTACCAGACAACAATCTGAGTTACCTTTCTGTGGCGAAAGACTCCTGGCTCATACACAGCAATTAATGTTACGGACTTTTAGCGAGGGTTTTATTGGACCATCCTATTCAAGAGGGAGCATAATCTGGTTTACAGAAATGGGTGTTTAGCTCCTTGTTCTGTATCCAGAGTGGCAGGCACTGCCTCTGACTCCTTCTGAGCTTCAAGATCAAATGAGGACAGAGACTGTGTTCAAAGCACAAGTTGGCCTCCCCTTCTGTAAATCTGAGCTCTAAATCTGAGCTCAATACTTGACCTTGAGTAGCAGCTGGTCAGATTTAGTGGAACAGTATGTGGAAAGCACACCACAGTGTTTCTGGGGATAAGAAATGAGTGAGTTTAATGTGAGGGGTAAGAAAACTTCCAGTTTTAATGGAAGCAGACGGAAGTATCCTAAGAGAAGTATTACCAGTGTCCTGTGGGCATGGAAAGGAGGGAAAGCTCAAGAGGAAGCAGGAAAGGCTTCATGGAATGAGTTACTTCATCTGGGATCCTCTCATCCTTCACGCTTGCACCTTCCTTCGATACACTTTTGTGGAGTGCCCACAGTGTGGCACAGCATGGCGCTGGGAATGCCGTGGGGAGTAGAGCCAGGTATGTTGCTGGCTTCTTTGGAGCTCAGCCAAAGGCCCTAGGAGTCGGTGGCCCCAGCTTTCTACTTGTTCTTTTGTGTCACCTAGTCCCTATGTGGCTACTTCTACTTTGTGTGTGTGGCTTTGTATGAGGCATGTCTTAGAGCGGTGGGGAAGGGACTTCAGTCAGTCACAGGTCGCTTCCCTTCTGAAGGGACCACACATCTATCCGTCCTTTAGACAACATAGAGACACATGTAAAACTGACTCACGATAAGTGGTATATTCATGGAGGGAGGGAGCGTCAGGTAAAATTGTACTCAGTTGTCTGGACGGGAGGGAGATGGCGGCCGAGGGGTGTCAGAGGAGGACTCGTGGGGAGGTGCGCTTCACACACACGGTGGAAATTGCTCACCTGGTGGAAGGGCTAAGAGCATGTGGGGTTCCAAAGGCAAGACAGAAGAGCACAGAGCGAGGGACTTGTTCCTGGAGATCTGTTGTCACTGAGAGATTGAGAGGGAGAAGGACCAGGAGAGGGTTGTCCAAGGGGCTGGCTTTCAAATGGAGAAGGAGATGGACAGTGGTCTCGAATTCCAGGGAGAGGCTGATGAGATCGTACCCTAAGAAGCCAGGAGCCCTGGCAGCCCTGAGGAAAACTGCTGGTTGTGGACTCTTTCGTGAGTGGGAAGTGAATGTTTGTTGCACGGGATTCGTTTTCCGTCATCTATTTCTGTTAATGATCTAGCTGTGGCTTTTTGTCCTTGGCTGCCTCACAGATTACAGCCCAGTGGACAGACCTTGAGGGCCAGCGCACAGGACCTTTTATCTGCAGGAACATCTGCCCCGTAGATAGTAGTTGGTGAGGAGGCCATTCCGGGTTGAAATAATTATCTCTAGATGCGTACTTGAGCCCATCCATTTTTTTGGGAATAAGCCCACGTGCATGAGTTTGGTTGAGAAACCATTCGGCGCTTGTACGCTTTCGATAGGACTGAGCAGGTGGGGCCATACAGAGCCGAGAAGCCAAGCAGGCCCTGACACCCTGCTGTGGGCTGCCTCCATCCAGCTGTGCTGTGTGTCCCTTCCCACTGTGGTGATGCCAAACATCTGGTCGACCTTTCTCCTTTCAGACATGGGCTGCTGTTGGCCAAGGCTGAGCGGCATCTTTCTTCCTATCACTCACCCTCACAGACTTAGGGTCCTGCTATAGTCTACCAGGGATTCTAGAATCTTCCCTGGAGGCAGAGGGAGGGAACGTGCAGAATTCCTGTCTTACCTGAAGCTCTAGGACTTGGTTAGGTATCCAGGTGAAAAAATTACCAAGGATCGGCCTGCCAGGACAGGGGTGCTTAGTTGGCTAAGGGCGCTGTAGGATTCTGTTCACCTCTTTAACTGTGTTCTCTTCCTCTCCCCACCTAGCAACTTAGTGAATTTTTATTTGTATTAGTTTTGTTCTACCTACAGCCTTTTTTCCTTCACACTCCCAGTGTATTTTTGTTTACATTTACATTTTCTCTTTATGTATTAGAAGTTAGCGCAAATGTCCAACTTTATAGCAAAACCAGATTACTCAAGAATTGTTTTTCCTTTTTTTTAAATGTTTACTTTGGCTTTGAGCATATCATTGGGCAATTTCGAAAACTCCTCTTTTTAGCAAAGCATTGGACTTTTTGGGGAGCTGGAAGGCAGAAGGACTTCAGTTGCAGGATTGATTTGCTGGTTTCCATGGAAAGCAACCCAAACTTCATTTATTGACCATCAGCATCACCTTTTTCTGGTCCAGCACTCGCGGGATCTAGGGTCCCCAATTTCAGTATAAGTGTGCCTTGAGACCCTGCTCCCATTGTTTGCTTTCTGGATGTCTCTTGTATGAATTTGAGTAATTTTTTTGGTGAGTGTAAATGAATTCTTAATAGTATAAATTTGATTTTAAACATACAGAAATGATAAACTTTGTGTTTGGTACCATTCGAGTGAAAGGCAGAAGCAAGATATTTCAATGCCTTTTTATCTGACCTATACCCATTGCTTATCTGCCTACACTTTTTCCACAGCCATGAATTGAACATTATTCAAGACATTGTGCAAAAAGATCTTGCCTGTTTTGTATTTTGGCTTTTTGGTAGACTTGTTACCCACCAATGGGTCCTTAGTTCAGATTTCACAAGGGTCATGGGAGGTTAAGTAAATTGTGAACAGTGATAAGATTTACTTGGCGTTTGAAGAGTGAAACTTTATATCAGGCTAAACTTGGAGATGTTATGTTTTTATAGATTCCTTATATTTATATAATAGCTCTGTGCTCAGAATAGTTATTTCCAACAGATCATTGAGAAATCAGCGAACACAAGTAAGAGGACCAAAGCACAGAGACTGGGAAATCATCAGGATTTTCAAGACCTTGGCGGCTCGGGCTGCAGGCTCCTCTCTCTGCTTTGGCCTTACCTCTCGGGGAGTTCCTTTCTCTCCCTCCGCTTTCCCTCTCCCTGTCCCTCTGTGTCACCCGTCTGAGCCCAAATTGGAAGAATGAGAAGAGACAGAGATCGGGTTCATCTATTAAACTTTGTCTAAACTAGCATACTTGTAATGCACGGCCATCCATTTTCAGTTTCAGAGGATATTAATTAATGGGGAGTTAGATTAGCGAATTGATTTGTTGGGACGATTTAACTGTCCGGTTTATCAAACATCTACCGCATGGACAGGTCCTGTGTATGGTGAGTGTCTTCTTCTGTAAGTTTTCTTTAATGCTCACAGCAACTCTGCAAATGTAGGCATGCCAGCTCCGATTTACAGTTGAGGAAATCAAGACTCAGGTATAGTAATATGTCCAAAATCACATAACTGGTTAAGTGACATACCCAGGATTCTGATCTAGGATAGATGGTCTTTAAGCCTGGTGCTCTTCTCCATTATGCCCTGTTACTTCTCTTGGATGGAATGTGGTTTAAAATGGCTGACAAGATAAAATTGTAATAAAGTAGCAGCAGCCAGATGGTCTCTAGATAGTAAGTTTAATAGCTATTTAACATGTACCACTCCTGTTGAGTCATACTGTACATACAGAGGACAGAAGCCGATACACTGATGAGTGAATTTTCAGAGTGACTACACTTATGTCACCAGAACCTGTGTCAGGACACAGAACATTGCCAGCACCCCGGAAGCCCTCATTATCCCCATTTATTCACTACCCACTCGCAAGATAATCATTATCTTGACATCTAACACCAAAAGCTGGTTTTGCCAGTTTTTGAACATTATATACATGGATTCATCCAGCGTGGACCCTTTTTGTCTGGCTTCTTGTGCTCTTTGGTGTATTCGTGAGATTCAGCCATGCTGTTGCTTGCAGCTGTTGTCCGTTCTTTCTCACTGCTGTGTAGTATTCCAGTGTGTCAGCACACCATGGTTTACTTACCCGTCCAGCCGATAATGGACGTTTGGACCGCTTCCAGTTTGGGGCTGTTATCAATAGTGCTGCTGTGAACATTCGCATATAAATATTTATGTGTTTTAAAGAAAATGCATCCTTCCCATCTTTTAGCCTCACTTTAATGTGGTCTGCAATATGTGTTCTCTTTGGGATTATTAAACTATGATTATAGGTTGTTTTCTACAATCTTTTGGAAAGCTAGAGAAAATCATCCTGTTAAAATGAAACCCAGTTTTTCCCCCCCATTATCCCAGTCCAGAGAGTGGAATGCTTAAGAGCATCCCTTTGAGATTAGACAGACCCGAGTTCAAATCCTGGGCTTGTCTTTTAGTAGCTGTGTGACCTTGGGCATCAGTAACAGTGTTATTGTGTCTAATTATTTTTATTTGTTGCCAGTGACAGTACTAGTAACGGGATATTCATTGAAGGTTTACTCTTTCAAGGCACTGCATTTGGTATGTGTTTCTCACTTCTTAATAATGAGATAATATGCCATTCTTTTTTTGTTTTTAACTGGTGAAGAAACGTGCCAAAAGGCACACGCGCACAGTACATAAGAAAGCTGGGAATTTATACCTAGTCAGCGTGATGTGGAGCCTGCGTTGTCGAAGCTGCCTGAGCCTTCTTCGTAGACTGTAGTGGATAATAACCCTACCTCCAGTGTCACCATGAGGAGTAAGGGATGGGCAGAAGCCTGTGTACAGCATTGAGGGTGGATATACAATACAATACAATACAGAGAACAGATTCCTTTCACAGCGTATCTGTAATGCTTCTGCTGTGTACTTTTACTCACAGTGCTGGGGGCCCAGGGTGTGGCATCACTCACTGCTCTTCTCCTGGGTGTCATTATGAAGAGACACTTAGTTATTTGTGGAGCCATCGCCACCTACTGGTTGGTCTCACCTCACCTGGGGCCAGCTTATCTTTGATATTGGCTTGTGTTCTGTCTCCCTGTTTTTTTCCTCCGTTCCCATGTTCTAAATATAAAATTATGTGTCTTTTTTTTTTTTTTTGTAAAAATACATTTTTTGAGGGATGAAAACTGATGAGAAAATGAGTTTGGTATTTTCCCAAGAGCGTCACAGTTTGGCATTTGCACAGCAGCAAGTTTGCAGCTAATTCGTTGGGGTTTGGAGGTCCCGCAGTAGTGGGGCGGGGCTGGGCAGAGTCGAAACAGTCACGTTTCTGCGCTTGTGCAGATTGCTCTGGTGGGCCATCCTTCGTAAACCTTCGTTTAGGGTAGGGGCACTTGTCCAGTGCCGTTGAGTACCAGATGGTGTCACTGTCTCCTGATCCAAGACTGAATTTTAGGATCGCCTTGGGGCCAGACAAGTCAAGAGTTTGTCAGTGAAAAGCCTTTGCTGTTTGGGAGAAATTCCTGTTTTAACTCACTCTCTTAACCTGTCTCCTCATGGCCGTGGCCATCCTCCCGCCTGGGAACTGTGGTTGCTGAGGCAAATGCCTGGGGACTCAGGGAGGAGAGCCTTTCTTTTCCCTTCGGGCTGACCCAGGCCTGCAATCTCAATGGATTGTCAGAGGATTGCTGGAATCTCTTACAGACAGCCTTATTTTCAAAAGAATTCGATTATTAGTGTTTCTAGGTTCAATTAGATTTTAAATATTTAGGTAAACATGAAACTTAGAATAACCTCTAAAGCTGATTTTTAAATCTCATAGGATGAGGTTTTAAATTTTACCATTTTTATGTGCAAATATGCTGATAAACAATGGAGCTAAAATAATTTGATGGGCAACCCAGATGCAGTGCATGTTTATTAGCCCAGTTGTGAAATGTTTCTGTAGGGATGGTTATCCACTGCCGGAAAGCAATCAACACAAAACACTCTGACTAGGCATAGAGCTGGGCCCAGAGTGAACCTTTGAAATGGGAAAAAAAAAGAACAAGGACCCCAAATCCATCCATGAGGATGGGGTTTCTTTATCTCTGGGAGAGGAGTTTAGTATTAACATCACTTGTTGATTCGCAGAACTTAAAAGCAGAATTCTAACAGGTGGCGTTTTCATTGTGTACTTTAAGTATCTGTCTAAAATGCAATTCTGTGTCATTATTCAGCTGCTTAATATCTTTCAGTGGGTCCCCTCCACCTCAGATAGGCCCCGGCCATCAGGCCTGTCTGTTTTCTTGCTCCGCCCTTACAGCCTAGCTGGAGCCAGCCATTCAGAACTCTGCATAGCACTTTCAGCACTTTGAAGGTGTGATAGACCTTTTTACACTTTCCAGAAGGTTCTTCATGTTTGTAGCACAAATGGGGCTCAGGACCATTGAATGTTACCAGTGAGAAGGCGTGTGGGTCATGTAGTTGAACTCTTAACGTTTTTGAAGGAACCAGGTACTAGGGAGGTGGAGGGTTGTGTACAGGTTTCCCAGACTGTTAACTGTAAAACACGATGGTGTTGGGCACATAGTTGGGCTGACAGTAGCTTCGGCTGACAGAGTTCTCACAGGCGTGCAGGGATTAGACAGTGTATCGGCCAGTTTCAACCAGTTCTTAAAACCACACTCAGCCAATGGGAGACCTGGTGGCCAGGAGGGTTTTTCAGCTTTGTCCAAATTTCAAGACAGTTTTCTTTCTCTTACACTGAGTCAACACTTGTTTTTGTTCATTGACGTAATACTTAAAAAAAAAAATTGCTTTATGAATCAGTCACTTGACCAGGGGAGTGACGATAAGAATGTCTTCATGTTTATTTCTGGAAGAATGTTTCTTGTCGTAATAATAATAACCATGTACAGAGTGCTTTTACTTCCAGACATTTCTGTTCATCTTTCCAGTCAGGCTCCTGGATTACAGTGAGGACACGGCCACCCCCCATCTCCACATTCAGTGCTTTACCTGCTGCTGGGGGCGCCGCGCAGCTCAGGGGCTCCCTCTACTGGTGGTTAAGTGCGGCTTCGTTACCTCGTTTAAGTACTGTTTATCGACCCAGACCAAGGGGTCTGAGGAATGTGAACATAAACCAGTCGTGGCCTTTGCAGAGAAGAGATGATAAGATTTACATACATGTTGCTGTAATGCAAGGTGCAGCTCCACTCGTGATACTAGGAAACTGAGCAGACAATGCCGTCGATGTTCGGAGGTCAGAGAGCTTAATTGCAGCTGGGGAGTTAGGGAAGGCCTCGTGGAGGATGGGATGTGTTTCTGGATGTGAAGGGGTGAGTGAGACTTGGCTTTGTGGCTCCCAGGGTGGGTGGGAAGAGGATCAGCACCCCGGCTGGAGGGAACGGTGCTGCCGGGGTGCTGATGGGGAGAGCAGGGAGGGGCGCAGACCCGGGAGGCAGCGAGTGCGCTTTTCCGATCAGTCGGAGGATGGGACCTGGGAGGCGGAGAGTTCCATTAGGGTCAGGGTGGCGTTTCCCAGGCCTGCTGCTGACGAGGAAGATGGTTGGCAGAGGGACGACAGGCCAAGAAGACGGTCATTTACATTTAGGTGGTTACTGCCACACGTTGGTCATCGCTCTGGGGTGGATGGTTCCTGAGAAGTGACCAGAACCAGCTCCCAGATCCTTCTCTGGCCGCCACCTCTCCCATGTGCACACACAGAGTGTCAGAGGCTACTCTCGGTCAGTTCACACCCTCCTCACTAAATGACCTTTCCCGGACCTCAGTGTGGTCTAAAGCATGAGGCATACAAGGAAAGATTCCTTCAGCCTAGTCCACGGGCGGCTTAACGTCCATGCACTTGACTCAGGCCAAGGGGCTTCCATGCCCCCCCTGCCCAACCCCAGCTGTGAAGAAGGGCAGACTGGTGAGAAAGAAGGAGGAAATGTTCGTGCCTTTATTTACAACAGAACTCCAGCCACTCTGGTGTCTGCTCCTCTCCAAAAGGCGACAGACTGTGACCCGTCTGATGGCACTGGGAGGAAAGGCTTCCCAGACACTGAATCTAAAGAGACATCAGAAACAAAGACAAAACCAAGCTGGAACTTAGTTCCTAGCCTCAGACCTGAAGACTTTCATTCTGCACACTGAAAGCTCAACCCAGGGCCCATGGCGTGTCTGTCCCCCGGCGCTGACCTCCAGGAAGGACTGAGTGGGGGCGGACATCTGCGTCGCTTCTGCTTGTGGGGATAGTGGAAGTGGAGGGGCAGAGGGTGCGGGCTGGAGGGAAGAAGGCGGGCGAAGCGAGGGGCCATGGAGGTCACAGCGGTAAGACACAGGCAAGAGTTGCCCAGGCTGTGAGCACTGCCTTGGCCGTCTGGCCATCCCCACTGAGGTGTCCAGCAGACATCTCAGACTCAGCCTGCCCCTAAGGGACCTCCTGATCTTCTCTCGCATCTGCTCTGCGCACAGCCTCCCCATCTCGGCAGCACTAACCTTCTAGTTGCTCAGGCCAGGACCTTAGAGGCATCCTTGATTCCTCTGTGTCTTTCCCACCTCATCTCCTCTGAGGTAAGAAAACCTCTGAGGCGTTACCTTTGAAGCACGTCCTGACGGGTGTGCTGCAGCCATCCGGTCTGAACCATCTCTCACCTGTGTCGCTGTGCTAGCTGCCTCCCTGGTCCTTCCAGCCCACTTCAGTCCATGCTAAACTCAGCTAGAGTGATCTCTTAAAAACACGAGTCAGGTCTCGTTACTTTTCTGTTCAGAACCTTGAATGGCTCCCTGTTGTCCCCCACGGTAAAGGCCAGAGTCCTTACAATGGCCTTAGGTTCCCACGTCATTGGGCACCCCATCTTCCACTCCACCACCCAGCAGTTACTTCTGTGTCCTCTCTTCCCTCCAGCCACACTGGCTCCTTTGCTATTCCTTATAGCCATCAGGCTCACTCCTGCCTCATGGCCTTTGCAGGAGTGGGCTGTTCTCTCTGTCTAGAATGCTCTTTTCCCGCAAGTCCACAGGCCCCCTCCCCAGCTGTAATACTGACCTTAGGAGGCAGTGATCTGCTTTGATTTAGTGTCATGGAGATTACCCGTGGTTCGGGGCCAAGAAATACATCCTTTTATGGAAGCGTATAGGCCTCCGTGTCTACTGATTAACTAGAATGAAACTGCTGTTGGCTCTTAAAAGCAGTTGGGACTGCAGAGAGATGTGTACAGTACATTTCAGATTTCAACCAAGGGCCAGCATATTAAAGTCAAGCCAGCTGTGATGGGGTCGCTGAGCCAACGTATGCGAGGTTTGTAATTCTCCATTTGGTGAAGGTCGAAGGCATTCTCGTTTGAAAGATCAATGCAGGTAGCATTTAAGGAATGTTTGGTGTAATATGTTACATGTGTACTATCACTTGGTAATTTTCAGCCTTGATTATATAGTTATACCTAAAATATTTAAACGAATGACACAGCTACCATTTTATTTTAGTTCACTTATTTATTCTTCGGATGTTTATCTTAACTTTTACATTAATTTTTGAAAGATTTTTTTACCAAAATATTAACCATCATAATTTGATAGATAGAACATAGGTTTTGAGATCAGAGGACATTCATTTTCATTCAGTTTAGTTCGATCTTTACACTACTGGCAGTATTAGCTTAGAAGAGTTACTTTTGTTCCTCTGTGTTTTTGACTATAAAGTGAAAATTCTAGTTTTTCTGCTCTTAGGGTTATTGCTAGAATCAGATCAAATGCCCGCAGATACTGCGTCTAAAGCACTGGCTCATTGTTGGCTGTCACTTGGGACAGCATTTACTATTGGACGTATTAGCATTTGGCAGTGTTTTGGGGCAGTTCAGAGATTCAGAAAAACATCATTAATGACTTTGAAACCAAAACTCCTGCTTGTGGCTGATGGCCACTGCACTTGTTTTATTTTTGTTGTTATTTGTATACATCTTTATTATTTCCCAGTGACCCCACCACCACCACGCCAGAGTCCATGGAGAGCACACCCCTGTGTTCTCGCCTTCGTTCACCCCTGCCCTGTGTGTAAACACACACGAGTTTGCACGTATCTGTTTGATTTTGTGGGCAGAAATAAAGATGAAAACTGTCTTCCATCTTGGAGCTTGTTCATGGAAGATCTCTTCACTGTTCTGTTGAGTACAGATTTGATTTGGTTCACCATTTAATTCAGCTTCTGTCATGTGCCAAGTACTTTGCTGGACTAGGGTTTTAAACTGGAAAAGAGGTGGTTTTAGCTCCTGTCAGGAATAGGCAGAATCCTGTGGTTACCCCGTGTTAGGACGCTTTCATGACAAATGTACACTTGCACTGCTGCTGGGGCACCGAGGGACGGATGTGGCTGTTCTCTAGACTTCCGGAGCTGGGGCGAAGGGGCAGTGCTGGGCATGAGTCTGTTCACATGGGGATCACTGGTCTGTCTGACACCAGATCTCCAGCAGACGTCTGGCCAGAGAATTAGTCAGCCTGCCCTCTGGACTTTCTAGGGAAGGACCAATGTCAAGTACTCTGTGCATGTAGTCAAGCCCTGCATCATCTGATTTTTAGTTTGGAAAATAAAGTCATCATACAGGGGTAGGGAAGCATCAAATGGCGCATCAATTATGAAATATTTGCCAGGTTTGCTTGGGGGGCAGGGTTGCAGCCTTGGGGTCAGGACCAAGAGATGTGCTTTGGGGTCTGTGGCAGTTGGATACCTGCCAGATGAACCCATGGCAGAGGTTCCAGCCTGACGCTCAGCCAGACATGTTCCTCCCGGCTCTAGCCCCCAATGAGTGTTTATTTTCTCTTATCTCATTAAATGTAACATATGTTCGCAGAGCACCCACTGTGTGTGGGCTTAACGCTTGTCTTTAGATGTGGTGGTGAGAAGTGTCCTGTGTGACCTGAAACGCAAAGTGATGGGTAGTGACCAGAGCCAGGCTATGGGACGCTTCGCGGTAGTCACAGGCAGCAGGGAAGAAGGTGGGCATTCTTCTCTCTCCTGGGTCCCCCAGTTCCTTTCGCAGAGCTTCAGAAGAGCTGTCAGTGAAGCGGTGAAGCGGACCAAGGGGGACGGCGCGTTTGGCGTGTGTGCTGCGCACAGCTACGCTGGCCTCTGCGTTTATGCGCGACGTCTTAGCAGGACAGACCACTAATGAGTCTCGTCTTTCTGTTTCAGACAGTCCGTTCGAGGATCCCGACCTTAAGGACGCATATCTCATTCCAAGAAACATCATGGCTGAGCCAGACTATATAGAAGACGACAATCCTGAGCTAATTAGGCCCCAGAAACTTGTCAACCCCGTGAAAACGTCCCGCAACCATCAGGATCTTCACAGAGAACTTCTTATGAATCAGAAAAGGTAAGGCGGCTTCTTGAGCCAAGTTTTCCTTCGGAGGTTTCTAAGGTAACTAGGTTTAATTTGAATTATGTTTGTGTCTTGAACATGTTTGAGACTTTCTAGTTCCTTCTAGCATCCCTGAGCCAGGACAACCCTGTCCCATTCTCTGTCTCCTTCTCAAGCGGGCACATTTTAAAATTTGGATGGAAGGGGCCGGATAGAAGGGAATGTTCTAAGCCAAAGAGAAATACATTATTTCTTAGATTTGTAAAAATTCTGAATTTTCCCCTTGCATCTGGTAACATGTGGGAGTCAGATATAAACATTGCCCACTTTAGTATTTGTCGAGTGGTAGGAAAAAATCTAGACTTCACAATAGTTAAGATCACTTTTTCTTGTATTTTTCTCAGTTTTTAAGTAACGTTTTAAATCATCCCTATCATCATTTGTATTATTATTGTTTCAGAGAGGAACAAAACATTGACCTTCTATTTTCTTTGTAAACCATTTATTAGTCATAAACAATTTTAGATGTTAGGTTGGCATCCTCTGCTATTTAAGTGATGTTAACCAGGTCCAATAGACGGAGAACAGAGGGCACAAAGTTGCTGTATTTATTAGGACACAAGCTTCCTGTCTTTATATCTATTAAGCTTCATTTAGAACTATTTTCAGATCTTCAGAATGCAGCCATTGATCTGAATTATGAAGCTGTCTTGGTCACTCATCTACCTACTCTTTGCTAAGCCCTGGTAGCTACCCATCAAACTGGAAGATGCGCAGACCAAGTTAAGCATTAGGGTCATGTCCTAGAGCAGCGGTCTCCAGCCTTTTTGGCACCAGGGACCAGTGTTCCTCTGAGAATCTAATGCCCAATGATCTGAGGTGCAGCTGGGGCGGCGATGCTAGCGCTGGGGAGTGGCTGCAAATACAGATGAAGCTTCGCAATCTCATCCACTACTCACCTCTTGGTGTGCAGCCCAGTTTCTAACAGGCCCTGAACCGGTATTGGTCCATGGCCCAGGGATTGGGGACCCCTGTTTTAGAGGGAAGGCCTAATTAAAAGTGATTTTTAAAAAAATAAGGAATGTGGGGGCATTTTTAGAGCAGTTCTCCTTCCCGACTATACATCTGCCAGAACTTGTAACTCCTGTCCCAGGAACTCTTTGTAAGCACATCCTCCCTTGAGGCTGTGGGGATGTGACTCCCTCCCTCTTGGCCCCAGGACACACCAGTGTGCTGCTGGATTAATGCTTATGAAGTGAATGCATGTTCGGTCCTTTCTGAATAAGTGCTTAGTTTCTACTGGTCTTTGTCACATAAAAGAAAAAAAAAATATATGGATTTAGTGTCATCACACCCAAAGTAAAACGGGACTCCTTAATTTCCTAAATAAGCCACAGAATTTGGAGGCAATCCTGCCTGAGAAACCATGTCTGCATTTTGGTAGAAAGACCGAAAGTTTAATATGTTCCAAAACAGACTTAGCTCTACATGGTTTTCTAAACTAAATGGTTTTCTGATTCTCTTTGCCTCTTGGACCTCAGTTTTCTTACCTGTGAAGTGGAAATATGGGACTGAGTTATCTCTTAAGAAACATTCTAGCTGAAACTGTATTTTGTTTTGTTTTGTTTTGTTTTTTCTATTATATATATGAAAAGGCTCCCAAGTCAAGGGAGTAGGCCAAGGTAACACCGAAATTGGCAGATAACTGTTTTCTGAATTATAGGCTACAAGTTATTCTGCAAAAATTTAATAGCCTAGGTCATATTTCTTAAAAATATATAGGTTTGCGCAATTGAATATTTCCAAATATTCTATAATAGACACTTTCTGTGAAAATAGACCACCCTTCTCTCTGTCTAGCTCTGGACCATGCCTTCTTTATACAGTCGCCCTTAGCCAGGCCCAGATCAGCTAGTTCAGGAGGATGCTGGCATTCCCGCAGGTCCCGCGGGGCAGGAAGGGTGTGGGCTTCAAGGTCAGAGAGAAATGGCTTTATGCTCTTGGAAAGGTCCCCCTTCTTGAGACTTGTTTCTTCATATATAAAGTAGGAAATAAAAATATCTTTCTTATAAAAATTAAAGTAAATAATAACATGTATAAATATCTATTAAAATGCCTGGAATACAGTGCCATCTATCACTCCTTTCACTCCCCATGTAATTTCATCTGGAAATTCCTATTTCTTTCCACCCTTTTTCTCTGGAAGTTTCTGATCTGGCTTTAATGAGGAAATACATTTTTTTAAAAAGTAAGAAAGAAAAGGTAGGTTCTAAAACCTAATGAATATATGTATTTCATCCCATATCTTTAGTTTGTTTAAGGTAAAATCTTAGTTTGGTTAAGTCTTCTTATTAGAAATACAACTGGTTTTAGAGTGAACACTTCTCTTTTATTTATCTTCTATAACATATACTTTTAGAAATAGTGGGGTTTTATTTCTAAATTTTAATGCCAAATAGGAAGTATTACAATAATATATATGTTTGGTTAAAGAGTAATCACACTTAATTACTGGTTTTTACCATAATGAAAGTCTTAATTATTTTCCTGTAATTTCCCGTATTTTATTTTATTCAGTGATCTTTCTGGTAACCCAGTGCATGTTATCTTGAGGTTACTCTAATTCGACATGTGAATAAGATAAAAATCAGGGTCACTGGCTAAGGACTCTTCTTGAGATCTCAAAATAGTTTTTTGGAGTAAAAAGCATGGAAATAAACATAGAATTAAAGGCAGTTTAAAGGCAGAGATGAATCCAATACAGTCATAATAAAAATGAGGAAAAGGATAGGGACGTGAGAGGGAGACAGAAATGAGATCCACACAAAACGAACTTTCCACGGAGCCCTGCACCGTTTCCCTGCATGACCGCAAATATGGCTCAAAGCCCTGTGAGCAGTTAGTCCAAAGAGTTTTTCAAGGTCCTTTTTGGAGATCATAAGATAAAAGCAAGAAGTCACTGCTTACGCGAACAAATACTCTACTCATAGGTATTCTGAACTCTCAAATATGTAATTTTGCTCCTCTATTTGCCATCTTTTGGACCCAGCTAAATTTCGGGTTAAAAGTCTTTACCTTTTGTTCTGGTCACAGTTTGCCACTAGGACTGATATGAAGACCTTTTTCAGGTTCTCATTTTCGATAGGTATTTCCAATGGCATAAAAAGGCAGATTTCAAGAGGCAAGTTTTTTTTTTTTATGGTTTTTTTTCTTGTTTTTTGTTTTCTTACTTCGAAAGATCAATGTTTAAGTGGTCTTAAAAAGTAAAAGTGTTTTTAACATAATTTACAGAGATTCTAACTTCTTTACAGAGAGTACTCTTTGAGAGCAAATATAGAATATTCAGGTATTCAAACGCATTCCTAAAACTGGCTCTTTGGCTTGTACATTTCAGTCAATGGTTTCTAGTTCCCTGAGTTTTTAGTTGATCTTCATTTGGCCTACTTTGCTGGACAAATATTTTCTCAATAAATAATGGTTGCTGTAGAACATGGAAAAACATGGGAAATTGTGATAGATGTATTTGCATTTGAATCCACTCAGGTAGAAATGGTTCAGGCAAAAATGTAGACAACATAGGCCAGACCGGAAAATTCCAAGGTTGGAGATAAAGGGCTTGAAATCCAAATGCACCCTTACTCTCCACGCGAAGAAACGAAGTAGGCCAGATGTTCGGCTCTGTGCCAGGGGAGCATGTTCTGTCAGGATCTGAGCCAGCCTCGCCTCTGGCTCAGCTCTCCCAGGTGAGGGGGCGGTTTCACTTTTATAGGTTCAAGTACGTCTGAAATGGAGGTGGAGGCAGAGTGATGCGGACCCTTCCAGTCCACCCAGAGGTGTATTCAGTGGATTATGTGAAAGGTGAAATGTACCTTTAGAAGTCGTCTGTACATTTCATCACTGGTGGTAGAAATATAAAGTCTTGCATCTTATTTGGAGGGCAGTTGGCAGTACACACATCAAATACAAAATGTACAGAGGCTTAGCCAGCAATTCTGTGAATGTAGCCAACAAACATTTTTATGAGTGCAATTATGAATGTATAAGGAAGTTCACTGCCACATTACTTTTATTAGGGAACAATTGGAAGTGACCTGAATGCCTATCAGAGCGGGAGTGGCAAGGTCACGGCGCTTTCGTGCTGTGCCGCCTAGTGCAGATAGTAAGAATGAGAAAGAGCGTTTGTTGAAGACACAGACAGTGTGGAGAAGTCTAGACAACACCCTAGTCCCAGCGGGCAGGGCCTCTACCTCGTTTAGCTTTCAGGGCCACCGGTCACATAGGATACAATATAAGTGGTGCTCCTAAGCTCTGTTTACCAGGGAGAGTTTTGGTGTGCTTTCACTTTTTTACACGTATGTACATGTTACCTAACCTAGTTTTTTTTTTTTTTTTTTTTGCGGGGAGCACTTCTTAATTTAAAAAGCTGGCTTGGCCCACTATCATAGTCACAGCAAGGAGGCCTAGGGTCAGCTGTTTGTCTTGAGTAGTACAAAGCCATCAGGACTTGAGCACCTGTCAGTCCTAAAGAGATTGAGAGTACTCGTTAATTATACATATCAACTATTAAAGAAAATCAACCGTTGTCATGCATAGAACAGTATTGTAGTTTTGATGAAATTCGGGGACGCTCATTTCCGTCTGTCTGTGCTCTCTGCAGTCTGACCCAGTTTTAGACTCAGAATCATACAGGCAGTGCTCGTGTGATTTTCCGTTCAGCCCAGAAAGTTAAGTGATCCACTACAATAAAATATTAACCAAATGTGTATGACTTCTCTACTGTTATAAGTGAAGAACATTTATCATGTAAGCACCATTTCCTGAGCTTTCTGTTACTAAATATTTTATCTTACTGCTATCATTGTGTAAAATCTTTGAATAGAAAATGAATACTGTACATTAGTTAAACCCATTCATATGTCACGATAGAATGTCAGCTTAGTGTGTCATGTATCAAAGTTTGTTCAGTAGCTTTTGTAGAATCCTGAAGAATTTAATAACAGTTGAGGTTAATTTTGCCAGAAAAATAGG
>NW_006431956.1:6853037-6931257 GCF_000325575.1 Pteropus alecto | reverse complement strand
GAAAGAAAAATGTTTGAAATTTAAATTACGCAGCTAGCTAAATCCTTAATCCTAAAATTTAAATCCCTTAATTCTGTCCGTATTGCCATACTGAGGCTTTTTAATAGTCATACAAGCGAGTGGGTCTTTACCTAGATTATTTACAAATTTTCCTGTGTTCAATGACACTTAGGTTGATTGTGAACAAAATACCATCAGCAACTTTTATTGTGCCGATTAAAGATTTAATTTCCAGGATAGCCTGTCTATATTTTTGTCCCTCCCCCCATGCAGTCTTATTAATTTTGAAACCATAATTAGATCACAGAAGTAGCCCATCTCTTTTGCTTCACTGGAAATTTGACTGAATTCAATATTTTTCCTTTTTTCTTTTTTTTAAACCAAAAATTTTGCTAATGAAAATTGGCAAAGTAGAGACATGTTATTTTGACTATGTGTCCTTTATCTTAAACGACATATTATACTGATCTTTATTCTGTAAACAGCTGAAAAAATTATTGTGATTTTAAAAAAATACAAAGCTAGGAGTGACGCCAGAATTTTTTAAAGATTATAACTCAGTAAATGAGGAAGTGTGATACTGAGAATTAGTTTACAGATGTGATAGTGTGAACTTAAAAGAGGCTGAGACGAGTGTGAGGTTGAGATTCTTACAACCAGAGCACACATTTTGGAAATTATTTAACAGTTATTCAGGTAACTCTGTGTTGATTAGTTCCATTACTTGATTAAAGCACTTTAGAGAATCACCACCGAGGTAGATGCCCCTGATCTACAGACTAGCAGTTGTCATCGGCGGGAAGGTGCGTAGGCCCCTCTCAGTCCGAGGCTGATTCAGTGGTGCTTGTTTCCCGCAGCCTAGCAAAGCATGAGTCAAAGAGATGGCTGCCTGATTTATCCCTCAGGAATGTAGAACTTCCCTGGAGCCTGACTTCGTGCATTGTCATTAGTCACCTACACATCTGAAATGGTTGAGCTGCAGGGAGCACTGGACCAGGAGTCAGGGGGTCAGAGTTCTCCATGACTGTGACCCCAGTAATGATGAAACCTTGGATGTGCCTTTAGATGTGCACGAACCGTCTTACACATCTGAAACTTTGGATTTTGAACGGACTAGCTTCTCTCTAGGCTACCTTTAGCGCAGGCGTCAAGGGCTGGATCTTAGGGAGCTTTCCCTAAAACTCCAGGTGGAGCCATCTCACCTCCCTCTCATCTCCGTCATCACCATCTCATCTTCATCTCCATCTCAGTGTCTCTGTGTCCATCATCTCCATCTCCATCTTCATCATGGTGATCATCACACCCATCAAATGAGCATGCCTTTCTCCACCTTCCCCAGCCCATCTCGCCCTCCCTGGCATCCTTCGCATAGCCTAGTATCTGGCACACAGTAGCTGCTCAGTACATTTTTATCCAATGAATGGATTTTGCTCACTCTTGGAAGACCCTTCCTTTCATGCTCATGAATTTCCGAGACCACCAGTGTTCACTGTTCACTAACTAGTAGTAGGCATCGCAGTCCTGCTCGTTTAGTAGACTCCTTTGCTGTGGCCGATGCCTTAAATTTCTATTCATGATAGATGTGTCGATTAGATTAAAACTTTTAAATTTTGTTCACGTTTTGTTTCAGGGGTCTTGCCCCTCAGAATAAGCCAGAACTGCAGAAGGTGATGGAAAAGAGAAAACGAGATCAAGTCATAAAGCAGAAGGAAGAAGAAGCACAAAAGAAGAAATCTGACTTGGAAATAGAACTATTAAAACGGCAGCAGAAGTTGGAGCAGGTAGGGGTTCCTGGGGGGAAAGTGGTCCTTTGTTATTGAGATACATTCGACATACAAATATGTGTATGTGTTGAGAGTTCAAAAACGAGTGAATTTCAGCTTCGCCGAGACCACAGGGCAACTGCGTGTGGATCTCAGGATCTTATTTCCTGAGCCTTGGTTTTTAGAGTCTCATCATCTCTTGGTATTGCTCACATGACAACCCATCGGTTGTTGCTAGTGTGCAATTACCCCAGGACATATATACACGTATTCTTTTTAAAAACAACTCGAGACCAGAAGAGAATTTCTTCCATTGGGAAATAGTTTTAGGCACTTTGGAAAAGGGAGGAATGTTTTGAAAAGCCTCTCAGTTCGTAAATAACTTTCCTGTTTCTGAATTTTATTTAGCTCGAACTTGAGAAGCAGAAATTGCAAGAAGAGCAAGAAAACGCCCCGGAGTTTGTGAAGGTTAAAGGCAACCTTAGGAGAACAGGCCAAGAAGTGGCCCAAGCACAGGAGTCGTAGGCCAGCGCCTCGGAGACAGCGCGCCCTCCCCCACGCCCTGAGCCGTGAGCAGGCGCCTCCCCACCGCAGAGCCCCTGGGAGAGTCCCCTTCAGCAGAGAACTGCTGCTTAAAACGCTTGGCCTGGGTTCACCCGCGGTCCAGTCCGGGTGCATCAACTACCTGTGGCTGCTGCAGTTCCTGTTCGCCAAACAAAGGATGTTGACCAGCGCTCACGTTGGGATAATGAACCTGTGTTCAAAGACCTAAAAAAAAACAACAAAACAGGAAGAGGGCACTGGAATAAATTCTTGAGAGTTGCACTACTTGGTTTTTCTTCCAGTCCAAGTTTAGTGGGGGCACAGAGCCTTTTTTCTTTTAAAATCTAAAGAGAAATGAGTTTTATTCTTTTTTGAGTCATCTGTTAGATAATTTAGATAACACAGAAATGCGTTTGGTATGTTACATCCAGTATTTGTCAATTCTATTTTGAGAACCCCCAAATTTTCTCGTTTAAAATATCCTTTCACCTATGTTAGGGTTCACACCCAAGACGTTGATATGGAGCACAGCTATTTTGTTGACATCAGTAGGGCGAGAAGATTTAAAAACGTGAACAAAAACACGTTAACAAAAATTCGTAAATGTCCATCTTGATCTTATTTTAATTCCTTTTGGTTATGCTCCATGGTAACATTCAAGTTCAGAGACGGCACATAATAAAGATCCAGTCGTTGCATTAATAACTTAGGGTTTTTGACATTTTAAAAATTTTTTGCTGAGCTAGTCCTTTTATCTGAAACAATCTCCCCATCCTTCAGAGAATAAAAACCAGTCCATGGAACCCAAATTCAATGTCAAAAGTAGAGGATTCAAACCTTTGATCCCTCCTAAGAGCAGTGTGGGGGACATTCCCACTGGGAGCGGGGCAAGGAGTTCTTCGGGTATTTTAATGTGAAGCACATGTAGATTGGTCTCAAGGAGCCCTAGTTGGAAGATTCATAGCATCTGTCCATGTTGAATATTATTAGAATCCACGCTTTGAAAATTTCTGGGTAATGGTCACCTTCTTATTGCCTTTTTTTTTTTTCTTGTGAAGAAAGTCTCGATCTCCAGTCTCTTAGTTACAGTGATGCTGTCGATAACAGTGACGTCGATGACTGCTGTGCTGCATCTCAGGAAACCAGAAGCAAAGGGGGAAGCTGCTCAGGTTTCGCGCTCTAACTAGCGCTACTGCGAGGGAAGCCCGAGCCGTCAGTAAGAGCGAAGCCCTTGCGCAGAATCCCCTTCTGCTGCTGGTGTGGGACCTTCGACTTGGGGTGGTCTGGAAGAGTGTGTGTAGAGTCAGCACGTCCTCCCTCGGGACGATGCAGCCGGTCATTTCTGCATTGAAAACTCCTCTAAAGGCTCATGGGAAGCTGGATCCCAAGCTTTTGAATCCTTAATAAGCATAGTAGAAATTGGCTTTCTGGAATGCTTTAGTTTTTGTAGTTGACCATTAGACTCGCATTCAGTCCTCATGTGAGCAAGGTAAAAATAAACGCGGTGGTCATGTGCCGCTGGCTAGAGAATGTGTGGATTACACCTGGAGTAGGTTATCTCTCATCATCACCAAGTGTTATCTGAATAAAATAGGAGGAGGTACTTAAGGTAAAACGTTGCTGTATAATAGTTTGCTTTTGAAAGATGGAATAGTAACTTTTTTCCATCATTTTTCTTTTTGAGAGAAGAAAGTACGTTAACTGATCATCTTGAAAATACCTTTCTGATTGCACATTGACTGGAGTTCTTTCTTTGTGTACATGGACTAGTGTGATTTGTAAAATGAAGTTTCAGGACTGGCACATACATAGCTTTTAATCTAACTACATGTAAGATCTTTAGGTTCTATAGATTCTGTGTCTTTGAAGCAATTCTGTCTCTAGATAAAATTCTCAAGGGCCCTGACAGCCTCCTTTACAAGTAAGGACCAATTCTGTTCCTAGAACTTACCTAAGATTCATTTTTCAATGGGAAACAAATTACAAAAATATTTCCCTCTCAATCTCACAGATCTGCAGAATTATTTGTAGCAAGTAGTACAAGGTCTGGCCAAAAGACAACTTGTAAATAGGGTACAGTGATGTCTTACGCCTAAGTAGGGAGAGTGTGGGAGAAGAAGCTCCTGGAAGTCGTTAGATCCGCCGGGCTCACAGGCCTGAGTTTAAAAAGGCGCCAGTCTCCCCCCACAGTTGAATACTGTACAGTCCGGACCCCCGGGACTCGTGAACATCCAAGCAGTTTTGTGCTCTGAGCCACTTTTTGACAAAAATGGCTCCATTTTTCCACTCTGTGGTTTTCTTAAAATAGTTGTTTTATAGTCTCCTAGTAGTAGTGTTGCTTTCTAAGCTATAACAGTTGACTTTATTCTTCTACTCTGAAAAATCTTGACTTGTTTGAGTGTATATAATATATATAAAAGGAGCCTTAATGGATTTGTTTTCATAATTTAATATTTTTTTGTATTTGCTCTTGTATAATTGTTTTTAACAGAAGGTATTACAGAATTGAGGGTGGAATTCTTAGAACCAAAGTTATTCTTAATAAAAATTGCCACACGCTTGGATCATACAGCTGTGTTTGATCTGGTTGAGTTGAACGTCTGGGACTGAAGGGTGAGGGGGGCGCTGCGTTCAGTTCAAGGACTAGAAGGTGGTTCTAGGGTCTCTCTTAGTGACCGTCCTTCTGAACGACCTTCTCCCTAAATCAGGTAAGTCCTTTTGCTTTGTGTCAGTCAAAACAATTTATCATGTCAAACAAATTCACGTTAAGGTATTATGCTACACGTCGTATAGAATATGTGCTATTTTAGCAGCAGCTGTCAGTCCAGATCAAAGTATTCTGCATTTTAGATAGCCTGGTAGGACAGTGGGAGATATTTTTTAGGAAAGGCCATTTTTTAGTGCTCGTGAGCTAGTACATATGGCATATCTTAAGTGTGACCATAAAATTATTTCGCTTATGCAACTAAGTTAATGTTGGCCTCAAAAAAGTTACTTTGGGAAGCTGTACGATCACATTGCACTTACTGGTTAAATTAGTTTGGAAGTTCCAGTCTCTTTACTTTTCCAACCCAAGTTATTATTCAACTTAATCACCCAATGCCTAGTGTCTTTGGACTCTTGAAAATCAAATCTATTCAGGGCAGCGAACATTTGCTATATCTAAGGCCAGTGCAGAGGGTGGGTTTCAAAAAATGATTCCAACAGTAGCTGCATCCCTAGAATAACTAGGCAGTGTCCCAAGGTGACAGTTTTCAGGCTGTCCACTTCACTGGACCACTATATGTTTATTTGTTTCTTGTAGGAATAGATTTGAAGGAAGACAGGGCAATTCATGTGTTTGGTAAGACCTAACATGCTATTGTACAGCTAAAAGAAAGTATTAGAATACTATTGGGCTTACCTTACTAGTATTAGAGAAACAAATAGTTTTCTTTCTAAGGCCTTAGGGCAAATGAAATCTTGATGAACTAGCCTCACAATTACAATGTCTACTTTTTTTCCTCACAAGAAAATGCAGTCTGATTATCAACTGGGGGTGTTTTGAATGCCTCCCCACTTGCTCCTAGGTTTCCTAGTAAGACACTAATTGCCACTCACCTCGCTGGTAGAAAGGGTGCTTGGTTATTTCTGGAAAGTACGCTGATTGCTGCTGGGGTGTTGTTGCTTCCAAGTCTCTCGAGATTAGGAAATACATTTGTGTCAGAGTAAATACGTATTCATATCTTTGCATTAATACTTTATAGCTATTGAAAATCATAAGTTCACGTCAATAGCCCCAATCGTAACCCAGAAGCACATTGTCGCTGTCCCCCTTTCCATGTTTGTAGCTAGCTCCCTTCTCTAGCAGGGAGAGTCTGGCTGCCACCCTCCTCCACGTACATACGTATTTCTTCAGTCGTCCTGTCTGTAACTCCTCCATTCCCTGAGATGACTTTGCTCAGCCATCATCTTCGCCCTGACTTTGCCTGGTGGTATTTTGACTGAATTATTCAGGAAGGAAAGAGGAAAACACCATTTTTTCTTGAGCATTTTCAACATTTATTGCGAATTTAATTAAATCGCCTCAAACAAAAACTGCAATTACAGATTTAGGGAGCCTGATTGTGTTGAACCTTTCAGACTCCTCAGATAGCACAGGAACCTTGCTTGATGTATTAGGGCTCTCCAGAGAAACAGAGCCAATAGGAAATAGATATAGAGGAAGCACATGTATATAAACATATACAAAACGAGATTGATGATGAAGAATCAGCTCGTGCGATTATGGAGGCTGAGCATTCCCACGGTCTCTATCTGTAAGCCGAAGACCCAGGAGAGCCAGGGTGTAGATAGCCCGATCTGGAAGCCTGAGAACCAGGGGAGCTGATGGTGTAAACCCCAATTTGAGGGCAGGAGACAGAGAGCTGGGAACCTCCCTCCTCTTCCTGTTCTCCATGGGCCCTCAGCGGACTGGCTGATACGCGCATCCATCCACGCTGGAGAGGGCCATCTGCGGAGCCGACCAGTCAGCTCAGATGCTGCTCTCATTTGGAAACACCATCCAGGCATCCCCAGACGTTGCGTCTATCGGGGTGCCCTTGTGGCCCAGTCGAGTCCACACGTAAAAGTAACCATTGCAGTCGAATGCAGTCGTTAACACATTTAAGAAAATAAGTTTGTTTTACAAAATCAAATTTTGAGCTTTGTGTTCAGTAATTTTTTTACTTTAAAAAGATTTTCCTACTATTATGGCCTTATCATCATATCCTACTAGGGATTCAGTTATACTTTATTATATGTCCTGGGCTTGTTGTAATCTTACCAAGCCTAAAAAAAAAAAAAAAAAAAAATACTTGCTCAGATGAACTCCAAGTTCTTAATCTGGTAATCTGGGTTGTTGGCTCATTTTTACTTAGGACATGGAGCCTGGTGCACAGTCCAAGCTGATTCAGCCATGAGCCACAGGCCTTGGGTAAGTTCTTTTAAATTCATTCTTACTTGTTTTATCATGGGATTTTAAATACCTCGCCATTTATATTACTTTAATTTTTTTTTTTTTTTCAAAACTTGGTGTCTTTCCCAGAAACAAAATATGCCTTAATTGTGCATGGCCAGCATTACCTAGCTCATTGTCCTCCCTTTATATTGTCTTGTCCGTTAGTAGTATTAAACATTTAGGTATGCCTTATTGATATCTTATATATAATTAGTGGGATCTTACTGAGACAAGACTCATCAAGTCCGTGTGATGAATTCTTTGGTATGAGACATTTGCCTATTATCATTATCCATGTATCATCTTGGACATACTGTTGTTAGATCTTTTTAAATTTGTTGTTGTATGTGATCAACTGGACTCCTTTTCTACTTGGTTATTATGTGACCACTGATAGTGATCAATCTTCTTGCACTATAGTTTTCTAATTTCTTTATCTTTCATATTTCTTGTGTTTATTCTTTCCTGTATGCATAGCTAGAAACAAGCACATGGCCATAATTTCTGAAAATGTTTATTCTTAATAGAACAAACAAAATATACTCATATACAAATATTCCCGTAAACATAAATGATAATCATCTTACTTTGTATTCCAATTCCTTTTTCTCTTGGGTTTCATGAATCTGTGGCTTTTCATAGATTCAACTTAAAATTTTCATCTTTTTTGGATGCTTAGAATATTATAACTTGGCTAGTAAAAGCTCCTCAAACTTATTCCTTTGTTTTTATTTTTGAGTTTTATAAAGTGTTGCTTCTAACAGGAAAGCATCCTTAGTTTGTCACAACAGTAGGATGTTTCAGACCATCTTTTTTTTTTTTTCTCCTGACATAAGGCATAGAACTATGTGCCTTTTAAAGAGTCCTGTGATTGGAGGACTTCTTGTTGGAGAATAGAAATAGTGGTCCTACTTCTAAATATTTACTGAGGGATTTTCTTTTAAAATAAGGGGAATTGCCTGACCAGATAATGAAAACACATTTTCAAGTAATAGTAATTTAACTGGGCTAATTACTGGCCCAGAGTAGACGTATAGATCAATGGAGCCGAATAAAGTCCAGAAAGAGACTTATTTACATATTGAAATTTATGATTGCGGTAGAATTTTATTTCAAATCAATTAGCAAAGGATAAACAATGAAAGGTTGTAGGGTCCTTATAACCAAACAAATATGTATTCCTCTATGTAATGCCACATGTAAGACTAATTTTTAAGTTTATTAAAATGTTCAGCATAAGAATAAAACTATAGAAGTATTAGAAGAAAATATAAGGGGATTTTTTTCATAATCCTAGGAGTGGGAAAGATTTTCAAGCAAGGTATCTAATCTAAAATTTACAATGAAAAAAAGTGACAGATTTAACTAGTGGAAATTAATTTTTTTGTATGAAAAAGATTAAAAGACAGCAGACTAAGATATACCGCATATATTGCAGCAAATGAATAAAACTATATTACATGCAGAATATTTATAAATGTCAATCCAATAAAACATGAACAAATATATAACAGGCAATTCATAGAAGAAGAGATACAAATGGCCCTCGACACATGAAGAAATGCTCAGTCACTAGTATCAGGAAAATGCAAATTAAAATCACAATGAGGTAATTTTACCCAAATATTCACAAAGCAAAAATTAAATGATTAATAGCCATTATTGGTGAGGGTGTGGAGAAACAGATACTAATATTCATCCCTTTGGTGAGAGTACAGATTGATAAAGTCAACTTTAAAATGTGTATATTCACACCGATTAGAATGGAAATAATGAAAAAGACAGTGTTGACTAGGATGCTGGTGAGAATGGGAACCTGTGCAGCCACGTTGGAAAAGTCTGATGGTTTCTTATATAGCCTCATGTGACTCAGCAATACTCCTCCTAAGTATATACCCAAGAGAAGGGAAGATATATATCCACACAAAGTCTTGCACGAAGATGTTCATAGCAGCATTATTCGTAATAGCGAAAAAGTGGAAACAACCCAAACATTTATTAACTAGTGAATGGATGAACAAATGCATGTCCATGCAACGGAATATTATTTGGCCATAAAAAGGAACGAAGTACTAATACAGGCTACGACATCATCAGACCTCAAAAACATTATGGTCAGTGGAAGAAGGCGAACAGAAAAGGCGACATAGTATATGACTACGTTTATATGCAACGTCCAGAATGGAAAAGGCTGTCGGGATGGAAGGTAGATTTGTAGTTGCCTGTGGCTGGGGGCGGACATGGTGGGCATGGGGAGTAACTGCAAATGAGCATAGCCTCCTTTTGGGGGGTGATGGAAATCATTTAAAATGGGATGGTTGCACAATTTTAAGATACTAACAATCACATTGGTATCAATATACCAATACCACTTAAAAATGGGTAAGTTTTATTGTATACGAGTTATACCTCAACGAAGCTTTTAAAATGCACGTGTCCTTTGATATACATTTACATTTCTAAGAACTTGGCCTTTGGAAATATTTATGTGGACAAAGATTGTTGTTCAAAGATATATTTGCAGCATTTCTTATAGTTTCTCTTAGAAACAACCCATCTTATACAGTAGTTACTAGATTAAGTACAATACATCCCTATTCCTATAATGCATGTCTTTAGAAATGATGAATATTTTATTATTCTACATACATAGAAGACTTTGAAACAATACTGTTGCATTAAAAAGCAAGCTGCAGAACAATACACGTAGTATAATCTCATTTACATGAAAAAAAGTGTGTGTCTTCACACAGGCATATGAATGCTTACAAATAGGACTGGAAGTTTGTCATGCCAGAAGTGAGGAAGGAAGGGAATTGGGGTGAGAAATAAAGGGGGGGCTTCTGTGTTTAATCTGCATGTTTGTATATTAGAAAAATTGTGTGCTGTAAGTGTGTCCTTGAATAGAAAAAGCTTGGAAAATATGTATGCTTCATGCAAAATTATTTCTTAAAATTTAAGTGCTGTTTACCTCATAGTCTGTGTGCAGAGTGCAGGTATGGTGAGAAATGGTGACACTGTGATCTCAATGTCCCCAAGTAATGAAGTAAATGTGAACCCGTTTTAAGGAACCATCAAGAATCCAATTCTTTTCAGCGCGCAGACCTATAATTGACGGAGAGTCAGAGAGAAAAGCATCCAGTGAAGGCAGAAAGAGAAGCTCAGACCCCAGCACCGCAGGGAGGAACCGCGACTCTTTGCTGACACCCTAAGGATGGAGCAGAGACCTGAGCAGGGCTCCTGGCCCGGGACCCAGGTGCAGGCCTCACCATGGAAACAACTCCGCCTCCTGAGTCTGTCCTCTGCTGCTGGAATTTGAGGCGATGCGGTTCCAGAATTGCTTTTTCCTGCTATTGTTTTTGTTGGCTAAGGCCAAAGTGACCGGGAATGTGATGCAGCTCAGTAATAAACTGGTGCCCTGTGTGCCGGGCCTCGGGGGAGCTGTAGGTTGGCCAGGGAAGGCCTTCCTGGCACATAGTCGCTCTTGGCCAATGGTGAAACTTCCATGGACCTTCTCCCTGGCTTCCAGGTGGAGTCTTCATCATATTAGAATACGTTCATCGCTCTTTGTGCTCCTTCTGGATGAATGCCTAAGTCGTAAGCTTAGAGAAGGAGCCAGCCACGGACTGGACAGGCGATGGCCCTTTCGGGGCGGGCTTAGGCTCGAATGAATTCACAGTGCAGAGCACAGGAGCGGCGGGGCCTGCTCTGACCTCGCTGTTGGAGCCTGAGGTGCACTCACGTGGGCACCGCCGTTGTCATTCACCCACAGGGATTTATCCATTCAAGAAACCATCGCACCTGTGCCAGCCTGGTGCCGGCAAAGATGGAAGCAGGACGACTAAAACGTCTGCAAACCGGGAGGGCAAATCTTACTCGACGAACGGTGAGCCAGAATTGGGGTTCCTAGGTAGCCTTTTGGGGGCTACTAGCCAACCTAAGACCGTAAGAAGGAGAAGATTCACTGTGTAAACTCAAATGAGCGCAGGCGATTTCCTGCCTACTGTAAACTGGCTTTTATTTGAGGAGCCGTCCCCGACTGCGCTTGCTCTTTCCATTCCTTTTTCCTCCCTCACTGATTTCCATGTTTCTCAAAGATAAGCAGCCAGATCAATCAACTAAAATTGCTTACATGATATGTTTACAAGATATCTTGCTAGGAGCGGGTTCCAGCCCTTGAGGTCTTTATAACCTCGTTCGGAGATAAGACATTGCACAGGATGTAATAAATCATAACCAGCATTAAATAAAATAAAATGCCACGTAAACACCTAGAAGATAACCAGAGGGGCAAATTAAGAGAAGGAAAGGAGCACACGGCTTGGCTGGTCCCAGAAACTCCCTCTGAGGAAGGCAACGGAAGTTAATTCAAATGAAGTTTCAAATGTGGCTCTGAGCCTTGATCTTCCTCTGCTTACAAACTCTTCTTCAGGAAATAAGACAGGATGGTTGGAAAACCCAGGTTCTTATGAGTGTCAGTAATAGGAGCAGGCATGACCGCAGTGTTGCCAGGTGGCATCGATCATTGTTTATTTCCAAACAGCGCCCTGCAGTGCTCGAGGTTAGGCCATGGTGAGTTTAGATTTGCTTCCTGCTGTGGTTTGCTGTGGCTTCGTTAACAGCCACGGGGCAGGCTGTGCTCCTGTACCTGTCTCTACATGGTTGGCACGCAAGAATGAATGAGGTTCTGAGAGGCATGCATTTTGTGTCCAGGCTGTTGGTCCATTTTTATGCCGATGCTCAGTGTTGGGAATACAACTGAGCAAAATCATTTTCAGTATCTGCCTTTTTGGAACGTAACATCTAGTGAAGAGACCAATACTATTCATAGAATCATACAAACGCATAGAAAATGACAGCTGTGGTGCATACTACAGTGAGGGTGGGCAAGTCACTGAACAAATCTAGAAACTACTAGACAGGCAGAAAAATCGTGGACAAATCTGACTGGAACAACACAGAACTGGCCTTTGTCTTCTTCCTTTTTTTTTTCGGGCAAGGGAATTTAACCTATAATGAAGACTCAGTGAAACAAAAAAATATATCTTTGTCGTTGATGTAAATTATTTAGCCATCCCAGGCAGTGAGGTGGCCGGAGCCAAGAGAGACCCACACTTTCCTAAGCCCACCCCTCCACTCCGAGGGTATGCTCACACTTTATTTGGTGTCAGCTAACATTTATTGAGCACCACTGTATGCTGGTCAGCATGAAGATGGAACAGAGTGCCCTTTCTTGAGCTTGTACTCCTTGGAGGCCCCTCGAGTAAACAGTGTCCCCGACATGCAAGGAGCCTCCCGTAACATTGACCTTGACAGAGATGAATGTGAAAAGTGTTGTAGGAGCCATGGAAGTGCAATTTATAAGAGTATGAGGGAAGTTCGAGTCCACGTGTCACAGGGAAATACCATGGTCGTCTCGATGGTGTCACCATATGAACACACCCATAGGCTCACACACGTGTTGTTTGTGTAAGAGCAAAATACAGTGAAGCCAAAACCAACAGCCACCTTCATGGTCTTGGTGCTTCTTTTCACTAGCTCAGAACTAAAAGCTGGACTAATTCTCACAGGCTGACAGCCTGAACCGGGAGGTATCAGGGGCTGGCTGCCTTCAGTGGAAGGGCTGTGTGTGTGTGTGTGTGTGTGTGTGTGTGTGTGTGTGTGTGTGTTTGGGAGGAGGGGCTGCTTCCCATAACCAAGGTCGGATGGAGTTCACATTGCATGTTGGTTTGGCGTTTGGGGGAAAGTCAACTGGGCGGTGGAGTAAGCTCAGGGACAGAGGCTATGTCTGGAAGCTTAGCCCCACCACTTTCTAGCTTTGTGACCCTGGTGAAGTGACTTCTCTGGCTTCAGCTTCCTCATCTGAAAAATAGGGATGATGAATGTGTCTGTCTCGCCGAGTTTTCGTACACGTTAAAGGAGTCAATGCACATCACATATCAGCGATGCATCTTGCTGCTGTTCCTTTATGTTTGTTATCTGTGTGTTGTATTTACAAGGTCTGAGCAAGGCAGGGCTTGGTTGTCAGAGACCCATGTGGGGTGGAACATCTGTAGGGCCACGTCGCCCCCAGAATGGATGCACAGGGCCGGGACGACCCACGTGACGAGATTTAAAGCCATAACACCTACGCACCTCTAGACTCCTCTTCTAAAAGCCTAGAGTGCTGACCTTTAAAATCCAGGCACGGTTTAGATCTGTTAAAGTTCCAGTGTGCCATTTCCTGGGGAGACGTGACAGACACATCCACCCGTTGCTGCTTAGCAGAGGCCGTCCCTCGATGCTTCCTCAAGCACCGGGAACAGCCAGGACAATCCCTTTTGGCTTGGGAAGAGAGGAGACGAGGCCAGGCTGTGAGTGGTCAGGCTTGGGGGTGCCAAGCAGGAGCCCTAAGGAATCTGGAAGAGGAGGTAGGTGGGGAGGGATTGGATCGTGTGGGGGTGAGGGAGGGCATGTGGGGTCGGAGGCTGGCGTTTGGGGCCGAATGCCCAGCGCAGAGTAGGAGCTCAATAAATATTTGCTATTAAATGACAGGTCCTGGAAAGAGGGATCTTGGGCACCAGCAGACATGGGCTGTCACTAGTGAGCCCAAGGCTGGCTCAGTTCAGCTGAAGTCAGGGGCCAGCAAGGAAGGTGCGTGAGTGGCGCTGCTGGCCCATTCTGAGGCCCCAAAGAAGCCTCTTTTCTTGCTACAGCTTTAATGAGGGGCCTCTAGGAATCAAGCTTCCCCTGGGGGTGTCTTCAGTGACGGGCAAAGCAGCCAATGCACCCTCTTTCCATGCCTTCTGCACCAGGAAGGTTGGTCACATTAGGATTTTGCAAGTCAGGATTTGATACTTTGCGTTAGGAGATTTTAATCTACAATATCAAGTGCTCGTGAGGCTTAAATAAAATAACAAATCCGAGCCTTGGCTTAGGGCCTGGTTTTAGGACCCTCAGTGCAGGGGTGCGGTGGCTGCTGTTACCATCCTTAAAATGGTGCACGATGCTGCCATCTAGTGTGCATCAGCAGAACTTCGTTTGCTTTTTATTTTATTATTATTTTTTTTTAAGTTTATTGGGGTAACATTGATTAATAGAATTATATAATTTTCAGGTGTACATTATAATCTGACATCTATATATTCTATGGTATGATTACCACCTAGAGTCCAGTTTCCTTCAGCTACCATATATTTGATCCCCTTTACCCACTTCATCCTCCCCCTACTCCCCTATAGTTGACCCCCTTTACCCCATCTACCTCTCCACTCCTCCTCCACCCCCTACCCCCTGCTAACCACTAGTCCATTGTCCATGTCCTTGAGTCTCTGTTTCTCCTGTTTATTTGTTGCTTTTAGGTTTATATCCCACATATAAGTGATATCATGTGATTTTCAACTTTCATTTGCTTTTTAATTAGAATTGAAATTCATTCATTATTATTGCTATCATTTACTCAGTTGGTCTTAGAGTTTTTTTTTTTTTTTTTAGAACACTTATCTTCTGTTCTTGGTCTGAGGTGAACTGAGAATGTAAAGCAGACTCGCCAGTCTGATGATAGGACAGGTTCCCGCACAAAGAGTAAAAAGCCCTCTTTTCTCGTCCTGGGGCAGCCCCCTGTGGAGCCAGTCACTGGCATCCTGATGCTTGGCTTTCCTCCTCTGTGAGATGGGCCAGCCGTCCTTTTCCTGCCCACGGCCCAGGGTCTTTGTGAGGGTCGCGGTTCCGCCCACTCGTTCATGAGCATCACACCTTTCCTCAAGCCGGCTAAGCCAGGGCTCTCCTCCTCCACCTTCTGCTTCCAGGCTTTCTTCTTTCGTGATACTGCCGGCTCTGTCTCAGAACAGATCTCAGCGTGGTGCTGCCTCGCTCAGAAACCCCTCCCTTGTCGACGTAACGAAGTCCGGTTTGTCTGTCGTTGAGGCTCTGGCCCTAGTCACGCTGGCCAGCTTCGTCAGGCTACCTATGGTTTTCTGAAATAACAGCAGGTAACCTTTACCACGTGTCAGGTGTCCTGCCAAGTGCTTATTCTATTAATCTTCACAACAACCCCAAAGCTACACCCGCTTCTTACCTCCTGTTTATCTGTGGTGAAACTGGGGCAGAGATGCAAAGAACACACCTGATAAACGACTAACTAGCTGCACTGGAGCTCAAACCCAGGTCCGCCTGATGGCAGAGACACACCCTGAGCCCCGAGGTCGCACGGCCACTCTGCTTCCTGCCTCTGCTCCTCTGCTCCTTCCCTCCCCTGACGTCTGGCACGCTTGCCTTTCCACTGCCACCTGCTGAAATCTCACGCACTGCTCATGGTGTGTTGTAAACATTTGCCACAGTCCGAATTGTCGAATGAAGGTTTGCCGACTTGCAGTAAATGAACAGAGGAGGAGAAAGCATTGTGCGAACTGTAAAACATCAGAGGGACATAGGCCAGCAAAGATGCTTTTAAACTTTCTTCAGAAAATGTAAACAGATTGAGAATAGGAAGTATTCATTTATGCCTGAGCATTTTCTCCTTTTTGATTTTAGGCCACTTTCCACACCAAGTAAGGATTACTTCTGCCCTTCTAATCAGAGGCTCCTACATGGGGAAAATGTTCTATTGCTGAGAAAAAGATTTGAAACTATCCTACATAGATTTTGCATGAAAGCAGGACTGATCTTCTTTACAGAGCTTTAAAAAGCTTCAGTGAAATGACTCTACCTGGCGAGAAGCCTCTCCAAGTGATGGAAGGGATGCTAGCCTAGGAGTCAGGTGCTTGGTCATAGCTGGGCTCTGCTCCTCACTGGCTGAATCTCGTTAACCTTCTCAGTGGAACAAGGGAGTTCCTAAATTATTTCTGAGGTCCATTCCAATTCTAGGACTCTTAGCATCATATCTTGGCTCTGCAGCCTCATTAAGTGACTTGGAGTCACTTAATTGATTTTGGAAATTGATTTCCTTGCCTATAAATTGGACCTGGTCTAACTTATCGGAACATAGTGGGGAATGCAGAGAAATATGAATGTAAACTGCTTGTGCAATTTAAAATCTAATGAATGTAGGGAGGAATGATAGCACATAGAAGGCTGCCATAGGTAAGTTAAAAAGGATAGGTCCCTGGTGGTGGCCAATTTTCTCTTCTGGGAGGATGAATTAGGTAGCTTAAACCCGAAATCTGTTTTCTCTGGGGTGAACAGTAAAGCGTTCCTTAAGACAAAAATTATAAGAAAGATATTAGTAAAACGATAATTAACAAAGGACTCACATCCAGAATAGATATAGACATCTTATCGAATAATAAGAAAAGACAAAGAACCCAATAGAAAATTGAATCAAAAGATGTAAACAAATAGTGCACGAAGGAAGGAAAACTCAATAGCCAAAAAAAAAAAAAAAAAAACCATGAAGGGTGGCCGGCCTCGTTAGTAATTTTAAGAATGCAAATTAGAATCATAGTACAATACCATTACAGGCACACAAGACTTGAACATTTTAAACAACGGATATGTTGGCAAGAATATGGAGGGACTGGAACTGCTATACACTGGGTGGGAGGACACGCCATTGCAACACTTCGCAAAGTGTCGCTCTGAATCCTTGAATAGTGTGCGCTCTAGGATCTGAGAATTCACTTACGTGTGGATGTTGTGTTCATTTTCTAATGCTGGGTAAAAAAAACTCACCACAACGTAGCAGCTTAAAATGTCACACATTTATTAGTTCACAGCTCTGTAGGTTAGAAGTCAGATGGGCTTGACTGGGTTCTCTGCTCGAGCTCTCAGGAGGCCAAAATCAAGGTGTCAGCCAGGCCGGCCTCTGGTCTGGAGTCTTGGGGAGGAATCCACTTCCAGGCTCATTCAGGTTGTTGGCAGGACTCATTCAGCTCCTGGTGGTTTTGGGGCCAAGGTCTCTGTTTCCTTATTTTCTGCCAGGGTGTGTGTGTGTCGGGGGCGGGGGGGTGGTTACTCTCAGGTCCTGGAGCCCTCTCTTTGGCTAGCAACGGCACCTCAAATACTTCTGCTTCAAACCTCTCTGACCTGTCCTTCAGTGGCTGGCTGGAGAAAAGCCTGTGCTTTTAAAGGGCTCTTGTGGTTCGATTAGGCCTGTAGGATAATCTGCCTTTTGATTAACGCAAAGTCAACTGATTATTAACCTTAGTTACATATGAAAAATCTCTTTGTCATCACAGGTGTGCTGTCTCCTCTCAGTCACAATCCCAAGGATGAGAGTGGAAATCTTGGGGGGCATTTAGCCAAATATGAATGTCCATAGCCCCCACACGAATATACCCTAATGTTTATCACTGTAGGACAGAGGAATAAATGATGACATAGTCATAGGATGGAATCCCATCCTATGGAATCCCTACAGTAGAAATAAGTGAACTACAACTACATTCATCAACAGGGATGAATCTCACACATGATGTTAAGCAGAAGAATTTATCACAAGGCAATGATTACCGTTTGGCTCCTTTTATACAAAACACGGGCAAAAATGATGCTGTTGTGTGGCAAAATGCATTGCGTTGGGATGCACTCAAAGGCGGTCACCCCGTGAAGAAGGGGAGGGAGGCCGCGGGTTCGCGTACCACTCAGGTGTCGGGAAGGAGGACACGTCAGTGACCGGGACGCAAGAAGCGACTCCGTTACTCACACATCCTGCTCCGCAGCCTGCGTCGTGGTTGCGTCGGCGTTCGCTTCGTAATCATTCGCAAGGCAGATGTGTGTTCGAGACGGTCTTCTACAGAATGAGATCGTTCTTGTGAAAAGCTTCTCAAAGAGTGAGTTTTCAATGAAACCTCATGATCGTCGTTGTAAGAAAAGCCTTGGTCGCTTGGAAACTGGACGCTTAACATACGTGGAAAGGGGAAGGAGGCCAGCAGCCAGGGCAAAGAAGCGGGGCAGGAGGCTGTCGCACTACAATGGCCTTAAAAGGAACGATATCTGATTTCCTGTCGGAGCAGATGCCTCTCCCAGTGCTCTGTAATAGTACCAACCAGCATTCCCAGTGGGTTCCAGCAACTGCCCGTATGCATTGGCACCGATACGATTTTACTGTTTTAAGGAACAAGGCAGGGCGTTTTTTTTGGGAAGAGATTTAGGACTCATGAATACTGCAGCAAAGGGATTTAGATCAGATTTGCTTTACCTTTTCGTTTTGTGAAATCAATAGCTCTGGCATCAATGGCAATAGGTCTGTCAATGCAAACCCAAGACCTCTTGTCTTCAGTTCCTGTTACTGGCCACCTGCCGTGAGGCTAAGAAAGTGCAAGCCTCTTCTTACAGGGAAGTTCATGGGATTTCCCTGAAAAACTGAGTGTCTGGTCTGCTGATGGCTATCTGTTTCTAAGCCCTCTTTCCTTTGCTTATTTTTCCATTCTTTGGTGAATTCAGTGGACGTCTGAGAGGCAGAGGCTGTAAATGGCAATCTGAAGAGGATTCTAAAAGGGCAGTTGCAAAATGGCAACCTCCTTATAATAAGTGTATGCTGCTTATCTGAGGGTAGAAACACTGATTTCGGTGTACAGAGTCTTCTGTTCCAATGCATTTGTTAAGAAACAAAGCCCATTCCCTTCGGCGTGCCAAGCGCACGTCCCTAGGGCCTTCCCACGGCCGGGCTGGCCCTCATCCCAGAAGCTCACGCAGCTTATCCCCTCTTCACTCAGTTCTCTGGTTGGATGCCCCCTCCTTAGAGGGGGTGTTCCTGAACACCCTTGTCTTCTCTCTCCTTCCTTGCTTTTTTTTTTTCTTTTTTCCTTAGTGCTTATCACTCTTTGACATTGTATTACGTGTTTATCTGTTTGCCTTTTGCCTTTTCCTCTCAATAGGGATAAACTCCAAAAGGGCAGTGACTTTCTCTGCCAACTTCTCTCTCCCCAGCACCTAGAATGATGTCTGGCACCCAGGAGCATCTGTCAGCATTTGCGAATGGGAAGGCCTGTGACAGGAGAGAAGGGTGACTCGTCAGGCTGGAGTAGGGGAACCGCAGCCCTCACTTCCCTTTCTGTAATGTCAGAATCACACGGCGATTCGCCTTGTAGTTTTAGTAGTTATTTTTTGCTGGATAAAAAAAAAATACTTGGCATTTCATTGCACAGTAATAAATTGACGTTTTGGTTAACATATAAGTCTTCTGTGATATTGAGACATGAAGCCTGGACCAGTCTTCTAGGTGTCTGGGGTGTCCCTCTGAGAATAACCTTTTGTTTGTTAGCACATAGCTTGGATCTAGCTGCTGGACGATCATTCAGACATAATAAGGCAATACAATAGTTCCCAGTGGTCGCATTTGGTTGGTTTTGTGCTCGGCTGACATGATTTTATTAATACAAGGCAGTCACTCTTTACCATTCTTTTATTTTCCGATACAATTAATGGCAAGCCTCCGGATGAAAGGAGCTTTATAATAGCAAACGATCATTTCAGTCACGCTCCGACTCCCTCCAGCTGCCTGTTCAAATAGAAACTAACCGCCCCAGGTGCCGGCGGGGGGCGGGGGGCGCGCAGAGATTGCCAGATGTAGAATTTAAGTACCAGGAGGCGTTAAAGCGGGAAGGCAGATTCCAAGGAGGCCAGAGCACGTTTGCACGCTGAAGGCTGACCTTCTGGAACAGTGTTCGGGCAATGGCAGAGGCTGGCTGTCTCGTTGGCAAGATGCAGGTACTACTGGTACTGAAAGTCCTCAGGAAAAAGACATAAGCCAAGATGAAGAAAAGTGACCAGGAAGGAAGTGATGAGGAGCAGAAGAGGCAGAGAGGGGGAATAAAAAAGAGGGAATTGTTTTTGTTGTGAATGGACTATCACGATGATAGACATTTGCTGGCCGACTTCAGTGTGAGGCCTTCTATGCAGAGCACTGACCACAGAGGGCAAGGATCGGTTCTCCCTTTTCTGTTGATTTCTGGGGATAATAATACGGAAGTCGATGGAAATGCCTTGAAGTTGCCACAATTGCTCTGGAGAGGTTCGGCTCTGAGGGGCTTCTAGTTTTCAAGGAAAGCTGGCACTGGCGGGCAGATGTGTCCTGACGCCAGCTGCCGTGTTGGAAACTCTCCGTGCGGACTCTGGAGACTGAGACTGAGACCAGCTCGAAAGCAGTGTTAAAGAAAAATCCCTTCTCTCATCAGAAATTCCAGAATTCCCTCTTGGTTTAGCTGTCCCCGTTGGCACCCAAACCAGATGTGATGTCGATTGATGGGCTATCCGGTTAAAAACCTGGGCTTGGGAGTCTGAGAAATCCGAGATCCCCTACTCGGTAGTAATACGAACTTTGACTAATCACCTAGCTTCCGGGAACCTCGATTTCCTTGCCGGTGAAATGGGGAGCTTCTCTCACATGGGTTGTCAGGCAAGGGTCTTAGTACCAGGTCTTGTATGTTTCTAAATGTACAATAAATAATTGCATCTAATGATTACTAAATGTACAATAAATAATTGCATCTAATGATTACTATGGTTACGATGATAACCATAATACGATGATAACATAACGGGAGGACCTTTTAGCCCACACAGACTTGATTCCAGATCTCCTGGCTAAATTCCCCAAAATCGAATTCAGGAACCCCTCAACAGTGCATACTTGTGATCAATACAAGCTGGATGGTGGTGCCCCTGCAACCCATCTTTCATATAATCTTCGGTTATAATTTAAAAATGAAAAGCTTAGCATGTATCGCCCTCCCCGCGCCTTCCTCCAGAGACCCGAAGAAAAGCCTCTAGATCTCCCCAGGGGGACCCCCTGCCTTGGTCTCCCTATAATTTCATGGTTCTCACTCGTGTTAAAGAGAGACCCCAGACCCCCTGAGCTGGGTTCTGATCAGGGGGAGCCATCCGTGGTGGTGCTGGCAGAGGCCAGGCTCTCCCCAGAGTGTCCTCCACTTCCTCTCTTCCTCGTCGTGTCATCTCTGGGCACCGCTGCTCATCTTGACGTCTCAGCCCAGCCGCAGCCTCCTCTGCGAGTCCTCCGCTCCGGTCCCGCCAGGAACCTGATGCTGGACCCTGTGCATAGCTCTCAGCTGTGCTCATTTCACGGTATCATGGGTGGTGGGTGACCTGTCCCCACTAGACAGTGCATTTCTGAGGGTTCGGACTGTGTCTTGTTCTTCTTGGTGGCCTCTCTGCAGGACCCAGGGCCCGATAGCAGAAAGTACTCAGCGAGTCAGTTGAATGAACTGATGAACGGTAATCAGTATCTCATAGGAGAAGCGGGACGCAAGCGCTAACCTTTTTCTTCCCATCATGCCCCGTGGGAAACCTCATTCCAGCCGGACCTGAGCACGACCCGTGCTTTCCCAGCTCCAGCTTGCTCAGGCCCTTGCAGTGCGCTGGGCCTGGCACATCCTCCCTTGTTTCCTCTGCCTGTCCAGTCCCTATCCACCTCCGAAGCCCTGGCTGGAAGTGCTGCAGTCTGCATATCATTCCGTCCCACGTGTAATGTGTCTGCTTCCCCTGATCTTTTACGGGCTGCTGAGGGTAGGGACCATCTCGTTCGTCTCTGTGGTTTGGCGCCTAGTCTAGTGCCTGGAACATGGGGTTTATTCCATGAACATTCAATGAGTATATAAATGAAAAGCATACACTTAGTAACCTCATCATTCATTCAGGACTCACGCACTACTGGTCTTTTCGTTGTCTTTTCATGTCTTAGACTGCTTGAAATTACTTTTAGTGCCTATCCCAGGGCTGAAGATTTAATAGGCCCTGAATGAATATTTTTGGTTACTGAAGGCTTTCTTTCCTTCCTATTGTGTGTTAGAACATATATTTTGCTGTTCTTAAATGCATTAAAGTTATTCCAGAAGTGAAAGACAAATGCTTCCTGTACACATTTAAATCGAGGCTTTCTCAGAGAAACAGTATTGCAGAGATCATAGAGAAATGGGTAAATACAGGAGTAAGTAGTGCAGCTGGGTGTCAGAGAAGCAGTTTGGCACTAGAGGTCCCTGTCTCCATGTGATCCAAAGGCCCCGCCCATGATCTCCGCCAGCCTCAGTGGCTTCTGACTTGGAACAAAAACTGAGGAGCTAAGGAAATTCGAACCAGTACATTCTTTGTGGCATCGCAAATTAGATCTTAGACATCAGGACTGCATCGCCGAGCCTCTGGCCAGGGCCACAAGAAAAGAACTATTTTCTTCCCCTAAATCCTAAGCCCTAGTTCAATTTTATTCTATTTATATCTGGCTCTTGAGTTAGCCATGTGGCTCTGCTCAGAGGCTTTAATCTCACCCCCATCTGGGAGGCAGTCTGGGTCTGTTTGCCAGTCATACACTGAAACATCACCGCGGAATGTTTAAGCAAGGAGTGGTGCTCCCCGATCCTCAGAGCAGCATGTCAGGTGGTTCCCTTTATCCCAGGAAAAAACAGCCCAAGGATTGGGGGGAGCACTGTGCCTCACGGCAGTGCAGACTCCTTCCGAGGGATTTTGGGAAGAGTGAGTCTCATGGGGAATTAGAAGAGGCCAGTCAGATGGGCTAGGAGGCGGGATTTCCTTATGAGGCCAGCAGGTCCTGCTGTTGAGGGCAAGGGGAACCGACCAGATCTGAATAGGCAGATGATGGTTGACGTGTGTTAGGTGAACAGGTGACTCCTGTAAGTGCACGCTGACGTGGGTTTAGCGTTGTGATGTGGGCTGGGCCTCTGGAGTGGCCTCCGTATGCACACTAACTGTATCAGGCGTGAAGGGTATGGGAATGAACTCAAGGATTACCCCGGCCTTGGAGCTGAGGCTGTGCCTTTGCACCCCAAGCGTCAGGCCTCCCCACCCCCACAGCCGTGAGGCAGCTGCATGATTCCCATGCACCTGTCAAGTGCCGGAGAGGAGAACCTGGGTGGTTATGTTATTTTTCCCACCGAGTATCAATAACTCGTAAGAAAACCAGTCAGTGGAGGAGCACGTGCAAAGGCTAAACGTTGCTTCTGAAATGAGAAGCGAAAAATTTAACTCGTTGGGGAATAAAGACGAGGAAGATGACTTTTGAGAAAATAAGAAAATCAGGTTTCGGTGTTGGCCGTGGTGATGGGCCGGGAGGTGGAGGGATTGCTCGTGGCCTCTCGGTTACTAAAGCAAACATCACTGTTCAGCACTAATCTTGTATGAACTCCCAAGGGGCAGCATTGCAGGGCTCAGGAAAGAGCCTGCTCCTTCTCCTCTGCACCACCAGGGCCTCCAGCCCCGCCCCCCACCCTGCAAGCACTCATCCCTGCCACTCCGTCTCCCTGGCAATGCATGTAGGTAGGCAGCATCAGTCACCCTACAGATCACAGAACTGGGGAGGAGGCCTGTGTCGGCCTTGGAAGGGGGCTCTGGGCCATTTGACCATGGAATATTGGGGTTTAGAATTGGGGGCACATGCTCTGGGACTTGGGGAGCATCCTCTCAGCCTAGTGAACCCCACCCAAGGCAGGGACCCTGGTTGCCCAGGTAGAAGGTGGGACTGGGGGATCTCCAGATTTCCATTCTTGGTCCCTTTGTCTCCGGTTCCATGTCTAGTGCTCCCTGAGCCAGGCCTTCCCAACTCAGGGCCAAGGAATAGCCCGAGACTGACCTAAGCTTCGTTTTTCTCACACCTGGTGGCTAAGTCCTTGAGGATTTTTGCCAAATCCAGCAGCTTTGGCCTTGGCACAGGATGTGTGTAGTGAGGGGAATGTAACTCAGCCAGTGCTCGGTCAAGGCGAGGTGGGGCATGTCTGACACCTCAGTTTCGGAGACAGCATGCCAGATTGTAGACAGGTTCGTTTGCCAGCCTGGAGTTCTGCTTAGGGTTTCGGCAGGGCCTCTTCGCTGGCTGTGACTGGCCAGGAACTGGGAGGGAGGTAGCGGTTCCACGTGTGGTGGGGAGCTCCGGGCCCACTCAGCAAGTTCCTTGCAAGGTCCAAATCAGTGAGCAGGGAGGGGCACCAGGGAGTTGCCAAAGGCTTGAAATTTTGGGGAAAGAAAGCACAAAACCCGACAAGGGCATCGGTTTCCGGGAGAGGTGACGTGTAGCCTTGGACCGGGACTGGGCTGAGTTTTCCCAGCATCTTGTATCTGGTTCGGTGACCAACGTGTACAGCCTCTTCTGCGGTGCGCGCTCTGAAGTGGAATCCAATTAACCTTTCGCGGTATTTCAGCCGGAAAGCTCGTTATGTCCCACCTAATTTGGCCGTTGTCACGATGCTAATAGATGATAGCATTTTTTCAGGGACCTAATCGTCATTGTGTTTTTACAGCCTGGCAATTAACCTCTCCCGTTTCACTGCAGCCCAGAAGTCTGGAATCTCCAGGTGGGGCTCCTCGTCACACCTCGCCTTGCTTCTGAGCCGGACCCCTCAACCTCTGTGAGCTGGTTCTGCAGGTGCCCGGACCCATCCCCCGCATCTCCTCCTCAGTGCGTTGACAGCAAAACAACGGTGAGGCATCAATAACAAGAATGTCGGTTTCAAAACATTACAATCACTTTTCTCTATGAAATGCTTTTCTTTGGAAGAGGTAGAGACTCTACTTTGCCAGTAATTTAAAAATATGTATTTCTGGGAGATTGGGGTATTCCAGTTATAAATTGCTATGTATCAAATCATTCCCAAACGTTAGTGGCTTAAAACAACAGTATTCATTTTATGGTTACCGTATCGATTCGCCAGAGCTTCCGTAACAAAGTACCACAGACCGAGAGGCTGAGACAACAGACATTTATTTTCTTGCTGTCCCGGAGGCCAGAAGTCTGAGATCAAAGCATGGGAAGGGTTGGTTTCTGCCCTGTGCTTGCTCCTTGGCTTGTAGACAGCTGTCCTGTCCCTGAATCTTCACAGAGTCTTCCTTCCCTGAGTGTGTGTCTGTGTCCTCATCTCTTGGTATAAGGACACCAGTCATACTGGTTTAGGGGCCACCTAGCGACCTCATTTTAACTTAATTACTCCCTTTAAAGGCCCTTTTTTCAAATACAGTCACATTCTGAGGGACTGCGGCTTTGGACTTCAACTTATGAGTTTGGGTGGGACACAGTTTAGCCATAATAGTCATGAACGTACAGTTTGGATGGAGGTCAGCAGATGACTCCTTTCTGCTCCACAGCTTCTGGGATGACTAGACAAGTGGGAGCTGGAGCAACGGGGGCCGCCTAGACTTCTCCGTTGTTTCTCTCCCTATGTGCCCCCTCCAGCGCTGGCTGTTTCTAGAAGAGCCTGACTTCTTACGTGCTGGATCAGGTGGCCAAAAAGCTAGGCAGATGCGGCAGAGTCTTCACACCCCAGGCTGAGCAGTTACCGCTGTCCGTCCTCCTCCTTCTTGCCTCTGCCAGCCCCGCCTGGGTGCTTCTCACCTTCGCTCGCTTGCTTCTCCCTCCTGACTGGCTCTGGTGCCCTGATCTCTCAGTGCACCCCACCTCTTTCGGTTGGTTCAACCAACATTTCTAGAATGGCCCTTGCAGGCCAGGCACAGTGCTGGGGCCCAGGGGTGCACAGATGGTTTCTGTCCTTGACCAGCTCAGGGTCCAGGATCCACAGACTTTCAACATGTTAAGGAAATTCCGTGGAGGACAGGAAGCGGCCTGGGGAGGGGTCTGTGGACAGTTCGCTGCCCAGAACCCTAGTGCCGTGTGGAGTTCGCCAGGCAAAGACCTATGGAGAGGGCTTGCTGTTGGCCCAGGGCACAGGCTTGACCGAGGCAGCGAGGTGTGTGGACGCTCAGGGCATTGCGCAGTGGGGTTCTGGAGGGAGGGATGTGGGTGTGAGTTGGCAATGTTGAGTCATGGGGGCCAGAAGGCAGCTCGGGGGATGGCTAGTGCTGTCCTGGGACTCCAGACCCCAGGCAGGTACCCAGAAGGCAGACAAGGCTGGCTGTTAGTTTTGTTTTACACACATGGCTCTGGGGGTTGAGAGGAGGGACTTGGTGACGGGGGCCGCCAGACGCCGAGAAATCTGTTGGGAGATTCTTGAGAGACTCCAGGTCATTGCGAGTGGGACCTAGGGCAGTGGTCATAGCCACGAGAGAAGGGAAAGATCTGAGGAATGTTTTCGAGCTAAACTGGCAGGGCTTGGCCACTGGCACGTGTGTGTGTGTGTGTGTGTGTGTGTGTGTGTGTGTGTGTGTGTGTTGGGGGTGGGTCTAGGACCCTACCGTCTTGTCCACTTTCAGCCAGACGTTCCTTCTGTTTGTCCTGTCCACTACTGCTGCTGTCTTCTCGAGTCTGTTCTTTCTGGAAGAGTCCCTCTGGCCCCGGCTGCCATGCTGTCCCCTTCAGCTGAAACCTCCCCTCTGCAGGACACCTGTCCTGATTCTCAGAGACAAGAGGCCGATCCACTCACCAGGAAGTGGCTCTTCACCCTAGCTTCCCACTAGTTTAATTAGCCCCTTGTTGCATCCTTTCTGCTTTAATTTAAATTTACAATCATTTAATTTACAATTCCGTGTGTGTTAAAAAAAAAATACTTATTCCGATAGAGAAATTCATTCCAAGTGGTTTATTTATTAATTTTGGGGGGTGGGGGAGGTTTATTGCTTCTTTTATTTTTTCTAAATCACCTTTATATTTTAGAATAATTTTAGATTTACAAAAATAGTAAAAACAGAGTCCCCATATACCCCTCACCCATTTGTTTCGGGTAGCATTCTCTTACATTAGCATGGCACATTTGTCAAAATGAAGAAATCGACCCTGGTGCCTTAGTATTAACTAAACTGCAGGCTTTATTTGAACTTCACGTGCGCTGGCTTTACTGCCTTGTTTTCTGTTCTAGGGTCTCATCGGTGTCGGGTGCTGTGATACTCCCAGTCGTCACGCCTCCTCGGTCTCCTCCCGTCTGTGACCGCTTCTCAGTCTTTCATCGTGCCTCCTGATCTTGACATTTTCGAGGGGTACTGGTCAGGTGTTTTGTGGAAAGGCCGTCAACTTGGGTTTGTCTGAAGTCTTGCTCATTCAGCTGAGGTTGTGGGTCTAGGGAGAAAGACTGCAGAGGCGAAGTTTGCGTCTCGTTCCGTTGTCTCCGGGGCACGTGGCATCCACGTGGATGATGGGGCCCCCGTCCCTCGGTCACGTGGTGTTTGCAAGGTGTCTCCACTAGAGAGTTACTTTTTCACTCTCGCCCTGGTCTAATTTTTGGGAAGTGATGCAATTCATGGGTTTTAAAATGCAGGATGTTGTTACTTCCTTCTGTCTCCAGGGTCTCCATGCGGAGCTTGGTGATGGGTGTCACTTAAGCAGTCATACTCCTGGTCTTAGGTTCTAAGTGAATTGAGGGCGATTATAGCATCTTTTGAGCTCCAGGTGGTCCTGAGTCACGTGTAGCTATGTCCTCCACAGGGGACATGGCGATTATAGCATCTTTTGAGCTCCAGGTGGTCCTAACCAAGCACTGAGTCACGTCTAGCTATGTCCTCCACGGGGGACAACGTGACATGATGTATATAGGTCACGAGCCTCATAGTCAGAGCTGGCTTCCCTATTATTCACTGTGTGATCTAGAACAAATGACGTAACCTTTCTGGTCAGTTTCCTTCCCTTTAAAATAAGATCTCTATAACCCCTGAGGGCAGCTGAATCGAAGTTCGCCTCTGAACTGGGGGAATTACTATTTGAAGTACTATCTGAATTGGGTGAATATTCCTTGTTTTCCATCTCTGCAGTGGGAGAAGCCATTCTGAGGCAGAACTGATTTTCTTAATATTTCTTCCCTGTTGCTGTCCAAGCACCTACATCTACTTATCTTTAAAATAGACACCCCTCATGATAACCTGCGTTAACATTTTGTCTTTGAATATTTTGCCTTCACGTTTCCCAGACATCCACATAAAGGGTCTCTGTGGTTTTGGTTCGTCATCTGATCTGGATGTAAAGGAGGGTCCCAAGACCCAGATGTCTATCTGAATGTGGGAGGATGACAGGTACCCTCCAAGAGGACACAGAAGGAAGCTTCCGGGCCCAACGTTGAGAGTGAAGGTTCTAGAGAAACACACCCCAGATCTTGTCTTGCACACAGGACATGGGCTACTCAGGGCTGAGTTTGCTTCTTCTCAAACAAGTCTTGGTCAGGATATCCATGGATATAGATATCTATGGTATGGTTTCCATGATGTCCAGCTGACATAGCAACAAAATCTTGGAACACTTGTGGCCAGATAAATTTCGATCTTTAAATTACCCTAGGACCCCACAAGTCTCCTGCTATGAAATAAAGAGTCCCACTGCTGTGACAATGACCACTTGGCAAGGTTTTCGGGAGGATTAAATGAGTCTTATTTCATTTCTATGAAGGGCCTGGTACCTGGTAAGTGATAAACCAAAGTTCATTTCTTTCCTCTTATGGTCTTTTGATAATTTATGGTCTTAAAGTAATTTCTTAAAAAATTAGATTTTTAAAAACAGTAATGCCACTTCCCGGCAATCTCAGAGATTTATTTTAGGCTTAGGCGTAGTTTATAACTCTGTATAATAGATGAACCAATGAACCTCAGTTTAGCAGGGGCCAAAATAGAATAACTACCGCAGAGGGATTTGAAAACCGACTTGTGAAAAATTCTTTCCATGATTATAGCAACCATACTTTTTTTTTAGTTGGGTGGAAAACAAGTCACAAGAAAGTAGGTAAAATGATTCCTAGAGAAATGATAAAATCCATAGAGAAGGACACGAGGCTATTCTTTGGACTGCCAACGGAAAAGAATTAACGCTATGGTCTGCCCTGAATCCAAAGCACAGCTTTTGGAAAATAAAGATTTATGATCTGGGTATAAATAGTGACGAATTACTTGGCGATACGTGTTTTCCTGGCCCAACCTGTCAAAAGTAACGAGCCGTAGTCTGTCCCAGAGTTCATCTGGCTGTAAGCATGCCCTATAAAATATGGAATCGAGTGGAACACAATTTGTCTGAGTCTTCCCACCACTGTCCTCCAATTACTGTGCTTCTGTCCCTGTCATCACTGAAAATAAATGGGCTGATCATTACAGCCTCAGATAAGTCTCGTAGCCTGCATTTCCCTGGCTGTCGCCAGCCTGTGTCTAAAGGGGTCGCATTAGGAGTTGTCACCCAAATTTTATTGTCTCCTACTAATGCCCCCTGGCCCCTCTGCCACCCCCGTGACCTCCATTTCAGTGTGGGGTTCTCCCCACATGTCTCAGGGGCTCCCTAGGGCATGCTTCACTTGTCCCTGAATAAGGCTGCTCCTTGGAGTTCTGTCCCTGCTCTGGGCAGGCAGCATCCCCCTGGGTACATCTGATGTCCCACTATTTTTCCTGAGCCTTATGGTCTTCCACCGGTACCATTGCATCTTTCTCTGGGCACTGCCCCTAATATATCGCCTGGCGCCAAATCTGTGTGGTGGTTTGTGGCAAGATGGGGGAGAACCAGCACCTCTCTTGATTCCTCTAATGTCGTGTGTGCCTGTGCATTTCGTGTGCCATCTGTCATGTGTGTGCCATGGAGTTTTTGCAGATATTTTAGTGAAGCATCCTGTCTAATTTGACTTGAACTTTCTTTCTCCCTCAGACCCATCTAAGAACCAGTGCACCCTTCCTCCCACCCCCGCTCCCCCTGCCTGCCCCCTCCCCCATCCTAGAATGAGTTCTCTCTCAGGAAATACCTCAGTGCCCAGTGCAAATAGCGAATCTATCCCACCAGTTCATCAGACAAATTCAATAGCTATAAATCCCCAGCCGAGACTCAAGCTGGGACCTGCACTGCATTTTGTTTTAATGACATGTTTGCAGACCTTTTGCAAAGGTTTTCATGGTACCTGTGAGTCCCTTCTTGGAAGGGGTTGAAATGAGCCATGTGGATGCTGGGGCATTGTGGCCTTTCTCCTGGCAGCCGCCAGGGCGTGCTTACTGATTGTGTGATACCTTGACCCTAGCTGTGTTGCATTATCTGACCCCACCTGTTTTCGTCTATCTCCGGCTGGCCCTGTCACGTGTGCTGTCTGTGTCCTGGGAGAGCCGTCACAACTGTAAAGTTCCTGCAGGCAGTTCTGAGGAAATCTGAAGACAGAGTGCCTGCGTGACATTTTCTGATTTAGATTGCTTCTTAATCAACATTGTTTACATGAATAACTTCAGAGAATAGTCTTTAAAAAAAATTATGGATAGGGGAATTGAGAAAATAATCCAGGAAGTTAAAAAAAAAAAATCTCTGAGCCACGCCAGGGTGTCTTTCTTAACATCTTCAATGACCCACCTTGGAAATGAACTTGAAGCAGAGATTGAAAATGGAGAAGATATTAGCCCAAAATAGACCAATACCTGTTTCCTTCTAAAGGCTGGGCGCTGTTCCTGGGTTCTAGCACATGCTGTCTGTCTTCTTCCAAGATCACTTCATGTCATATTGTTGGTTTTCACGAGCCGTGAAGGACACAAGTCCAGGTCACAGATGGCTGGTCCCAGTGAGTCATGCCTCCATCCACTGTGTGTGGATGATTGATGGTGCATAGGGAAGACTGCCCTTCACCTTTCCAGAGGTTCCCATGGAACCAACTAAGCCAAGCTGAGATACAAAGAAATCACATAAACCATTTTTAATAGCAGAGACAGAGATTTGGTGGTGGTGGTGGGGGGAACCCTAGAATACCAATATCTCGATAAAGAGCTATTTTATTTTTTTCTGTGTTTACTTATAGTGTAAGAAGCACACAAAAAAAATAAAACAAAAAGCCAACCCCAAAAAGTAGTTGATTGAATGAATGCACTAAATTGACTAAACACACGTGTAAATAAAGCTACTAGGGTAAAAAGCCGTTGTTGCTAGTGGATCCCCCTAGTGTAGTCAAATAGATCGAAAAAAATGAAATGAGAAAAATCTGTATTCTTTTTACACATCCTGACCGAGTTTCTTTTTGTCTCAGAGGATGAGGGATCTTGAATTCTTTTATTTTTAAAGGAAAATCATCAGTTTGTTGCTTGTTAAGAACATTTTTTTTTTTGACCGTGAAAGTAATATACACTTATGGTAGAAAATCAGTAAAAATAAGAAAACAAAAAATCGCCACCAGGTGATTTTTTTTATAGTGTCTTCTCTGTGCATGCGTACTTGAAAAACTAAACTTGGTGATATGCTACTGGCAGCGTTTATTCCTGCCTTTCTCACTCATTACCATTTCCATGTCTTCTCCTCGATGCCATTAAGTATTATTTGAAGGCCTCGTTTTAACTGGCTGCGTAATAGTTCATCACACATAAGAGATTCTCCTACTGCCGAACATTTGATTCCAATGTGTGTTATATAAACATCACTGTAGCGAACAAAATGGGGCATTGATCTTTGCTGGAGTTTCAGATAAATTCCTCAGGGAAGATGCTTAGATGTCCCGCTCTTTGCTTGAAAACGGACACTTTGTTGTTGTTGTTGTTGTTTTTGATTTTAAAATGACTTTTCTTATATTTTGGTGGTTATCATAGGTTTTACAACATAAATGAGGTTTTACTTCTCAAAGCCTCATTAATAGTTGATACTTTCAGCTCTTTTTGGATAAAACCAGGTCCTTAAACACTCTCCTAAATTTAACCTTTTTCCAATTTATATATTTTAATTCCATATATTTTAATTCTCACTTTATTTTATATCCTGCAAAACTTTTTTTTTTTGTTTTCAAATAGCCAAAATTTATTCATGTTTCTCTCACATATTTACCCATTTCATTGCACTTCATTCTTCTTGCAACTGTGAATGTTCTCTGGGATAATTTTTCTTCTGCCTAAAGCACTCCTTTGATTTTTTGTAGTGCAAGTCTGCTAGTGATAAATTCTCTGCTTTTGTTTCTTTGAAAATATCTTTATCTCACCTTAATTTTATTCCATTGGACATAATTGGGAGTTATTTCATTCCCTTGTTTTCTGTCTTTCATTTTTTTTTTTTCTATCAGTCTAGCTATTGCTTCTTTAAAGATAATTTGCCCTTTTTTTCAGGTTGATTTTAAGATTTAAATTTTTATCTTTTCCTTTTTTTTTTTTTTTAACTAATATGTATCTAGGTGAGGATTTCTTCTCACTTTAGAATTTGTTTAGCATTTGTAGGACGTGGATTTATGACTTGATATCTTTTATTAGTTTTAGGCATTTTTAACCAAATATTTCTTTTCTTTATTTTCTTCCAAATCTCATTGTGTTACTCTAAATACATCATATTAGATCTTCACACAGTAACCTATGTTTTTTCTACCTTCCTTTCTGTATTTTATAGCTTGTCTCTGTGGTTCATTCTGGAGAGTTTATTCTTAGCTCTATTTTATTCATTAACCCTTCCTTCATCTATCTAATGTGCTGTTAAACCCATCCTTTGAATTACGAATTTTGGTTATTGTATTTTTTCATTCTAGAATTTTAATCTGTTCCCTTTTTCATTTCAAATAGTTTCACACCCTCTGTTGACATTCTCAATTGTGTTGTTTATCTCCTTGAAAACTTTTACCATAAAGTCTGGTAGTAGTCTCTTAACTACAATGTCTACAGTCCTATAGGTCTGTTTCTCTTGCCTGTTACTGCTACTCGGTTTCATTCATGTCTCCTTCTGTATTCATGAGGCTTAGGATGATTTTATCTTCCTTTGTCAGCAGACTGGACAGCACTAACCCTCTGAGAATTCTTCGATACATTTTCAGGGACCGCGGTCGCCCAGAGGCCTAGGAGGGCCTCCACACCTCTCCATCACCCTATTCCTAGGATGTAGTTCTTTTCAGTCCGACCCAAAGAGAGGGCGTGCACCAGGACTTCCTCCTTGTTGGGCTCTGGACTCTAAATCTTTTGCTCAGTCAAAGGCAGTGCTCAGTCTTTCAGCGATGGCCTTAGAAATTGGCAAACAGTTCTAGGGGACCTCAGCCCTAAATACCAGCCGATGTCCCCGAATCTCTGTCTCTCCAGCCCAAGAATTCTTCACTATCTCGTTAGCTCTCTCCTCTCCCGCCACGGCCAGGAGCAGAGCTGGGAATCCCCTGGTGCAGATGGGTCTCTCTGCCTCCTTTGTGTCCTGGAACTGCACCGGGAAGAGACTCTGCAGACAGGCACCATCATCAACCCAGCTCTAAGACAGAAAATCCATTTTAGTGTCTGCCTGAAATAACATATCTACTTATATCTTGAATTTTAAGTTTTATCGTTGTTTTTCTCTGCCTTAAAGTTAAGTCTGGTGAAATCCCATCCTTGATGGTAATATCTTCATGCTTGTGTCTTTGTCAGATCAGAGTTGTCAGATCTACTTTAAGTGCCGGGGGGAATCTTCTAGTAGGGCTAGGTCCTTTTCCAGCCTCATATTTATTTGGGGGAGAATATCAGATAACAACTCAATAACTAAAAGGGGAAAGTATTAGGCCAAAACCACTGCTTCCGTTACCATTATATACCTTGATTCCTGGATTTGTCGGCGTCTTCTTCTATTCGACATCCTGGGTGACCGTTTGCCTCCCCGTAATTCTAACCCCGGCGGAGTTGGGGAGTCAGCCTGGTGTAGCAGCCTGGATGCGGGAGGCGGTGGCTCGGGCCAGGTGGTGGACGTGGGGATGGAGAGCACGTTGAAAGGAGGTGTGAGTGAGCACAACCACGCAAGGCAGTGGCATCCGGGTTCCTTGCTGCTATGAGGACAATAATTTACTGCTTCTTGCTCTGCCTTCTTTGGTGTTGTGGGGTTAGGATGTAGTTTTGCTTGACTAGAGTTGTTTCGTGAAAGCTGAGTTTTGACATCGCATATTCATTGTTCTCTTTGGGCCAACTCTTTTCACCCACAGAGCAGCAATTTTCCTTTAACGTTTTGGATATTGAAATAGGAAGGAAATATATTGTGAAAATCTATTCCCCTCTTTCATAGTCAGGCTATGCAGACCGAATAAATGTGACACCGAAGGCAGCTGATCATAATCACGTCAAGGAAATCATCCATTCCATTAAGAAGACCTGCACCATAAATAGACCAACACGACTTCTGTTGCCTTAAAGGGTCATTTTCCATCTGAGACCCACAACTGTGGATGGAAACTCAGCCCACGGTGGCTGCTACGAGCATCTGACGAGTGATTGTTATTAAGTCTTCTGAATTTTAAATAGCGATACGTAAAGTGTGTAAAATAATGATACTCTGAGCATAGTTCCGTGGCATGGATTGGGACATATTCTGATGATCTTTTTTTCCTGAATGTCTCATTAATTTTCTTTCCTTTTTTTTTTTTTTTAAGGCAGCTTGTTCTAGTTTCAATGACAGGCTCCCATGGAAAGAGCATGTGCAAATGATCTTTCGTTAGAAATGAAAGGGCACGTCACAGATGCTTTCGCACTGTGCGTTGTGAAGAAAGCATTCGCTCTTCACATGGAGAAATAATTGGCTCTGAATTAACCATGCGATGAAGACTCAAACGTGATTTCCAGGGCTTGGGTCCTTCGGCACCTTCCGTTCCTGGCACAGGAGAGGCAGGGCTGCCAGGCTTTCTTCTCTCTCAAAGTGCCATGTAGTGAGTGACATGGGACATGTTTTGAATCCTAAGCGGGTGTCATATTTGGGGGCCACAATGGCAGTTACTAAATCAACCGTGACCTTATTCCCTTTGACTCATTTGGGATCCAGTTTTGGAGCTAACAACCATCGATATCTCAAGTACAGTGTCTTAGGAGAACTGGTGACATTAAATACCTCTCTTTATTACATTTATTCGACAAGCATGTGTCACTTGCCCCCCAATGTGCCCTGTGTGGTGCTAGAGCTGGGGGCTAGGCGTGAAGGTGCAAAACCTAAAAGGATGTTTTATTAAACACCTGTGTATTTAAAACCTTAAGGTGTGTTTTTTTGAGTGGATCTATTAAATTGTGCTTTGTAGAGAGAATCCTGGGATTCTAGATGGCACAGAGGTCCCTGCCGTGGCAGCTCAGGCTGCTGTAATGAAGTAGCACAGACTGAGGCTTAAAGAATAGATGTTTATCTCTCATGGTTCTGGAAGCTGGAAGTCCAAGGTCAACATGCTGGAAGATTTGGTCTTAGGAGGGGCCGCTTCTTGGCTTGTAGACAGACGGTCACCGTCATGCTGTGTGCTCGCGGATCTCTCTGTGGTGAAGAGGGGGAGAGGAATCTCTTTTGTCTCCCCCTCCTCCTATGAGGGCGCTCTTCCATCTCAGGGGGCCCCACCCTCATGAGGTCCTCTAAATCTATTTTCTCTTAAAGGCCCACTTCCAAATACCGTCACTTCGGAGGTTAGGGCCTCAACGTATGAACTGGAGGGGCCACACACATTCAGTCCCTAAGAACACCCCTCAGAGGGGGACCCTGCCCAGGAATCACCTGGAAACAGCGGGGGTGGGGGGATCTCTGCCTGAGCTCCCAGAAACCTGCAGAACGGAGGGAGCTCTGCTCTGTGGGCCAAGCCCCTCCCTCCCTCTGGGCCGGCCCGTGGGCAACTTCCAAGGACTTCGCTGGGGCCAGGTCTGCTGAGGGCGGGAGTTCTCGCTCCCTTTGCTTAATCGGGGTGCAGTGGGACACCGCTTGGAGGTGTCAGCTGCTCACTCATTCCCCCACACCTCTCCTCACTCCCACCTACCACTTCTTGGCTCGTAAGGCCTTTCACCTCCTTTTCTCCTGCGGCTGTGTTTCCGAAAGGAGAGAGCTACTCTGTTATCTGTGACAAGGAAGAAGCCCTTGCAGAAGTGAAGCTCGCCGCCCACGCCCCCAGCAGCACGAGCCCCGGGCTCCTCCCAGTCAGTTCGCCCACCCACTGCCCCTCCCGGCCCATCTCCTGGATACGCCCCTGGTGTCCTTCATGCATCTTCCTATGTTCTGAGCAAGGCCCTGGCCATGTGACCGACACTCCTTAGTGAGAACAGTGGGATCGGCGCTTTCTCTCAGCAGCTGTCCTGCCTGCACCCGTGTCCCTGTTGTGTATGCGACAATGCGAGCGGGCGTCCCAGATGTTCGCAACGCGAGGACGTGGTTCGGTGTAAATGCCCCGACTCTGTGCCTGACCGCATTCCCTTCAGGTCCCCTCTACGGCCCTCACTGGCGAAAGTGGACTCGGTGGCTGGAGGGCTTCACAGGTGCCTGGGGGTCCGGGGCCCAGACCTCGCCGCGTGTTCTGGTCTCTTCCAGCGTGTCCCGGGCTGTGCGGCTTTGGCCTCCGATACCTGCGGGATTTACAAGCAAGGGCCTTGTCCAAAGGTGACACGGCAGAGCCTGGTCAGGGGAACTCAGCGCCTTGGTCATGAGGTCTCTCTCACCTCATGACACAGAAAGTAGCTCAGCATAATGGGAAGTGCAATGGGCTGGTGGCCGAGAGGCCCTACTGCTTATCCCAGCTGGACTACTAACTGCTGTGGGGTCTTGGGCGGCTACTCTGGGCCTCAGTTTCCTTTAGAACTGTGGTGGTCTATCGGGGCATAGTATCCCTGTTCCCTGCTCCCACTGGCTGTAGAAGCTTCCAGAAGGTTACTACCCATGGCTGGAGTCACTAACATGCAGAATCCTGTTTATTCTGGTTCTCCTCGTATAAAACGAGGGATAAAAGATATCACTCATTTTCCAATTGTCCTTACAACAGAATCCTCTCTTCAGATAGCAGAGGTAGAAACTGTACTCACAAGCACTGTCATCCTCATTACCTGTGGAGCCTGTATTTGCAAATTTGCCCACTTGCTAAAATTTCTCTGTAACTTGAAAGTCGATACTCAGTGTCATTGACCCGTGTGCGTCGATGTGGCTGTTCCAGTGGCTCCATGCGCATGTCCCAGCCGAGGTTGAACAGGGCTCTGCCTCTTTGTTTCAGCCTCCTCGGGAGATGACCAGGAGGTGGAGATGGAAGGTCAGGGGCACGCGGGGCACGGAGCTTCAGCTCAGGGGCCCTGTGACCAGGCTGGCATCCCCCCCCCGGACCCTGACAGTGGGGCCGCCTCGGCAAGTCACGTCACACTCTGAACCTTGCTTGTCTTCTGTAGAACAGAAAATCGGAATCTACAGGCTGAGCTGTTTGCCCCATTTGAGATTATAATCTTTGTGAGTGTGAGTGTGCGTGTGCGTGTGCGTGTGCGTGTGCGTGTGTGTGTGCTTCCCCTAGAAATGGTAATCCAGAATTCATGAATATAGAGTTCAGGTGACTTTAGAGAACATAACCACGGAGAATAACCAGGATCAACTGGAAACCAGAGGCCGAGTTGGCCTGGAGCCCTGGTAGCTGACCTCTCAACCTGGATGTGGGTGTGGGGAACCCAGCTGGGCCAGGCCTGGACACGTGACCCAAAGGAGCCCGTCTGTGATTGTTAGGCCAGGGGGCTGGACCCCCCCAGTTTTAGGGACAAACTGCCCAGCTCAAGTAGGGCAGGACATGTTCCTTCCTGAAGATTCCCCACAGCTCTTCTGGGGGGAGGGGCTCAGCAGAATCAAAGGACCCAGTTCTACCCGTGTGGTCGGGATACCAGACCCCGAAATCCTCTGCACTTGGCTTTCTTCTCTGTGTCCTTTCCTGGAATGAAGGGTGGCCACTTGAGCATTAAACGTCACAATGTATGTGTATGTGTGTATGTGTGTTTGTACGTGCGTGTTCATGTGTGTATGTGCATTTGTGTTTTGCGTGCTATGTGCATGTTTGTATATATTGTATCTCTCCATATCTGTTTGTGCATGTGTGCACGTGCATTCATACATGTGCGTTTATATGTATTATGTTTCTCTATGTATGCATATATGTGTTTGTGTGTACACACATGGGTGTTTATGTATGTGTACATTTGAATGTGTTTGTGTATGTGCATGTGTTTTTGTGTTATTTGCACGTTTGTATATATCATTTCCATATATATGTGTTTGTGTATGTGTGTTTATATGTGTACAAGTACATTCTTACATGTGCGTTTGCATGTGTTATGTTTCTTGATATCTGTTTGCCTTTGTGTTTGTGTGTACACACATGGGTATTTATGTATGTGTACATTTGAATGTGTTTGTGTTTGTGCATGTGTGTGAGGGCACTTGTGTGTATGTTGGAGGTGGGATATTATGATTCAAGGGGCAAAGGCAACCAGGACAAGGGGTGAATTTAAAGGCAGAAAAGAGACGTGAACGTTCACGGCGAGGTAGCTTCCATGGCTAGAACTGACTTAAAAGAGGTCAAAATCCTTTCCTATGTCAGCGTTCGAACCACCGCCCAGATGGCGTCTTCTGCGTGATCACAAGGAGACAGATTCCCTCCACTTCCTTTTATCGTCAGCTTCTCTCTTCCTCCTGCACCTCTCCCTCTCCTGCACTGCTTCCTCTGCCACCACCCCTCCCCTGCCCAGGTCCCGAATGGGTTCTTTGCCGATAACTGTGGCTTTAAAGCCAGCTCCTGCCACATGTCCCTGCCCTTGTGCCCAATCTCACTGTCCTATTTTATTTGTAGAGAAATGAGACCTTCACTCATCCCCAGCCACCCGGTGGGGGTCGTGGGCCAGTGGCACCAGGTCCTCCTTCCATCCCGTGGCTCTGGGAGCCATCCCTCAAAGCTAACCCCACAGGAGACAGTAGGGGTAGCCAAAGGGCAAGGCAGGAAAATGAGCACATCCAGCAGCCTCGAATGGGAGGACACCTGCGTCAACCCCACAGTGTAGAAGAGCATGTAGGGTACCGTGCTGATGCACGTTCATTCATTTTTAATGCGACAGGTTGGCTAGAGGGGTCTGAGGCACCAATGGGTTTCTTTGCCGATAACTGTGGCTTTAAAGCCAGCTCCTGCCACATGTCCCTGACCTTGTGCCCAATCTCACTGTCCTATTTTATTTGTAGAGAAGTGAGACCTTCACTCATCTCCAGCCACCCAATGGGGGTCGTGGGCCAGTGGCACCAGGTCCCCCTTCCATCCCGTGGCTCTTGGAGCCATCCCTCAAAGCTAACCCCACAGGAGACAGTAGGGGTAGCCAAAGGGCAAGGCAGGAAAATGAGCACATCCAGCATCCTCGAATGGGAGGACACCTGTGTTAACCTCACAGTGTAGAAGAACATGTAGGGTACCGTGCTGATGCGTGTTCATTCGTTTTTAATATGACAGGTTGGCTAGAGGGGTCTAAGGCTCCGGTACCATTCTGAGGGGTGGATTAGGCACCTTCAGTACTCATTCATTTTCTCACTCTTTTGACTGATAGCTCATCACTGAGTGCCTACCTACTATGTGCCAGGCATTGTTCTAGGTGGTCAGGACCCTGGACTCTCCCCCAACTTGGTCACCCAGAATCACCAACTGGCCTTGGAGAAAGGGACTGTGTGTTTGGGACCAACAAAACACCCTACTATTTGGGGTCCTCACTGACTGCTAGGAAAGCCCGTAACTCATGTCTCCCTCTCCCTCTCGGACCCTTCCAGGTCCGAGGATCTCTGGGCTGCCAGGGCTTTGGGGGTGGTGATCAGTCCCTCTTGTCTGAGGAGGGTTGAGCTGACAGTCCCCAGATTCTTCTTGCTCCAGCCAGAGCCACTCAGTTTCTGTTTTATTTGTCAGCAATTTGCCAGACTTTAATGGGCAATAAGTTTTAAGTGTTTTTTTTTATTTTTTTATTTTTTTGTTTCATTTTAAAGATGGAAAACCCACTAGCCTACCTTCTCAGCTTCGTATTTGGGAGCAACTTACGTGTGACTTTCTAGCAGTGCCTTAGTCTCACCAAAGGCAACTCGCTCACTTTGTTTTCCCCTGGTTTTATCTGGGGGATAGGGAGAGTGGTAATTGGTAATAGCGTACGCAGAGATCCCTTTATATATTCAAAATGATTTTCTATACGATATGTCTTTAGATATATGTTTCCTCTCTCAATAATGGGCAAAACAACGATGGCAGTTTCTGGAAGAAAGAAGCAAACGTTTAGAGCAAGTTTAAAGGGATGGTTTCTGTGTGATGATAGAGTAGGCCACAAGAATATATTTCTTTAGCACAGTCACATTATTAAAAAAAAAAGTCTGTATAGATTTGGGTCTTCAACATATTAATAATTAAACAGGATAATCAAATAAATATTGCAGCAATATCCCCGTCCCTTCTTCTTTTCCTCATGGACACTTTGACAGTTTGCTATGCGAATGGCTGACAAATCTGTTTACCACTGAAAAATAAACTGCTTTTCTAACCCAAAGGAGCACCCGAGCAGTGTCTGCTCTTATAAGAAACCCTAAGATATATACTTTGATTAAAAGAAAATGTCAACAAAGGGAAATATTGGGCTTTTCTCCCGACTGCTGCCAGTAGCCCTAAAGCAAAGATTGAGACCATGAGAAATTAAAAACGACTACAGAAAAGGCCCCAAACCCCACAGCACTTTGTACCTCAAGGTGCTGAAGGTATATTTTGTACAGAAGCAAAACTTTTTTGATAGATCTGAATTTCATGCCTATTTATTTCCTCCTTCATTTAAAAAAGTATTTTGTTTGTGCTAATTTAAAAATTATCATGATATGGTTCAGACGGAAAAAAAGGTTCATGTTATGTATCTACGATTAAGATGCGAAGGGTCGTTAACAGCCACGTGCTATCATCCAGCTTAAGAATATTGTGAGAACTTGATGGTCATAGCTCCTTCTTTTAGCCTTTGAGGATAAACACTATCTCGATTTTTGTGTTCAACGCTCTCTTGTTTTTTTTGTTGTCGTCTTACTACCTAAGTATAAATCCTTAGACTAGATGGCCTCGTTTTGTATTTTTGACCGTTACATGAACAGTATCCGACTGTATTTATTCTTCTGTGCCTAACTTTGTTTTGCATTCCATGTTTCTTAGAAAAATCTATTGGTGTACATAATTGTAATTACTTCATTGTAATAACTAATAACTAATTGTATAGATCTTTATAACTGATCTATAATATTCTGTAGAATGAATGGGTCACGATTTATTTATCCCTTTCCGCGTGAAGGACATTGATTTTAGTTTCTTTGTTTTTTGGTTTTTGCATGACGAATAATATTGCTAGGGGAATTCCCGGGCATGCTCCCTGGTGCTCCAGGGTGAGTGTCTCTAGGGTGTATTTCCTAGGCTAGAATTGCAGAATCTTTCAGTGTGTTCATCTTCAGCTTTACCAGATAATGTCAAATTGCTTTCCAAAGTGATCGTAACAATTTACCCTCTCAGTAGCAGTATATAAAAGCTCCCTTTGTTTTGCAAACTTGCCAACACTTGGTCTTTTAAACTTAAAATGTTTACCTTTTTAGGGGGTATAAACTGGTATTCATGGTGTAGGTTTAATTTGCATTTTCTAGATTACTTTTAAGGTCGAGTATCTTTGCACATTCAGCCATTGGCCATCGTCTTCATTCCCGGAGAAATCTTCATACCTTTTGTCCATTTTTGTTTTAGTTGTCTCTGTTAATATTTTATGAGTTTTTTTACAGATGCTGGGCACTAATCTTTTTGTCGGTTATATGGGTTGTATATCTTCTGGCTTGTGGCTTCGTTTTTAATATCTTTAGATTGTTGTTGGATAAAGAGATGATCTTAATTATAATGTCAAAATTGTCAGTATGTACTTTACGGTTTGTTCTTTCTGTATATTGTGCCAGAATGCCTTCTCCACCCAGAGCTCTGACGATGATCGTATATGAAAATTTTAAAGTGTTGCTTTTTAAAGTTCATTCTCTATGCTGCCCGGAATTAATTTTGGTTATGTATTGTGAAGTACAGATCAAATGTTATTCCCCACCATTTCTGAATAATCTGTTGCCTTCCCACGATCTGCAATGTCGTGCCTGGACTTTCCATCGTATTGTATTGGTTTAATGACTAACCCCCACCCCGCCCCCATTCATACCCAGGTACAGAGGGTGAAGTTAATCATCAAAGGCCTCAGGTCGGGGCCTGTTGTTGTTATTGGTTCATGCCATCTCCTCTGTTGCCTACTCCCTCTTTCTCTTCCTGATCCCTCTTCTCTCTTCCTTCTCTTTTACTTCCCTTTTCCATTCCCATTTGCCTCCTTTCCCCATCGGCAATCTTTCTTAGCAACACAGTGTGTATCTTTTTGCTTTTGTTTGTATACGTTCTTATAAAAATGTATGTACATATAGTACCCACATGTATGTGTGTGTGTGCGTGTGTGTATATGTAGTCAGGTTTATTTAGCTATAGTTGACATGTCATAAAATTCACCCATTTTAAGTGTACAGTGGGATGAGTCATGACAAGCGTGTATAATCATGGAACTACCACCACAAGGTACAGAATATTTCCATCACCCCAAAAAGTGCCTCCATGGGTCTTTGTACCCACTTCCTTTCTTCTTCCCCTAGCAACAACTGATTTGCTTTCTGCCTCTATATTTTTTCCTTTCCTTTCCTTTTTTTTTTGCCCCTGATGTTTTGTTTAGATTTGTTTGGCAGCAGATGAGGGTGGATGGGTTTTTTCTTTTCTAGAATTAAACATAAACAGAATTATTTTATTGTCTTACGTGTCTGACATTTTTCTACTTGGTGTCATGCTCTTGATACTCACCCACATTATATTATGCCTCGGCAGTTCATTGCTTTTCATTGCTGAGAAGGGTTCCATTGTATGGATATAATATTATTTGTTTATTCATTCACTGATTGATGGATGTCTGGACTGTTTCCTGTTTAGGGGCTATTGTGAATAAAAAAGTTGTCAACATTATGTACAAGACTTTGTGTGGACATGTATCTTCATTGTTTTAGGTGGCTATCTAGAAGGAGGATTTCTGGGTTGTATGGCAAGTATATATTAAACTTGATTAAAAATTGTCAACGTGTTTTCAAAGTGGTTGTATACTGTGAATTCTCACCAACCAGCAAAGAATGAGAATTCCAGTTTCTCTGCATCCTCACCAATACAAATATTGTCAATCTTTTAAATTTTTGCCATTGTAGTGGCCATGTTGTAGTATCTTCTTGTATTTTAATTTGCATTTTCTTAATGACTAGTTATGTTGAATATTTTTTTCATGGGCTGTTTGCCATCCTTAAAGCTGAGAATTTTTGGTTCAAATCTTTTGCCTATGATGTTTTTTACCACCTGATTTTCTTTTTCTTATTGAATTGTAAAAGTTCATTACATTTAACTAAAAGTCCTTTATCAGATGAATGTTTTGCATATATTTTCTCCCAAGACGTGACTTGCCTTTTTATTTTCTATCAGTTTTTCAAAGAGGAACAATTTTAAATTTTGATTCATCAAATCAAATTATCAAATTTTTCTTTGATGCTTTAGATTTCTGTGCCCCATCTGAGAAATATTTTTTTAAAATTCAAGTTCAGAGATAGGTTTTCCTACATTTTCTTCAGGAAGTTTTATACTTTGAGCTCTTACATTTAGGTCTTTGATCCATTTTGAGTTATTTTTTTATATGGTATGAGGCCGAGTTTAGATACAGCCTGCTGGGACTTTGAGGTTGCATTATATATGTAGGTTAATTCAGAAAGAAGGGACATCTTAACAGTATTGATTCTTCCCATCCCTGAAATGGCATATCTCTCCATTTATTTCGGCTTTTAAATTTTTTTCTCAGCAAAGTTGTTCAGTTTTCAGTGTATTTTCCTTCCCTTTTGTTTGTTAATTGTGTCTAGAAATGCAGTTGATTTTTGTTGTGTACCTTGTATTTTTCAACCTTTTAAAATCCCTTAGTAGTAGTAGAAGTGTTTTGGTGGATTCCTTAGAATTATATCATGTCACTGTGAAAAAACAGTTTTTTCTGTTTTCCATCCAATTTAGTCCTTTTTTTTTTTGTCTTGTTACACTGGGTAGATACAATGTTGAATAGAAGTAGGGATGGACATTCTTGCTTTTTTTCCTAAATGAACATATTCCTGTATGGAATTTTGTCAAATGCTTCTTCTGCATTAATTCGAAGTGATCATATGGCTTTTCTTTTTAAACTTGTTAATACAGTTAATTATAATGATTATTTTCTTTAATGTTAAATCAATCTTAAATTCCTGGGATATGCCTCACTTGTTCATGGTGTATCCTTTGATAGATTTGGTTTGTTAACATTTTGTTAAGGATGCTTTCGACTATGTTATGTTGACTTCCTATTGCCTCTGTAACGATTTACCATGAATTTAGTTTGGTATCATGGTAATTCTGACCTCATAAGATCAGTTGAGAAGTATTCCATCTTCTATTTTCTGAAAGTGTGTGGGTTGATCCAGTATAATTTCTTCTCTAAGGGCTTAGTAGAATTTATCAGTGAAGCTGTCTACTCCTCAGCAAATCCCTTCCTGAATCTCCAGTCTAGATCAAGGCCTCCAGTTAAACTTTCTAAAACACCTTGCGCCTTTTCCTCAGAGCACCCAGTACGATTTCCATTGATTTATGTATTTGTGTGATTATTTGGTTCATATCTGTCTACCAAGGTATAAGGTAGGAGAACACCTGTCTCTTTCACTGATGAATCCCCAGAATCTGCCACTGAACTTGGCATATATTAGTTACTCAGTACCTATTTTTTGAATGAATGAATGCATTCCTGTTCCACGAGACTCCCTTATAGTTTTATAATAAATTCTCTCTCCCCCCTTTTTTAAAATAAGAATACTTTTATTTATTTATTTATTTATTTATTTATTTATTTATTTATTTATTTATTTTAGTAGTTGTCCTTTTTTTTTTTTTTCAGCTTTATTGAGGTATAATTGACAAAATAGGAAGATTTTTTGGATTAAGTTAGCTCAAGTTGGTTTCTCTTTCTGGTAACTGAAAGTGTCTTAGAAGTGGTCAGGGGAAGGCTATTACTTTGTGGAAGGAGGAGGCCGATATTTTGTTTCACGGTTAAGTATAGATAGAAAGCTCCAGGCGTCCGAGGATCATGGGAAAACACAGCAATAGGAAGAAGCCAAGTGTTACGGGCTGAATGTTTGTGTGCCTTCAAAATTCATAAGTTGCAGCCCTACCCCTCAATGTGATGGTGTTTGAAGGTGGGATCTTTGGGAGGTGACGGGGGTTAGATGAGGTCATGAGAGGGTTAGTCAGGGGTTAATGTGGGGCCCTGTGATGGGTTAGCATTAAGGAAAGGCCATGTGAAGACACTGTGAGAAGGTGACTATCTACAAGACAGCAGGAGAGCCCTCACCAGGAATTGAATTTGCCAGCACCTTGATCTTGGACTTCCAGCCTCCAGAGCTATGAGAAATAAATGCCTGTTGTTTGAGCTACCCCATGTGTGGTATTTGTTTTAGCTGCCAGGGCTGCATAAGACAAGTCACATGCTTTCTGTTCCATTCATTCTGCTCAGGCCTGTCTAGACCAGTGTCCACCCTGGAGCTGCTCTGTGGGCATGCAAATGAGCAAGGCCAAAGAAAAGATGCATCAGAGGTGTCAGGGGATGAAGGGGTCGAACTGAAGCCGTCTGCAGCCTTATGTCCTCTACACCCTCCGTGTCTTCACCTGGCTTCTGTAGGTGCGTGCATCGCTTCGCTCCTTCCCCCTAACTTTTCTCCTTCCTGTCCCAAAGACACAGGTGCACACGTACACACACACACACACACACACACCCCTCTCCAACTTTGCAAGTACATTTGCAAACACAGTAGATGCCATGGATAAAGAAAGTCTCTACTTTTTAACTCCTACATTTATTAAAATATAAAGAAATAAGGATCAGCTCAGAGCGAAATTTTACTTCCAATGTGATTTTTTCTTGGTAGGAATTCACAGATAACCTCAATTCCTTGGCTCGCCTCTACCACCTCTAACTTAGAGGGCTTAATAGAATGGTTTCAGGCGATGTAGAAATCCCCGTGGTGCTTGCAGCCAGACTTGTCTAATTCATTGCTGTTGCTCGGAGATCCGTCATCAACTACCAAATCCTGAAAATTTGCAAGTGATCCAAAAAAAAAAAAAAACCCTGGAGAAGAAAGTCAAGGAAAATAAATGCGTCCTCAGAAGGCCTTTGCCCGCTCAATTTGACAAGTGTAGATTATATTGTTAGAAATGCTTTCCAGTCTGCTCGGAAGGGTCCTTGAGAGGAGTCTCTGAAGGAAATGTGCTGTTATACACTGCTCTGCTGTTTATGAAATGACATGGATGCGAAATGAAAGGCTTATCGAGACATCTGGTCCACTATGCCAGGATGGGATTCCTTCTTTCTAGTACTTCATTCAGGCTGCAGTGTTTGGGCATTTTACTGCCTGCAATTGCTTACACACAGCAAAGTTGCACAAGGCCAGGGCAGAGTCCAGCATATCTTTAGATTTACAGTACTTGGTAATTGTACCCAGTAAATGCTTATCAAATGCTTTTTGAATGGTATTAAACTGATAGTTTATCTAAAACCAGATCTTTGGCATATTGAGTGTATTCTAGTTTGTTCATTAATTAATATTTATTATCTGCAATATATAAAGCACTGGTTATCTTATTATTTGATAAATTTTCAAATATACATGAAAACGGATTCATCCATCTTCATAAATATATACGATAAAACAATTGAATGCTTAATAACTGACCTCATGCTGCTTAGCTAAGAAAAATAGAATCAATTCTCTTTTAAAAAATGTAAAACATACTCTGTCTTGTCTCATTTTTTCCTAAAAACAAGTCTTAACAGACACTATAGGCAAACAAACAAAATGACTAATGAGAAAATTGAAAACTTCTAAACCTATAAAATGCTCTTTGTAATAATATATGACAAATCTTACAGAAAAATTAAAAAAGATATATCAGGTTCTATAAAATAGAGATTGAAATAATCAAGAAATTTAAATTTTGTCTCCACATGCACAAAATTTTATCAATAGGAAAAAAAAATTTTTTCAAAAATAAATACATAAACATGTCATGTACAGACTATTTTTAAAGAAATGTTTGCTTATGGGCAATGCCTGCATTTGGGTATGATGAATCTTGAAGACTGACCTTCAAGGGATTGTTATAAGGTGACTTCTGTGTCCCCGAATTGTTATTTTACTTATTTATTCTCCTCTGGAAACTGTGAGAGGAAAAGTGGAGATTTTTCTTAGGCAACACTGAATAAGGAATATGGTAAAATTGAGAATTACAAAAGCAGCGACTTGCCCGCTTAAACAATGCCAGAGTTCTTTCACATTCCTTTAAAATCTTCCCTGGAGTGTTATTAAAGAGAATTCCTTTCCTCAGAGCCCCTGTAGGAAACAGCACTGTGGCCTCCAGAACCAGCCACAGCCTCACCTGTCTCCCGGAACCGCTTACCTGTGTTAATTAGAATGCACTCGGTTCACTCGTGCTGTGACACCCTTTGAAATCTTCAGTGATGTAGGATTCTATCTCTTGATTTTAGTTAACAGTGCTTAGGGAATCCAAATCCTTAAATCCTAATTCCATATCACAATATATCTTTAATCCGAGTTCACACCGATCATTCTGCCATCACCTAGTTTTTCTTTGCAACGAGAAATCTCAAGGGAGAAAATGCCTCAGCAGATCGCCATGCAGAGCTGGCTTCCTGGGCTACGCTGCTACGCTTCCCAGGCTTCTTGGTTGACTTCACAGATTGCAAGGAACTTGTCAGTTTACAATCACTTATTTATTTATTTATTTATTTTTCATTTTTTATGCCTATAGGACCTGGTCTTCCTAGGTGGTCTCCCATCCAAGTATTAACCAGGCCCAATCCTGCTTAGCTTCCAAGATCAGACGGGATCGGGCTTGTTCAGGGTGGCATGGCCGTAGACCCCCCACGCTTCTTAACACTATGTTTTTACCATCTTGAGGTTCTTAATACCTACTGGACTAGGGACCCACATTTTCATTCGGCATCGAGCCCCTCAAATTATGGAGCTGGTCCTGTTGCTACCCGCCCTGCCAAGCAGAAAGCTGGAATTGGATGAAACACTGAAAAAGACTGCCTCGATGGGGCTGAGAACACAGTTTGGGTTTTTTGCTGTGTTTGTTCATATCTACTGAACAGAGTATCTCAGGGGAATCCCCATTCTTCCTGGGAAATAGAAGTGGGATCTCTCAAGCTGCTGGCTCTTACTCTTTACAACGTACCTGAAATCTAATACCTGCTCCAGGCAGCATGAAAGAAAAAGTTAAAAGAGGGAGAAGCACACGAAGGCAGCGAAGTGCCTGTTGCCTCACTCTCCCCGAAGATTTGGCTCCCCTAGAACACAGAGTATAGCCACGTATGTTAACGCCACTTAGTGTTAAATTCTGATATATCAAAGTAAATACGGTCCATATGTTTCTGAATCATTTATATCTAACTCATCAAAATATTATTCTTAAAGGCCCTTGGAGAAAAATCCAAGAAGCCTATAGACGTTTTCCTGACCACTTTATGTGAAAATTAAAAATAGAAAATTGAGCATTAAGCCAAATATCTGAAACCAAGAAGTCGTAGAATGTTGTTGAGGATGCAAAATGTGGCCAAGTGTTTTCGGTTAATCGGGGTGTCCGACTTCATGCTCTCCTGCTCTCATCTCCGGCTTAGACTGTCACTTTCAGCACAAATGTGGCAGCTCCCTTCAGCTCTGGCTGACTTGCACCGTGTGTAAGTCAAGATATACCAGTCACCTCCTCAAGACTGCCTGCTATCGTAACGCGTAGTCCTCAATGGTAGATCTAAACGGAGAGGATAATACATGGTCTCTGACGATCAGATGGCAGGCAGAGTGCCTTTCATTTCTGCCTCTGAGTTTTTGGCTATTTTAAGTGCATCTTTATCCTGTAGGACCGTGATTTTCGGAACCGGGTTTAAGTGCCCATTCATGCCACCGAGGCTGCCATTTGCTCTTTGCTTCCCATTTCGATCCCCAAGGTACACTCATCTGAGCCACAAGGGACTTTTATTTAGCAAAAGGCAGACTTACAACTCTATGCTCTTTAATGGAATTATGACATTGCCCAATCATTGTAACATTGCGATGATAGTATTTTTTTTTTTTTTTGAAACCATGGTGTGGGTGCAACCCACCCAAGGATAAGTTTACAGATATGTCTTATACATGTTTATACCCCCTTATACTTCTTAGCGCATTTCTTTACCACAGAAAAAATCTCTCAGTACATATTTCTATTATGAACACAGTACTTTCAAAACCATGAGTGGAAGCATAGATATTTTTCTTTGTTGTTGTTGTTGGTTTTTTTGTGATAATTTCTAAGTGAGTGCCAGAAAAAATTTTAAAAATCTTTTCCAGTCCTCGACACTATCAAAAAATTTTCTGCTACACAGAAATAGATAGGTCAAATAATCAGGCGTAGCTGCCTGTTTTGATCACTGATGTGTTCCAAGAGTTTAGAATAGTGCCTGGCATATATAGATTCTCAAGAAAAATGTGTTGAATGCCTATCATTAGGAATGGATGGTAGACATTTCTAGAAGCCTTGGCTCCTCACTAAGGATGAAGATTAAGATTTATCACCTACCTTAATCCCTTTTTGCCCTTAACCTAATTAAGAATAGAAATTCTCAAAAAACACACAAAAACTCCTTTTAACACAAACCACTGTAAGTAGGTCAGGTGTAGTCTCTAGACCTAGCATAGAACAGCTTTGGAAAATATTACAATTGATAATAAAACATAGCTGCTTGAATTTATTATTATTTTTAGGAAAGTACAGTAAAGAAGGGATTGACAGCTTTGGAAATGTATTTCCTTTTTCCACAGAGCTCAAATTATTTTTTTCTGCTACATTTCCTTCTAAATCCGAATCGGTTTATTTATACAAATACAGTCACCGTGGTGTCTGAAGCAACACACATCCATTATCATATCACTTATGTGACTATGGGGATAAGGTTTCTTTAATAATCTTTTGACTGCAACTCTACTATTAGCTTTTTCATTTGTTTTCCCAAAAAGGAGTTTTCAAAATTCGGAACAGAACCACGAGATCGTCAAGAGTGGTACTGGATTTTCCTCCTACATTCTTATTAATTTTTGTTAAGATAAATTTTATGACCTCTAAATGTGATCTTTGTCCCTACAATATCATTTGGGGTTGTATTTCAGGAGGCAGTGCAACAGTGACCCAGAATTTAGGACAGGGACGTGTCGCTGCCGGCATGCATGGACTCAACTTCCTTTTCTGTGCATGGGGCAAACACTGCCATTCAGCCCGGCTTTGCCTGTGGCTGCTGTGACCTCAGAACCCTCAGCATAATGCTGCCGTTGCCCACCAACTGCAGCTATTGGCTGTTGGCATCGGCTATCCGCCACCTTTACCCTAGATCCTGTTCAAAATGCCGCTCTGGAGAACACGTCATTTAAAGTCGTTTTTGTGTGATTAGAGTCAGTTTTAGTGGTGTTAGAGGAGATTAGGGCAATTCTGTGGGTGGTCTGGATCTAGACTGAGAGACCTGGGGGCTCTCTGCGGTGCAAGCACCCTAAAAACGGCAGCTGTTCGTTTTCTCTTTGAAAGAGTCTCTGCAGTGTAATGACGAGGAGCCACGCCCTTGTCAGTCAGTGCTGACTGATGATTTCATTAGTTCCTTTGTGTTTCACAGACCACTTAGCAGTTAGGTTTGGCTATGTGACCAGTTCTGGCCAGTGGACTATGTCACCCTTGGGCTAAGATAGTCAAGAGTGATCTCTTTCTTCTTCTGGGGCAGTGACTTTGTCACCCTTATTGAGTTGACAGCCTCATAAGTTGGAGGAACCCTCAATCCCTGAGTCGGCAGGTGGGAAACAGTCCCCAGAAACCTGCATTGGGCCTTTATTTCGTTGAGTTGCTGAGCTCAGGGCTTCATCTGACATTAATGTGCTATATGAGTGCCATATCACCAGCATGTGGCTGGGAAGGGCTAACTCTAATTTCAAGGTCTGACTGACCTAACCCAGCACAAGCCTTGAGCGCGCACCTATACTGTCTGCCTTTTAAGCAAGAAACAAAGGAAAAATACCCCAAAGAAGTGAAAACAGGAATGAGAACAGGTATCTGTATGCACGTATTCATAGCAGCATTCAACCCACATGTCCATCGATAAACAAAGTGTGATAAATACATACAATTGAATATTAGTCAATAATATTGAAAATTAATGAAATTCTGATACATGCTATGACGTAGGTGAATCTTGACAATATTATGGTAAGTGAGATAAGCCAGTCTCTAAAGGACAAATACTGACTTGACTCATGTGAGGTGCCTAGAATAGTCAAAGTCACAGAGACAGAAAGTGGAATGGTGGTTTTCAGGGGCGGAGGGAGGGAGAGAGGGAACCGTTTAGTGGTACAGAGCTGCATTTGGGAAGATGAAAACGTTCTGGAGGTGGACGGTGGTGCTGATTGTACTTAATGCTACCAAACTGCACAATTAAAAATGGTTAAAGCGGTCCATTTTATGCTATGCGTTATTTTACTGCAGTTAAGAAAAACAAGAAGGAAAAAAAACCAACGAGGAACAGAAAGCATTATTTAACTTCAGTTAAAAGCAGCTCTGATCCTTTCGTCTCTCTCGGGCAGATAATTCTCTTGTTTTCTCAGGTCTCTTTTCCCAGGTTCTCCATGCGAGCTTTCCGTGTAAGCGCCCTGTCCAAGGTTGTCGCCCCGTCTCTGCGACTGGACTGATGACGCTGGGAGTGCAGGGACTGGGTCTGTCTTGTTCACTGCTGTGTCTCTAGTGCTGACCGGTACCTGGAACGCGGTAAGGACGCACTCAGGATGCCTGAGCGGAGTGCAGGGACTGTCTCCTTCCTCCGTTTGTGCTCTCAGAAACTGCCAGCTGGGGGCAGCACTGCTCCAGTGAACTCCTCCTGGACACGGTGGGGATGCGGCCTAGGGTCCTTTCCATGCCAGCCTGGGACATGCAATTATGGACCGATTTGGGTGGAATTGTCCGTTTGCCATGTTGACAACCACCAAGAATGAAAGAGCTACCCTCAACGTCATTAGCCTTCTTTCATTACTTGTTATATATTTATTATATATGAATTCTCGATTATTCTTAAATCCATTCATTCATTCAATAAATATTTGTTAAGCACTTGCCATTATCAAGTACTCTTCTAGACAGCAGGTGAAGAAAAAGACCACAAGTCCTGGCCCTCATGGAGTTCACATTTTAGTGAGGGAATACTGTCCCCCACCTAGACAAATAAATGAGTGAATACGGAGTATATTGAGCTGGGGACAAGAATGGATGAGACAAGAGGACAGAAAGAGATAATTTCATTAAGTTCTTTTTTTTTTCCTCTGAAGTTTCATCTTGTTCTTTTGTTTGGGGCATATTCCTGTTTCTTCATTTCCTCTGACTCTCTGTGTTGGTTTCTAGATAAAACAGCCAGCTGTCTCAGTTTTGAAGGAGTGACCTTGTTTTAGAGATGAACCTTTTTGTTCAGTCCGGGCCTAGAACTGGTTGTCTCTCTGACCTTTGCGATGGTCCAAGCAGCCTGTTTTACTGTCAGTGGCTCCCAGTAGTTGAGAGTGTGTCAAGGCCCATCAGTGTCTCAAAAGGGAGTTTATCGGATTCAGGCTGATTGGAAGCCAGACTCTTAAGCATCAGCTTTCAAAGTATGTAAAGATATACAGTCCAGTGGGATTGTGAGCGTAAGCCAAGTGATCTAGAGGTGTTTTCTGGGTGGCGGCCACAAAAATCAAGGTGCCAGAGGACAATTCCATTTGAGCAAACAGCAAAACTTTGTAAAATCTTTCCCAATGTTCCATTCAACATCCCACCTGTTTTCAATCTTGCTTTATTCTCCAACATATCTACAACTTCTCCCCAAAATGGTTTGTCCTGAGGATTTGTGCACGCTTGCCCCTACCTTGAGCAGCTGTTTCTTCCAAACCAAGTCTAGTTTTTCTGGCTACTTTAATTCTCTACCAGCTCTATATACCAGTGGTGTGAATGTATGAATGTGAGTGTGAGTGTGAGTGTGTGTGTGTGTGTGTGTGTGTGTGAGTGTGAGAGGCTGTAAACACTAATATGTATTATTTTACAGTGGCAAACCTGAGGGTGGGATTGGTTAACAGGCATTCTTTGAAAACCATTTGGCCAGAAGTGCAGCCGTGTGTCACAGGAACTAGGAAGCCGTAAGTCATCTGCCATCTCCATCCTGCTCTTTCTGGGTCCACTCATTTCTTCTTCCCTTTGCAACCTTCTATATTCCCCACTCAGTTAACCTGCTTTCTCAGCTAGCCCTGTAGTCTCTGCTCTCCTTAACTGCAGCAGACAGACTGTCCCCACGGAATTCATGTATTAAAACCTAACCCCCAGTGTGATGGTGTTAGGAGGCAGGGCCTGTGGGAGGTGATGAAGTCCTGAGGGTGGAGGTCTCATGAATGGGTTTAGCGCCCTAATAAAAGAGACCCCAGAGCCCCCTCACCCCTCCTACCATGTGAAGATGCAGTGAACCAGGAAGCTGGCCCTCACCAGACACCTTGATCTTGGACTTTCCAGCCTTTGGAACTGTGAGAAATGAATTTCTGTTGCTTATGAGCCACCTAGTCTATGGTATTCTGTTATAGTGGCTCAAAGGACTAAGATAATATCTTTGCCTGGTATTTGGCTTTTGCATGCCATGTGCATCTAACTTTACATGAATCTTTGGCTCTAAGTCCATCCGACTGCTTCAGAATCCGTTTCTCAATACTGAATTCTTGCATGAGAAGAGCTAACAGCCCCGTCTAGATCGGGTTCTGCCTCCGCCAGATCTAGCATTTGCAAGAAGTCGCCCCTTTTGAGCTGTGTGTGAGGCAGACTTTAAGAAGGGATTGTCGATGGGAAGAAACGATGGGTGTCTGTGGTCCAACGACACAAGTCTATGTGGTTCGTAGTGACACTTAATCAATATTAGGAAGTTCCAGCTTTAGATTAAGACAATATCTTGAGCTCATTATTCCTCTAAAGCAACTAAACTAATCCTGTGAGCAGATTAGTGCAGAAGTGCAGAGAAGCTTACCCTGGTATACCTTGTTCATTCTGGCCCTTCATGATCGTAGGGCAAGTTCATAGCTGAGTTTTAACCTTCATTTTGGTATTCCTGGTTTTCACCCAGTTTGGTCAAAATATTAATATTTAACTTATAATGTCAGGGGTGGTTATAAACTGATTATAAACTCTAAGAAAATTTTAGGACTAGTGCAGACTCCTAAAATAAAAATGAGCTGCTTACTTTGTGGTGGTTCATTAACTCTGGGGCATTGAGATATTAATTAATTTAACAGCTTCAAAGCCATTAATTAATATTTATTGAGAACCAGAGAGGTACAGTTAATTTGGCATAATATAAAAAAAATAAAGTTTTTTGCTTCTAACTAATATGTGTTGTATGTTCATCACAAGACAACAATCATTTGCATCATTGAATTGAGAAACGAAAATGAAACCATTTTTATGTAGACAAAAAGTTAAAGAAAAATCTGTCTTTGTAGCTATTATTCTCTTAAATCTAATTGAGGACATCAGAAGTGCTACTAAAACAACTAAAACTCATCTGTCCTTGAAATATAGAAAGACAAGTTGACTGTGACCTTGGACCTAATTGTCGTCTTGTTTTTTTTTAAGAGGAAATTGAAGCCTAATGATGGGGCTAAGTGACCGAGTTCAAAGTCACATGGCCAATGGGGTCTCTTCTCTGAATATCTCATTTCCTTGGTGACTGTTGTGAGGTTGTTAGATTCTCTCTAGGTAGAGCAGAACGATGCTTGGTAAGAGGGCCCATCAGTTTTGCAAACGGGAGAGATGGTTTCCACATTATTTTTGGTGCTTCCCTAATTAGATATCTTAAGATTCCCAACACACAAGATGATGACCAACTTTATTTTATTTTTTAAAAAACCTTATAGTGTGTCTAAATGTGTTTTAAAAGGTATGTATTTATGTTATGTTCTTTTAAGTTTTTATTTTGTAGCTTCAAGTTGTATTCTCCCCCCCCCCGCCAAAACGAAACAAATTCACTTATCTGGGAGTGATAATCATTTAAGCAAGAGCTAGTGGGAAATAGGACCAATATGTAAATACTAAATACTAATCAAATCACAGACGAATAGGCCCAGGAATAAAGGATTCCCAAAATATAAAAGTAGAGAAAGAGCTTTCTAAATAAAGAACAAAACAGATTTTCATATAGATTAGAAGCATCGTGCTATAATCATTTACCTTTAAAACTAAGGATATCATAGATATAGAAATAACATGTAACACTAATCTTAAGAGTTCATCAGGATGAATTTTTGTATATATATTTATGTGTGTTATACGTATGTGTGTGTATATGTGTGTGTGTGTGTGTGTGTGTGTAACGACTACTCTGATCAATACCTATAGCATCCCACAAGATATCCCTTTCTAGTCTATGCTCCATCCTTACAAAGTTAACTACTGTCTGACCTCTAGCATCTTGGAGCATTATATTTTGTATCTAAAAGGAATTCAAGTTTTAAATTAGGAAAATCTCATAATTGATTTGCTATTTATTAATTTAACAAATATTTAATGACTATTCTATAATGATCTTTACACAAGTACTAGAGACTCAGTGGTAAATACAACAGAAACTATTTCTTACTATTATCAATAAGTCTATGATCATGTTTATTGTGTTTTGAATCTTTTTTCCCTTGTTTTATTCTAATTATGTATTCTTATGAAAGGTATTATATATATCAATTTCTATTATCCCATAGCTTTAATATTGGGTTTGAACTTTTAAAAAACTTTTCTTTGAAGTATAACAGGTTTGACTTTGGACATAGAAAGAATTATAAGAACAACAGGATGTAACTATTTCTTAGTCTATTGAGAATTCTGGCTGTCAGGACCAAACAGCCACAGTTATAGCCTCATCATCAGCACATGCTCGTGAAGGCAAAGTCACCGGACGGAGATAAGATGGGGTTAAGTTCTCGATACGAGTTATGTCCTGAGTCAGAAGAAGAGGGACCAAGGCTGGTTGTAGGAAGATGAAGATGGAACACCCCAGGACATTTCATGGGCAACAGCTATCTGTAGGTGGAGATAAATCTCCACGTCTCACTTCATTTTTGAAAAATTAATATTTTTTTTTTGCTGTAAGGGCAAAGTGGGTAGGTGAATTTTCATCGTTGTATCAGAGGTGTCCCTGCGGTCCCCATATCAAAACGATGACTGGATGCTTGCTGAGTGTATTTCCCCAGAAAAGAAGACTCTTCGAAGGTCACCATTAATTTCAGGTCCTATTTTGGGCCAGTGATCAGCCCTACCTTTGACAGTCAGTTTGTGGCTTCGTTAGAACTGAATTTAAATCGAAACACACACGTCTCAGTTTTTATAATCTTAATAAAAAGAGATATCTATGTTCATTTTTTCTAATAAACAATGGGCACAACTGAAAACAAACCAATCGCTCTCCATGAGAAATGGCTCTGGAAAATGGGACTTGATCTATGTAGATTTACGGGATACCCAGAATCAATCAACAGACTGGCCATTTACCATTTGCAGAAGCAGCTTGGAAAAGAAACAGTGGAGGAGTTCCCAGACTAATGTCCCAAGTAGCTGCTGAGAATTTGCTGTCTCTCATTTTTTCTCAGAAGGAATGGGAAGCTTCCCAGATGAACGTTTGTTTCAGACAATTAAATCAAGAGAGTCATGATTGACATGTTTTCATGTTACTCTTTCTTGGTTTCAAGTAGAAAATCTACCGGATTGGGGCTAATTTACAAATTAAGGGGTTTATTTTCTCGTTGGTTTGTGGACATAATTGTCTCCATTAACTTTGATGGGCGTTTGGGGGCCTGGTCTGAAGGGAGAATGGATGGCTTATAGAGGAATGCTGGCTCTGTGCTATTAAATCCATAGGCAGGAAATTCGGGGTACATTTCCACACCCAACTTCTACACCATGAAGAAAATAGAAGCTGTTTGAAAGCATTCACATTGTTCTCTATCGATGCCTTAAAAAGAAATGAAATGAAAGCCCAGTGTGCACAAGGACAATTTTATGTGGCCATCGAAAAGATTAAGAATCATCTTAAAAAACACCACGAACATTTCATTTTGAGTAATGGGGATATGTACAGCAATAAACGGGTACCGACAACGGAGTTCAATTTCTGCATCTTGTAACCAAGACAAATTCACATCCAAAAGGTCAGGTTGGCCAATAAAAACTTCCATAAAATTCAGAGTGGCAACCGAATCTCCTGAGATATGAATATGATATAGTATCAGGGAATGGTCTCACAGTGAAGATCTTTCTCTCTCCCTTTCTAAAATTGTATATCAAGAGTGCTCTATCGCATCTGGACAAGATAATGAAGTTATGTTTAATTATGAAGTCAGCTTTATTAATGATCTAACCATCACGTGGTGTTGTGTACTATGTGAAATGTTAAAGGGGCTCTGGTGAACAGAACTCTACTCAGGATATAATTCATCTCTACGGCTGTGACTTGTCTTCCTCACTGCCTAACACATATTTGGCACTCAGTAGCATTTGTCGACTGAAAACATGTGGAATTGGGTGATTACGCTATTCAATTCACTGTCCTAATTAAGAGAGTCAAAAATGGTTCTTGCTCTCAAGAAACCACAACCTAGAAGTGTCCTTTTTCCAGCTCCAATGGTTTATATCCAAATATAAAGCATATTATCCTAAGTGCAATATTTTTTTAAAAAGTACAAACCAGATGTAAAGGGAGAACATAGAAGGGAGCAGTGAATTCTGTCTGAAGGGATCTGAGAAGCCTTTGCAGAGGAAATACCAGTTCACTAAGACATCTTTGGATAGGGAGAAAAAGGAAAGAACGAGCAGATAATTAGAGATGTGAAGATGCACATCCTTTTCAGGGAATAGCGGCAAATAGTCTAGTGTAGCCAAAGTAAACTGGGTCTGCATGGGAAGAGAATAGTAGGTAGACACAGGTAGATGCAGGTGAAGGATGGTAGAGATGCAAGCTCCAATCAAATTGTAAAGGACCTTGAATATCATATGAAGGTATCTGAATGTTTTTCTTTTCTTTCTTTAATGGTGGAACAATTGATTTCTTAAGAAAACAAGGTAACGGCGTGATTCAATCTGAGTTTTAGAAGGATGACTCTTACATAAGTGCAGATAATATACTGAGAGAGAGAAAAAAGATTGTAGACAATGATGTTCATTCTAGCAGCCATTGTAATAACTTAGGTGATGATGATGATCTGAGCAAGAGTAGGATCCTTGGCAATAGGGATGGGGAAGTAGTCTGCCTAACCGTTCATCTATCCATCCTCCCATCTACCAGTCCACCTATCCATCCATCCATCCATCCATCCATCCATCCATCCATCCATCCATCTATCTATCCATCCATCCATCCACTCATCCATCCATTTGCTCAAGAAATGTTTGTGAAGTGCTGTAGCCAACATCAATACTTCCTGAACAGCCACTTTGTCTCCTTCATTTTTTTCAACAAACCTTGACTTCTTTTTGATATTGAGTGGCCATTTGCTTTTGGAGCGGCTGGGCTTTTCATCAGTCCTGGGCAGTTAATCTTATTTAGTCTAAATTCTTCCTTCCTTCCTTCCTTCCTTCCTTCCTTCCACATTTATTGAGGACCATCTAGTGTACAGGCACTGCCTTCCTGCCTTCCTGCCTTCCTGCCTTCCTTCCGTCTGCATTTATTGAGGACCATCTAGTGTACAGGCATTGTTTTCAGAACTGGGATCTAGCACTGAGATGAATAATTATGGTTCCTCTAATTAAGATACTCAGATTCTATTCCCGGAAACATTTCCCTTGACTGGAGGACATCGAAATTAACTGCATTCAGGCTTGTAGTGCTCATCCATATCTTTAACCTTTCTCCTAGGCACCCACTCAGCCTGGCAGTTAGGCAGGACCAAGGTGACTAATCATTGTTACGTGGGGTCACTGAGGCTGCTTGCAGTACAGGTGTCCTACTCACCATAACCTGAACAGATTTTGCTTGAAATAGAAATCAACTTTCGTTTTTACAATAACTAAGGTTGTTACTGGAGCATGACATAGCCTAGCCTGACTAATGCAGTGGTTGTTGCTAGTACTCAGGTACGAGCTAATCAGAGCCCAGGGAAAGGATAACCTGCTGTCAGTGGGAGTCAAAGGAGGACTTTGGAGATGATTCTTAAGCTGGGTCAGGAAAAATGAACGGGAGTCAGTTGGGCAGATGACTAAGTGAGAGGCTTTGATGGCGCGGGAACATCCTGGGCAAAGGCTTGGGGGCTTGAAAAGGCCAGCCATGTCTGGAGATTTCTTTGGCTGCCTGTAGAGTGTGTGGCTGGGAGGATGGCTTTCGTCAGGCTCGGAGTTAGTTCATTGCGCTGACTGCGGATGGTGTAAGAAAGAGAGAGTCCTAAGTAAAAGGAGCAAATCAAGTGGCAGAGCTTTTACTTAATCACAATAATTGGGGGCAGAATTAATTACTTCGGACTTTCCGCCTCTGCTGTCACTAAACACCATTAAATGAAGTGATTCAATCTATTAGGGTCTTTCAGACGATTCCCCCTGGGACCATGGAGATCTCTTTAGAAAGTTTAAACTTTGTAACGAATGGTGTAAATAGGGATTATCCAGGCAGAATTAACAAGAGCGGGCGGATGCCGTTTGAGCTGTATATATTTATAGTCTAAAAAAAGACACCTAAAAATACTCTTTGAGCAGTGACATGTTTTGTGGCAGATTTAGTTCTATAGAGAGGGACAATTACACCAATCACCAGGCATAATTATTTTTAAAATGTCTTCTCTGTGGCTCACAGACTTTCTAATGAAGAAGAACATGCTGTCACAGAGCTTAGACGTCTCGAGAAAATGAACAGGTGAGAGAGTGCTCTTTCATCGGTCTGCAAAACTAAAGAGAATTTCACCCTTCCCTCTTTATTTCCTGACATTTTTAAAAAGAACATGGTAACTAATAAGTGATTTCCTAACACTCACGACAATAAACTTTTCTACTTGAAGGAAATTATTTTCATATTTCATATTTCTCCCAAAGGGGAGTGCAAGGCAGCAAAATAATTTATTCAGTCTCATAACAAATATTCACCAAGCGCCTACTCTGAGCCAGGCAGTGTTCTAAGTGCCAGGGGTATAGTGGTCAACAAACTGGACAGAAATAGTGCCTGAAGAAACTTGCATTCAAGTGGGGGAAAGAGATGATAAGCAAATAAATGAATAAATATAAGAAATGTCAGAAGGTTTGAGGGGGCTATGTAAAAATATAAATAAATCAGGGAAGGCGCCTTGTAGGGCACGTTGGAGTTGTTTCCTATTATACAGTGGTCTGGGAGGGCTTCCCCTCAATAAAGTGACATTTGTGCAGAGGCCTGAAGGGAATAAGGTAAAGGTCATCAGGTGGATATCTGGGGAGAGAGAGATCTGGGCAGAAGGAGCAGCCATGAGGTAGGGTGATTTGGCATGTTGTAGGAGAGCTAGAAGGCCAGCGAGGTGCGATGGAGTGGGTAAGGGGAGATTAATGAGACATGAGATGAGAACAGTCTTGGGGACAGATCCAAAGGGCGTGCAGGTCACTCTAGGAACTTCGGCTTTTATGCTGGGTGTTGAGGGGGCCACTGACGGTTCGAGAGGAGTGTGTGGTCTGGCTCTTATGGGCTAAACTGTGTCCCTGGTAAATTTGCATATTGAAATCCGAACCCCCAATACGTCAGAATGTGACTGTATTTAGAGAGAGGTCCTTTATGGAGCAAATTTAAGTAAAATCGGGTCATATGGGTGAGCCCCAATCCCATATGACCGATGCCCTTGTAAGAAGAGGAGATTAGGACACAGACACACAGAGGGAAGAGGATGTGAAGATAGAAAGAGGCCTCTGGAGAAACCAACCCTGCCCACACCTTGACCTTGGACTTCCAGCCTCCAGAACTGTGAGAAAACAAATGTCTGTTGTTTTAGACCCCCCGAGTCTGTGGTACTTTGTTATGGCGGCCTGAGCAGTCTAAAAGCACCAACTTTTATTTTAAAACAGCTCATCTTGTCCTCTGGGTGAGTACAGACTATGGAGGGCAAGGGGCAAAAGCTGGAAAAACAGGTAGCTGCTATTTTAACAATCCAGGTGAGATGTGATGGTGCTTAGTTCTGAGAGGCAAAAGTGTGAAACGGTCAGATTTGGGAGATACTTTTGAAGGTAGAACAGAGGGAATTTGTTCTTGGCTTAGATGGTGGGTGCGAGACAAAGCAAGGAAGGCTGCCCCCAAGGTCTTGGCCCGAGCAACTAGAGAAATGGATGCTGTCAGTCACTGAGGAGCGAGATTGGGAAGGTGGTGTGGGAATCTGACATGCTTCTCTGAGAGCCAGCAAATGCATCATCCAAGCCAGGTAATGTGGACTATTAGAGCTTTAAGAGGCTTTGTCTACTGAACAAGCATCCAGTAGGTGACTCACAATGCACATTGAATAAACGAGTGGAGAGATGGAAGATGAGGGTTTTCGCTTTGTTCTTTTTGACTTTGGAGAGAGCACATTATCTTCCTGTTTGCATCTGAAAAAATGTAAATGCTACCACAGAGATAACGTGCTTGAAGCTATCGTTTTACACATTATGATGTGATGGCAGCTCAGGGGTTCACAGTGTAAAAATATAGGTGGCATTATTGTTTTGAGGGAATTTTCCAAATGTATTTAAATAGGACGTATAATTTGAATAACAAGACATTTGGTGTTCTGTCACCTGTCTAGAACAGTTCTTGGTCCTTTCCTCCCCGTAGGTGTTTATTTCATCTTATTTAGTCCATTTTCCCTGTCTACATCAGGGCTTCCAGGGGAAGCATCTTTCAAGTGTTACCCTATGTCACATGGCTAACTGACAGTGGCCACTCAAGGGATTCTGTCCATAACAGTGAAAACCTGCTTCAAGATGACACATAGTGTCCTCTGAAGGCACCAGAGCAAGTTAGAAAAATCTCAAAATTCCACCTGGCTGACACACTGTGACACAAACATGGATTAAATTTTTTTCAGCTGTGATTTTTTTTCCTTGATACAATTTTAGTAACATTTTAAACTTATAGACAACTTTCAAGAATAGTGCAAGGGACTCCTGAATACCCTCTATCCAGTCACCAATTGTTTATATTTTAGCCTGTTCTCTCCCTGTACACACACACACACACACACACACACACACACACACAACTTTCTTTCCCTGAAATATATAAAAGTTGGAGACATCATTCCCTTTTATCTCTAACTACTTCAATATGCAGTTTTAAAAAAGCATAAATATCCTATTACATAACCATACTATCATTATAAAAATCAAGAAATTTAACACTGATACAATGCTATCGTCTAGTCCACAGTCCAACCATATTCATTCTTTTCAGTGGTGGACAATGTCTTTTACAGCCGTTTTTTTCTTGGCTTATGATCTGACGATGCCTTTATTTGTCCTAGCTTGTTTTCCTTCTATAATAGTTTCTCAGCCTGTCCTTATCTTCTTGACCTTGACATTTTGAAGAGTAGAGGCCCTTTATTTTGTAGACTGTCTCTCTATTTGGCTTGTCTTCTGTTTCCTCATAATTAGGTTCAGGTTCTGCATTTTGGCAGGAATAGCACAGTGATGCTGTTGTGTCCTATGGGCACATTGTGCTGGGAGACACACGTCTGTTTGTACCTGTATTAGGGATAGTGACTTTGCTCACTTGGGGAGGATACTGTTTACCAGGTCCCTCCCTTGTAAGTTACTATCTTTCCTTCGCAGTCAATAAGTGATTCGTGCAGAGATACCACAAAACTTAAATAACCGTCCTGTTTCTCATCAAGCTTCCACCCACTAATTTTAGTGTCTGTTGATGAGTTTCTGTTTCCAGGTCGATTGACTTGTATTGGTTATCCATTGATGAATTTATGTATTCAGGTCAATTAAGGTGTATGATATCTATTGAACTAAACATTTGTAGAATAATTTTTTTTCTAGTTCTGTCTATAGAGTTCAGTGGATCATAAGTGAGGCACCCATGTACTCATGGCCTTCATTCATCATGAAAGCCATGATTAATTAAAATGCTCTGGCAGATGTCATAAAATTAATGGACCTCCTGGGAAGCTTAAGTGGTCTGTTTCAGCTCTTATTTAATATTTGAAGACTATCTTACAGCGTTGACAGTTCTGCGTATATAGAATGTACATGATCTACATATATATTTCTGGGTGGTATAAAATAAGTGTTATAAAATAAACCCTTGACATGTTTTCATTTACCTTTTCCATCCAAAAATGGAATGAGCAACATTCTAGTTACTTGACGATTTCATTTATGTTTTAATAAATTGAAATGTTGCATAGCTAAATGTAAAAATACCACTTTCTAAGCAATTTTAAGACTCTATTTCTTATGACAACATGGAAGTATATAGATGCCATCACCCACATATGTACATGATGCCTCCTCCTCTTTTTCCTGGTGTGTAAGTTTTATATTATAGAGAGCATACATTACACTTTTTCCCTCAGTTCCGTGACAACTATGCAAAACCAGGAAAACCAAATTAAGTCACAAATTATTTATGTGTTTCAATGAGAATTCATGCAAAACAGTGAATATCATTGACCCAAGAATATCGGACCAATTCATAAACAATGTCTTATAAATAATACAATTACTTTGTAATTATTCAACAAAATGAAAAAAAAGTTGTTCTCAGAAGTTCTCAGTTCTCTTATATATCTCAATGGCTTCCAGGTAACCAGGTTTTCTCAGGTGACTGTCACATTTAAATGTCAGTTCTGCCCTGTCAGGGGGCCTGGCTAACTGGAAAACTTCTGGCTTAGCCCTGCAGAATCTGTTCGCCAAGAGCTGGCCTGTTCCCAGCCTCTTCCTAGCCCTGCTAAGTACCCACACAGACTCAGGGGCTTGCCTGAGGGGTCTGAATAAAAGAAAGAACAGAACGAGGACTTGCCAACATGGGTCGTGCGTGCAGCGTGACAGGCCACTCCCGCTGGGCCATTTGCTGGGGGCTTTCTGCAGGACTGTGTGCTGGGTGTGGTGGGCCTGGTTCCTGTTTGCACGCTGTTGTGGAGTTTATAGGCAAGTCTCAAGCATCACTTCCAGTGAAGAATGTCAGAGTCTTAGAATTTTTAATGTGTGTTTTTGTGTGTGTGTGTTGCAAGATCGAACTCACAATCTGTTCACAGACAGCAAGAAATGAATTATTAAACTCTGAGCTTTGTCATATGTGAGCTTTGTCTTAAAACGAGAACTCCTAGGGTACAGTTTGATTATTGTGGAAGGGGTGAGCCTGCAGAAATCTACCAGAGTGTGACAGCATTTCATTATGATGATGGTCCAGGGTTAAGCCTTTTTGTACTGACGGGAGATCCAGCGAATCTTCAAAGGGAGTGACACACACAGACCTTGTGCTTCTGCGGGGATTACCATCTCAAGGAACCCCTAGCATCCTCAGCCTGGACTGAATATCATTGCATCACAAAAGGCTTCTTTTCCAATGCGATCTGTACTTATCACGCTTTATTTACAAGAGCAGCAAATCTGGCCCCACATGAGTAAATTAACTCTTTGGTAATATTTGGTACCTGGCTGGGAGGCTGAGTAGTCCATAAGACAAATATGTTCTTTTTACATATGCATAATATGTACTTGGTAACATTTTCAATGTTCTTGAAGCTTTCCGATATTCACTCCTTTTTAGAAGAACTAAATTAGAGCTCAATTGCATAGTAATTTCTTTATACAGAATTGAACAAGGCATCTATAGATCCAAAGTGAAATCTTTACTCTCTCTGAGAGCTTGCTCATGGAGCCAGGGGAGCCCACTTGCCTTGTTCAGGCTGTCTCTATAGATACAGCTCTCCTCCAATGCTTTTTTATTGAACGAGTGGGCTAATAGGCCACTGTTTTATTAAGTGGAAGGGTTTATAGGCAGCTGGATAGTCAATAACATTGGCCATTCATAAATCAAATAATTAAGTCAAAGGAAGCCCACACAAGGTAGGCTGACAATCACATAGAAAGTAACTTCCCAAGGGCACTTCGGCTGGCTGGATTTATTTTGCGAGACTCCAGGTTGTTCTGGGTTTTCACTTGGTTGGAGTGATAGCTTTGTGTTTTGGGAATGTGCAGAAATACGCACATCACAGCCTGTAACTGGGTATTTGTGTTGACTCTCCCTCTAGAGTGATATCATGCTGTCACATTCAGTGAGCCGTTCACTCCCCAGGGGCACTCCACAAGGGACTTCTGAATCTGCCTGCACTCAGCCAGGGAAACTGAAGCCACCATCCGTACCTCACATTCCTGCAGAGCGTTAGCTGTTTCAGAGGGTTCTCACTGGCTGTTTTATTCTGGGGAAGAACAGGAATGTTCTCAGAGCCTTTTCTCATCAACCCAAGGCAAGGTCAAGGGCAGGAAGTCAGGGAAACCCCTATTAAACTTGGTACCATCTTTTCCTTTGGAAATCGTAATGATAATAATGCTGCCGCTTACGAAGTGCCTGTGACGTACCAAGTATTGTGCTGTAAAGTATACACGCACTGACTCAGATGCTCAAAGGAGCCTTACAAGTCAGGTAGTCTCCTTTACAGATGAACTGGGCTCTGTATCTGAAGTGCTAAGGCTGGGATTCAAACCTGGATCAAACTGCCTTCAATAAATATTCAGATGGAAGAACAAGCCAAGACCAGACACCTCTGAGGGTAGAGTAAAGCACCTTCTCTGTGATATTCTAGGCCTCGCTCCTCAGCTGAGAGCGTGAGCAGTGGATGCCAAGATATGGGCACATGAGTTTCACAGAGCTCTGTGGTCTCAAGAAGACAATAACTATTATTTGTGCAGTGTTTAGTAGGTGCTGGTCATTATTCTAAGCTCTTCTGTGTGTAATTATGCGATGAATCCTCACCTACGAGATAGATACTATAACCATCCCAATATACCTTCTTAGGTAGCCAGCAGGCTCCTCAATGTGTCAAATCTTGATGTGGCAATCGAAGCCCTATAAAATTCCATTTGTGTAGCACTTTTGGGTCCACGTGTGCATTACCTAGTAGAATCAGAGACAACAGTAGGTATTTTGGATTTAACAATTATCTGTTTTAATTACAAGGACTTTTAAAAAACTTAGTTATTATTTATTTTTTTTAAGCAAAAGCTTTTCAGTGGGAGGGCACAGAATCTCAGAAAATCCTTAACTCTTCAAAGGAAAATCTGAAGGAAGCCATTGCACCCCTGCCGCCTACTCAACACCAGAATTAATTCCTGAACAGAGGGATTCATTGCCGCCAAAGGGCCCTGCAGAACACAGGCCTTTATTTGTAACAAAGGGCATATCAGGCACTTTCACATTCTTGATCAAAAAATGCAATTTTTATCCCTTACAAGAACTACTGCGCCTCTTAGTTCCATGGTCTAAGGCGCCCACAGGATGTCTGAGGGAGGTTCCGAAGCCAGTAGCAGTTCACTTGTCAACGGATATAACAATCTAGTTATTAATTTACATAAAGTAACATGTAATTTAGAGTAGGACAGAAATGAAAAAACATCTATCATCAAAAAAATTAAATATTTTTAAAACTCATAAAATTATTTCAGATGTTCTTACTACTTAAGCAATTCATGTCCCTTTAGGAAAAATTAGAAAATTCACATAAACAAGAAGTATGTTTTTTTTTAATTGTCCATAGCCCCATGACTCAGAAAAAAATCTTTGGTGGTTGTTTTTCATCATTTTATTTCCAGGGACATCTGTGTTTTCCTGACACAGGCTAGCGACTGTGTGATTCACTTTGGCTAATTACGATTGCTAGTCAGGAGCTGCTCTGATTTCTAGTCATTTCCAGTGATCTCCCTGCTGAAGGAGGCTCAGAGGAAGGTGGAATGGTCGCCACATTTTTACCAAATGGTAGAAAAGAAAACGAGAATACGTAAACAGAGTGGGACTTAAAGATGGTCCAATTCAGTGAGACATAAATGGCTGCCTGTAAAGTGACACAACAAATTGAGAACAAATCTAGGACCCAACTACTGTCTTCACTGTAGTTTGTTCTCTATCTTGCCGGTGGACACCAGGAGTTCTGGCAATGACACACATATTCTCTGACTTGGCTTAATCCCTCTTTGTCTTCATCTCAACTCGAAGCAGTAACGTCCTTTGCCTCCTGTCCTTGGATGAGTGAGTTTTCTACCGAGGAGAAGTTCCACTTAGATCTCTGGTTTTTAAGCAAAGAGTTTACAGTGGAAATGTAACGGGTTTTTATATGTTTAGCTTTTGGCGTCCGTTTTAGCTTAATTCTCGTAGTAACAAGTGAGGGACATAGGGGTCGTTCGAGGGGACAAGACTCAACACTTGAGAGATGGTCACCCACTGCCGGTCAGGTGGCCATGGATGAGGCAAAGAGCAGGGGGTGAGAAGCAGCCCTGGGGGTGCTATAGACAGGGACTGATGGACAGGTAGCAACAAAAGGGATCAAGAAGCCAAATGACAGGGTCTGGGTTCAGGAGAATCTAGGTCATCTGCTTTTATAATTTAAAAATAGTGGTATTGATATTTATTGAAACATAATTTCTTCTATTATTTGGCCATTTAGACACATCTAAGAGTGACTATTGTTATCACCTCCCTTGTCAATTAATGTTTATAATTGACAAATCTAAACTTCACATGATGTGTGAAGTCTTCAAGCTCATTTCCTGTGGTGTAAGTATATTCAAATGATAAATATTATTTTATAATATTCCAGGGAAATAGGCTAAAATTTTAGAACTCAGTGTGGCTCTGTCAAGAGTGGAAAATATGTTTTTGGTTAAGTTGAAAAGAAGACGGAGTCCTTGGTCAAATGACTGTTAAAATATAAATAAGAATTGGAATGAAGAAAAAAATCCAGAGAGGATTGTATAATGTACCGTGCTGGCAATGATGCTAGTCATAATTTCGATGGCCAGGAAAAGTTGCAGTATTTCACATGCCATCCAAAGGCTAATGCCACAATTTATGGACCATATAAAATGTTTTACTTAAACTCCTGGGAAATTTAAAACCTATATATACCAAGATAACACTTGAGAAAATAAAGAACCCTGTGTTTTAATTCTGTGAGATAGTATAAACATTATTAATGGGTGCGAGTTCACAGCTCCCCGAGCTCTGCTGCCTCTGCGTCTTCTCCAACCCTAAAAAAAAGGACAAAAGCCACATGCACAGATTCTTGTAAAAAAAAAAAAATGTTTTTGGAGGCAGAAGGAGTAGAGGCAATGTGCATGGAAGAGCGAGGGACCCGGGGCCAAAGGTGGGACCAGGAGGGGCTGTTGGGGAATTTGGTTGGGGCAATTGACTGAGCGAATCCTGGGAGATTGGAGACTAGAGAAGGGTAAAGGAAAGGAGATGCTAATAAGCGTTGCAGGGAAGGATTTTCTGATCTCCCTTAAATGTTTGAGAGGAAAACAAGGATTGAAATTCCCATCTGGGCCCTTCCTCTTTCACTGTGACCCCAGTCAGCAAATATGCAGTGAAGGTCAGGGCTATAGAAGGACTATTAAAGCAAAGTGACAGGAGACTCGCTCCACCCTGAGGTAGATCCACCACGGAGAACAAAAGCCCATTGGTTCTGTGCTTAATGTGAATTGTCTTATTTAAGCCTTGTAACAACTGTCTCTTGCTGATGCTATTTGATCTCACTTCCAGGCAAGGGAAACGAAGACCTGGGCTGCACAAGGGGACCAGGTGCTGACAGATCCTATTCCATGTCCAGTATTCAAGGGGCCGGCCCCATGCTCTCACCCGTTTCCTTTCTTCCTAGACAAGCTTTCAGTTAAGGATCGATTCGTCTTTGTTCTTTCAATCTGGAAGCTGATCACAAGCCTTCCCCTTCTTTCCCAGGAGATGTTCAGCAGAAAAGATGGGCCATGAAGCGCCAGCCCTGTGTGGCTTTGAGGACCCATTTGTTGCACCTCAGGGGTCTTAAACTCTCTGCCTCCGATCTCCCCAAGTGAAAAACTGACATGAAAATATTCCTCTTCTCGGTCTCACCGAGAGCTTACGAAGGACAGCAAGTCGAGGAGAAAAGCACTTAGTGGAATTGGTAAGAATTAGGGTCGGTCCCACAATCATCTTGAGGTCCTCTAGTCCCTCTCTTAAACGAACACGTTGGAAAAGCAGGGCTTGGCAGGGATGCTGGTTCCATGGCCAGGGTAGAACTCGGAATCTGAATTGCACTTCCCCTGTGCAAGAATTGGAGGTGAGAGGAGATGAGGCCAGAAATGCTCTCCCAGGTGTCTACTTAGCAGGCAAAGGTCTTTGACTCACACGTGATTGTGGACTGGAGGGTCAGACCCCAGAGACTAAACTATCCAAACAGACACATGACTTGATGGAGCCTGCCCAGAGACACCTGTCCCGTTACACACACAATATATCCTTTGTTAGCTTCCTCTTCCTGAGATAAGTGGCCGTGGCAGTAATATGGACTTAAATTCTAGGCCTCTAATCAATTAAATTCAGAATAGATTCTCTTGCCATATTAATTTCAGAATAAACACATTCAGCAGAGGGGCACTTCTTCCTTTCTGAGTTTCCTTATAATTCAGGGTCTGCTTGGAGAGTAGTGATTTCTTTGATGCCAGAAGTTACTCAAACCCATGTGATGAATAAGAGAACTCAAAATATTTGGCAGTGGGAAGGTCACCTGATCTTGTGTCTTTGTGGTCAGGTAGCCTTGTGGCAGCAGCTTGCCTAACTTTCCTGCCTCTGAGACCAAGAAACTCAGAAAGTAAAACCTCTCCATTAAGAGAGTAATAATTTGAAAGAAACTTCTTTGCTTTTTGTTAGAGGTGATCCATGGCTGATTGGACCCAAAAGAGGAGACATATTGATTCGGTGTCCTCTGGCTGACTGTGGTGACATAATGAGGGTGACTGATCAAGCATGGGAGATAAAATCTTGGTATCTTAGCAAAAGAAAACAAAGTAAAACAGATCACAGAATCCAGGTTGAGACGGAGCAGTCAGTGAGTGATCCTGGGCATTTTGTCCTGGCGAGACCAACAGTTCGTTCATTTCAGACATAAGGCCCTTTCTTGGAGGTTCTGGAAAACTCCCTGAAGGCATTGTCCTCTTCTAGTTCAGAATCTGTAAATCTTCTGCAGGCTGACTTAGTGCCTAACCCTAAGAAGGAGAGAACACTGACAATAAATTCAGTGTCGCCTTAAATTACCCCCTTTATTTAAACATTTAAATGTGTTTCATTTGTTATTGTGGTTGGGTTGTTATTTTTAAGCCAGAATGCTTATCCATCCTTACACCATCTATTCTGGGCTCCCAGGAAGCAAGGAGCAGAGGCAGAAATCATCACTAGCTGTGGCTTTCTAAATTAGTTCAAGGGCTCCAAGAATCCATATGCACCCTAAACATTGTGCGCGGACTAGATAATAATGACTTCGACACTTATGTAAAGTTCGCTGATTTTACTACAAGGAGTAAGACACAAACTTGTTTATAAACATTATTAAATTCAGAGTAGCTTTTTGCCTTATTCAATGTGTACTGAGGTTATAATGATTAGCATGATATATTTTTTGAAAAGTATAAAGGGATTTTAATGTTGAAAACAGATGGTAGTGAGTGGAATGGAACAATGAGATTCAGACCAGCACCTAGCTCTCCAGACCCACCGCCAGTTTATTTGGTTCTTGAGAGTTGAACCTGTTCTGCTCACAGGGACCAGCAAGGATGGACCATGGACTCTAATGACTCGGGTATGAATTCCAGCCCTGCTGTTCCATTCCTAGCTATGCAACCGTGGCCAAGCTCCGAGGCCTCCGCTTGCCTTGGTTTCTCATCTGTAATATGGGCACAAGAATAAGTGTTTATCACAAATTTTGGAATTCAGTTAGTATCGAACAATCAATAACTTGTTTTTTTTTTAAAGCAGTGATAGCTGCCACTTTTTGTAAGAGGTTAAGACTGTGCACTTCGTTTTGATTTCACAGCACCCCTCTTCATGGGCAATGGATCTGCGTTGCTTGAGCTCTGCAATGGGGAATATTCCATAAGTGGAAAAACCTGCCTACCCACAAAGAACGAGATGCTGAAATGACCCCCAGGAAACAAGGCTGGTAAAAAGATTAATTTTTGTTCTGATTGGACAAACTCAGCCCATGTTTAATAGCTCCTTTATTTTTAAAATAGAAAGGAAGACGGGAGAAGCCAAAGGCTTCCAGACAGACTTGCCTGAGAGTGTGAGATAACCAACCAAGTGTGGCCGCTGAGCATTCAGGCTCCCGTCGGGCTGCCCGCCTGTGTCCTTCAACCTTGACAGCAGGTTCTGGAAGACAACCTGGCAACCCTCACAGTCCATTAAGACAGCAGATGCAAACACACTCAGAAGCCAACTGCTGAAATCAGGTTAATTTCAGCCTCATCTTGTGGCTGTCCTCTCACGGTCAATGTCAACTCAACCCAGAATTCTGCAAGGTTAGGTCACAGTAAAGCTCCCACTAATGGCCATTTCTCAGAAGGGTGTGTGCTAAATAAAGGCCAAGCTGAGTGGCTGTATGGCTTCTATTTGGAATGGAGATCGCCAGCCTATTATTAGGAGATGGAAGTAGCGTAGAACATAGAAAAGAGGAGACAAATGCTCCAAAGTGGAGTTGGATGAAAAAGAAAATGTCTTAGACTTGAACTTTTTATGGAACAACAAGATGTACTTGTATTTTGCCACCTTGACAGTAGTAGGTGTCCATGTGTAGAAACAGGAAGACAGAGTTGAGTAGTTCAATAATCACCACCAACCACAGTTGGATTTTAGATCACTCATCATATCTTCTTTCTCTATACTCTTTCTCTTTTTCTTAATGCTGTATTTTTAAAAATAATTTTATTTTTCAATTACATTTGGTATACATTATATTAGTTTCAGGTGTACAACATGGTGATGAGATATTTATATATCTTACAAAGTGATCACCCCAATAAATCTAGTACCCATGTGACACCATACATATTTATTACAATATTAATGACAATATTCCTTCTGCTCTACGCTATATCCCTATGTCTATTTTGACACTACCAATTTGAACTTCTTAATACCTTCCCCTCTTTCATCCATCCTCCCAACTCCCCTCCCATCTGGCAACCCTCAAAATGTCCTCTGTATCCATGAGCTTATTTCCATTTTGTTTATTTTGTTATTTAGATTCCACATGTAAGTGAAATCGCATGGCATTTATCGTTCTCTGTCTGACATACTCCACTCAACACAATATTCTCTAGGTTCATCCATGTTGCTGCAGATGGCAAGATTTCATTTATTGATTGATTAATCGATTGACTGATCGATTGCTAAGTAACATTCCATTGTATGTCTGTGCCACATCTTCTTTATCCTTTCATCCAGTGATAGATACTCAGGTGGCCTCCATATCTTGGCTATTGTAAATAATGCTGCAATAACATATGGATTCACACGTCCCTTCAAAGTAGTATTTTGGGTTCGTTCGATTAAATACCCAAAAATGAGGTTACTGGGTCCTTCTTTGTCTCTTGTTATAGCCTTTGTTTTAAAGTCTATTTTATCTGGTATAAGTATTGCTACCCCAGATTTTTTTTTCATTTCATCTTTTGTGAAATATTTTTTCCATCTCTTTACTTTCAGTCTGTGTGTCTTTTGTTTTGAAGTGAGTTTCTCGTAGGCAGCATATGTAAGAGTCTTGTTTTCTTATCCATTCATCCACCTCATCTTGGAGCATTTAATCCTTTTTCCTCTGAAGTAATTGCTGATAAATATGTAGTTATTGCCATTTTATTATTCATATTTTTAATCTTTTTTTCTTTTTCTTAAAGAAGTTCCTGAAACATTTCTGTAATACTGGCTTGGTGGTGATAAATTCCTTTAGCTTTTCCGCTTCTGGGAAACTCTTTACCTGTCCTTCAATTCTGAATGATAGCCTTGCTGGGTAGAGTTATCTTGGTTATAGGTTCTTGCTTTTCATCACTTTGAATATTTCATGCCAATCCCTTCTGGCCTACAAAGTTTCTGTTCAGAAATCAGCTGAAAGTCTTACGAGAGCTCCTTGTAGATAACTAATTGCTTTTCTCTTGCTGCTTTTAAGATTCTGTCTTTGTCTTTAACCTTTGACATTTTAATTATGATGTGTTGGTGTGGGCCTCTTTGGGTTCATCTTGTTTGGGACTCTCTGTACTTCCTGGGCTTGTATGTCTATTTTTTTTTTTTTTTGCCATGTTAAGGATGTTTTCCATCATTATTTCTTCAAATATTTCTTCATTATTTCTTCAAATTATTTCGATACCTTGCTCTCTCCTTCTGATTCCCCTATGCTGCAAATGTTGGTATGCTTCATGTTGTCTCTAAGGCTCCTTAAACCATCCTTATTTTTTTTTTAACTCTTTTCTTGTTGCTGTTCTAATTGGGTGTTTTCTGCTGTCTTCCAAATTGCTATTTTGATCCTCTGCTTTATCTAATTTGATTTCCTCTCATGTATTCTATACTTCATTTCGGTTATTGTATTCTTTATTTCTGACTGGTTCTTTTTTGTGTTCTATCTCCATTTTTATGTTTTTTATCTCTTTGTTAAAGTTCTCACTGAGTTTATCTACTCTTCCCTTAAGTTCGCTGAGCATCTTTATAACCGGTGTTTTGAACTCTGCATCTGGTAGATTGCTTGTCTCCATTTTGCTTAGTTCTTTTTCTGAAGCTTTGTTCTGTTCTTTCATTTGAGACATGTTTCTTTGTCTCCCATTTTGGCTGCCTCTGTCTTTTTGTTCCTATATATTAGGTAGAGCTGCTATGTCTTATGGTCTTAGTAAAGTGGCCTTATGTAGTAGGTGTCCTGTGGGGCCCAGTGACACAGTCTCCCTGGTTACCTGACCCGAGTGCTCCAAGTGTGTCTCTTGTATGGGTTGTGTGTGCCCTCCTGTTGTAGTTGAGCCTTGATTGCTGTTTGCACGTCAATGGGAGGGATTGACCTTTGGGCTGATTGGTTTTGAGGACTAGTCATTGAGGGGCTGGCCCTACAGAGCAAGATTGGCTTTAGCAGGGCTCTAGTACCTACCTTGTCTGCCCTTTGGGTATGCCAAACTAGGAGGCAGCCTCAGGTGGTGCTCTGGCTCAGCCCTGGGACCTCCTGGTAAGGGCCCTGCTGCAGGCCAAGTTCAGCTGCAGCCTGTGCCCTTCCTGGGACCAGCTGGCAAGAGTCACCAAGTAATTGGCAGATGGATGTCACCTGTGCTGGCCTTTAAGGTGCCTCAAGAGTCCAAGCTGTGGACTGAGGCTGGCTGCTGCTAGTGCCAGGCTAAGGGCTGCTCAGTAAGAGATAAGGGGCATGCCAAGGCTAGATGTTACTTGTTTAGGTTTTGCAAACCTTTGAGAGATTTTAGAAAAGTGAGCCAAGACAGGCCTTTTGTAGGAAAAAGACACTGGAAGTGGCTTGCGTGGGCTCGCACGTTGGAAGGGGTGTGGTCTCAGGGACTCACAAGAGCTGGGTGACCAGTGGCAGCTATGTCAGTGGAGTCTCAGATATTGTGCCCTGTGTCTGCGCGCTGGACAGAGGAGGGCTCAGCAAAGGAGCAGTGCCCTCTCTAGCACTTTTGTCTGTGAGAAAGCCGCAGCTGAAGCCAGACAACTCAGCCCCGCTCCGTATGTTCCTCGCGCCTTTCACGCTGCTGCCCCAGTGCTGGAGCCCAGAGCAAGCGAGTCCATCAGCGGTAAGTCCGCATGCAGGCCCTTTAAGAGAAATGTCTGTGACTTGCGCCACCCTCCGTCTCACTCAGTCACAATCTCCAGTTGTTTTCGCAGTCAGAGATTGTGGAGCCATCTCTTTCCAGTGCGGGAAACTGGGCTGGGGAGCCTGGTGTGGGGCAGGACCCCTGGGTCCTCTGAGGGACCTCCACAGCCGAGATAGTTGATTCTCAACTGCCACGCACAGGTGTGAGACCTGCCCATTTCACGTCTCCATCCCTCTTACCAGTGTCAAGGTGGCCTCTTCTGTGTGTCCCCAGTTGGAGGACTTCTGTTCAGCCAGACTTCAGGTGATTCCCAGTGATGGCTGTTCTGTAGTTTATTTGTAATTTTAATGTGTTTGTGAGAGGAGGGAGCACAGCATTTACCTGCTCCGCCATCTTGACCAGAAGCCCCTGAAATAAAAATCTCTGCTCTTGCTCTCTCTCTCTTTTGCCCAATCATTGACCCAAGTTTGTACTGAACATTGAGAAAATTTGCTGGTAGGTTTTCTTTTTGACTCAGAGTCAAAATTATTTGAATTTAAAATTTGGGAAGATGAAAGAATTCGAAGGCTGCCATCTTTCTGGTAACAGTACCTCGGGGGAAATGCCATTCTATTACCTTGAGAGGAAAAATGATGTGCTTTTTCTTTCCCACCATTAAATTTCTGATGGTTGTGTTCCTCTGATGGGCAGGTCCTCTGTCCGCCCTCTCTCATTTTTCTTGGTAGTGCTCCTATTTCTTCTCCCTTCTTTTCCCCAACACCCAGTTCTATGTAGCTCAGCAAGTGGCCATGTGCACCTGCTATAGACTGGGCATGTAGCTGAGCACTGGGGATATGAGATAAACAGGTCTGATCTTTCCCCTTAAGGAGCGCATAGTAGAGTGGCGTAGCATGTGCCTGACCCTGGAGAGAAAGGGCTCAGCAAAGGGAATGGGAGAACCTGAAGCATTAGCTCTTCACTCTGCAGTTCTTACCTAGGATGTACCCGAGGCTCATTTGGGTGCTGAGTGGGCATGTAGGGTGAATTGAAGCTTGGTTCATTGGACGTTTTCGGGGGTGATGGTTTAAATAGCCATGCTGCTCATGGTTAAGAGCCTGAGCATTGGAATTAGACGAGGCTGGCTTGGAATTCTGGCTTTGCCATTAACCACTGGGTGACCTCGAACACTGTACCTACCCTCTCCGAGATCGGTTTCCTAGGGCTGTTGAATGACCTATTGTAAGACATGCCTAGCACATAGTACGCGTTTAATAAATGATAACTGCTATTATTTTCTACGTATTTATGCTTGGCGCGGCTGCAGTCTTAGGAGACAATAGCTGGAGTAGGTGACACATGAGCCGAGAGTAGGTGCCCAGGAATCAAGGTGGATGTGAGGAGCTGAGGGACATCTTTGCTTTGGCAGCAGCTGTGTTTTCTCCTGTGGGAAGGAAGCGACCTGTTTAACCAGCCAGATAACCAAGCTGCACATTCCAAGAGCCTTTTAAATGGAGCTTTGCAAATGTGTTCTGTGCAGCCTGCAGTAATGAGATTCATACTTCTTCAGTGGTAATCTTCCACTAGACAGCATTTTAAATCTTTTTTTATTTGGTGCACAGAACTGAGGTCCAGGATATACATATTTTCAAGTGTCATTTTTAATTTAATGCATGATTGAACGTATTACCACTGGCACAGCTAAATAGTTAAACTAGAATCCATCAATTTGTCCCGAACTGTTGACATGCAGGGTGATGCTACGGTTAAATTAAATTCAAATCTAAGACCGAGAGGCAGCTTGGCTTCCTGGCAGCCCTTGGGCCTGCTTTGTCAGTGAGGCCTGGCTGCAGGGGGAAAAGGACATTTTAAAATATGAGGTGCATTTCTCACCACCCCTCCGTATGCTTGGAGAATGTGCTGATTCTGTTGTATTTTTGCTTATTTTCCCTGAGTGGCCGAGCAGACCAGGTGTCCAAATTCTGGCAGAAAGGCGCTGTGAAAATGGAAAAGCAAATCGCTGCTAATAGGAAACACCTGGTTTGCAAATCATAACACTTCAGGACTAGAACGAATTTGGGAGACCCCCGAATGTCAGAGTCGGGGAGACCGGCCAAAGCTTCGGTCCAGCTCAGAGAGGCTGGAACACCTGCCCAAGGACATCTGAGATGAGAACCAGGCCTTCTGACTCAGAGAGAACATTCTTTCTGTGTTTCACTGTGCTTTATATAAAGACGTGGCTGAGGGGGCCCTGCTGCTTATTTCTACGAAAACCTGGGCAAGTGAGTGAACTGCTCCGAGCTCAATTTGCTTGTCTGTAAAATGGGGACGGTGTCACCATTTTAGTTATCTCATAGGATAGAGAACTCAAGAAGACTGAGTTCTAGGTGTGAAATGATGAGAATAGTTGCAGGCACTTGATAAGAGCTCAAGAAATATAAACTTTTTCTTGTTGTTGTTTACTCATAAAAATAACTTACTTTAATTATTGACTCGACATTTTCTCTGAATTTTTTTTCCCAGGAGTAGGGATGCCTGTGCTACTGAGTGTGTACTCTGGAGCCTGAGTCCTTTGGTGTTCCCTCGTAGAAGCATCTCAGATGACCCATGCCGTAAGATATGCCATAAGTTGGTGGGTTAAAACAATAGACATTTATTTTTTCGCAGTTCTAAAGGCAGAAATCTAAAGGTGTCAGCTGGGCTGCGCTCCCCCAAAAACTCTAGAGGAGGATCCTTCCATGCCTCTTCTAGCTTCTGGTGTTTCCAAGAATTTTTTGGCTTGTTCCCACATCATTCCAATCTCTAACTCCATCTTCACATGGCCTTCTCCTCTTCTCCATGTATCTATCTTCTGTGTGTCGCTTAGAAGGAGATTTGTCATTGGATTTAGGACCTTCCTGAATAATCTAAGAGCTCATTTCATCTCTGATCTTGTGAGATCCTTAATATCTGCGAAGATATAATTTTTCCAAATAAGGTCAAATTCACATTCACAGTTTCGGAACATGGACATACTTTTTTTGGGACCACCATTCGACTCACCTCAGCTGGCTATTGTTGGGGTGAGAGCTGGGTATTGAAAATCGAACAAAACTAGAAGGAATTAAACTCATAGACTTGGCATTAGTTGAACTTTGTATTAACCCACCACTGTCTCTAAAACTTGGAGGAGTGGAAATAGTAGAAAGAGAAATGTGACTGGAAAAATTTATCATTCGACTGATCAAAATGAAACATGGTTTGTGACTAGTAAATAATGCAGGATCTCATTCATTCATTCATTTATTCATTCAACAAACATAAATTGAGAGCCTACTATGTCCTGGCTCATGTCAGAGATAGAAAGGTGGAAAAGACACCGTTTCTATTTTTATGAAGTCAATAGTCTGGGGAGGAACAGACATGAAAGTAAAAAAATATTATAAAACCATAAAGTGAGTCCAAAGCTTGAGCTATTCTCAAAGTATTCTAAGTGCAACCTAGTCAGGGGTGGAATGCAGGAAAGAGAGGGATTGAGTGGTCTGTCA
>NW_006431956.1:6820331-6852993 GCF_000325575.1 Pteropus alecto | reverse complement strand
GGGAAGGGGCCGTGGAGAAAAGGGTAGGAAGAGTGGAAGGACTTACCAGGTGCCGGGGACTGAGGGCGTGAGCAAAAGCACAGGGACAAGTCAACCAATGTAGGGACCTAGAGCCCATACAGGGTTCTTACAGCATGGAGAAAAGGCGGGGAGTGCTTGCTGAGTCCACAGAAGTCAGCCGGGCAGATTATGGAGAGCCTTACTGTGCTAAGTACTGAGTACAGCTTTTATCCTAAGATATTCTTGAGGGTTCTTCACTGTGTTAAGCATCGTAGAGTCAGATTTGCTTTGTAGAAGACACACTCTTGGCTTTGTAGAAACGGCTTGAGAATGGGGGTGGGGGCAGGAGACCAGTTAAGGAAGATTTTGCAGAAACTCAGTTGAGAGATGATAAAGACCGGAATTTAGTTACTGAATACTATGAGAGAAAAAGAGAGACAAAAATTGCCTTCCAGATCTCCAGCTTGGGTGACAGGAAGGATGATGGTGGCACCCAATGAGTAAAGGGCACAGGGAGAGGCAGGTTTTGAAGGGAAGATCATGGTTTCTGCTGTGGGGGTCTATAGGGAGAACATCCAGGTAGAGGAGCCAGGTGGAAACATGAATTGGACATGAGTTTGGGATTTGGGGAGAGGGCTAAGCTGGTGCTATAGATTTGTAAGTTATCAGCATCTGTATTCATTTCCTAGGGCCTAAAGCAACAGAAATTTATCCTCTCAGAGTTCTGGGAGTTAGAAGCCCAATGTCAAGGTTTCAGCAGGGTGGTTCCTACTGAAAGCTGTAGGGAGAATCTGTTCCCTGCTTCTGTGCTAGATTCTGGTGGTTGCCTACAATCCTTGGCATCCCCTGGCTTGTCAACACATCCCCACAATCTCTGCCTCCGTCTCTACAAGGTCTTCTCCCTGAATCTGTCTCTATGCTTCTTCTCCTTCTCTTATAAGGACACAAGTCATACTGGATTTAGGACCCACCCTACTCCATATGACCTCATCTTAACTAATTACATCTGCAGAGACCCTATTTCCAAATAAGCTCATATTCTGAGGTTCCGGGAAAGTCATGACTTTCGAGGGGACACTATTCAACCCAGTACAGCATCTGTGTGGGAGTAAACGAGATTATTCAGTGACAGGGGAAGCAAGTTAAGGGCAAAACACCTACTTCTGAAGGAAGTGCAGGCTGAGGAGCCTGTGAATGAGAGAAGGAGAGCCAGAGACAGATCCAAGAGAGGATGAACAATAGATGCCAAAATGGAGGATGGGAACGGATGTTGTCAAGTTAACTAGCAGACAGGGCTATCATCTGGAATCGTCACTGAGGGGAAGGGAAGCTGGCCAACAGGTAAAAGACTGATCGGCAGAGCTGAGGATATCGTCACTGAGGGGAAGGGAAGCTGGCCAACAGGTCAGCAGAGCTGACTGATCAGCAGAGCTGAGGACCCTTTTCAGGTATAGACCATGATATGGTCATGCTGTCCGATCTTCACAATTGTGAACTTTTCCCCTTTGCATTCAGGAGCAGAGAAGCAGGATGTAGTACAGATGCAGGGATGAGGTTTGGTGGTCAGCAGGCAGGAGGGATTGGGTGTAAGAGAATCCATAGACCATGATATGGTCATGCTGTCCGATCTTCACGATTGTGAACTTTTCCCCTTTGCATTCAGGAACAAAGAAGCAGGATGTAGTACAGATGCAGGGATGAGGGTTTGGTGGTCAGTGGGCAGGAGGGATTGGGTGTAAGAGAATCAAATAAAAGAGAGGGGAGGAGCTCAGGTGATCAGCCTTGGAGCCGAGGTTGGCTGGAGAGGAAGGGAGACCCGGAGGTGCTGATACACTGGGGAGAGAAAGGCATCGATTGGTTAGATTATGAAATGTAGCATCAAGTGCCTAAACATGGGTGCTAAATAGTTAGCTATAACGATAACTTTAATGTTCTCATTTCAACCAAGCTAACTTCACATTTCACGAATTCTCCATCAGTCCCACACTGGTGAAAGGGAAACACGTAATGTGAGTGAAGGTGTCGTGTGTGGGTCAAGAGATGTGGCTAAAAGGAAATTTAGTGGAGTAAGGAAAATACGTGAATCCCAAAGGATTATCGATGGCCCATAAAACATTTTCTTGCATCAGAGTTGACTCATCCAGAGTCACTCAGATCATCAGTGGCGGAGCAGGGGCCTGGACCAGGGCAACGTTGACGTCAGTCATCTTGACTCACGTACACGATCCATTACCAAACACCGATGACTGTCCCTTCTCGGTCCCCTGGCCGCCTGGTCCTTCCTCTCCTTTCCACCACTTCCGGCTCAATTCACCACCTCACCACCTTGTGCCAGATGTAACCTGGAAATGTCTAGGTGTCGTCCACAATTCTGGTTCCCTCTCTCCCCTGACGTTGTTTCATGGGCTGTAGAATCCTGGCGTTTCCAGAGAAAAATAATGGGACTTTCAATGGGTTAGAATGTTTTTGTAGATCTTATACCTTTTCCCCATTCAAAACTCTTCGTGACTCCCCATTTTCTATATGGCCTCTGCTATCTGACTTATGTTACGGTTCTCACATTATTTTTTTCTACAAATTGTCCTTTATAGCCAGACTGGCCAAATAGTTCCTTTCCACCTTGAAACTCTCATATGCCAGAATTTCCTACTTCTCTTCTCCACATATTTTCAAGCCCCAACTCATGTCCTATATGCTTTGTGAAGTCTTCTGTCACTATTCCAGCCCTCCACCAGCTATTTTCTTCTACCGCATTTGCCTTTTATTAACTATATCGTTCATGAGGCATTTTTATATAATACTTTGCATTGGCTATTTTTCGTATATATATATTTTTCTCACAGCTAGATTGAAAAATTCTTGGGGAAGCCACCTTGGTATTCTGGAAAGTCTTGAAGGGAGAGTAACATAACCTGAGTTATAAACCTAGATTCATATGTTGCTAACTTTGAGTTTTTGAGTAAATCCTGGGACCCCCATGGTTGTCATTGTATAGAGGTAGGACTTAAACTCATCTCTCCTGCCTATATTGCAAGCTTGCTGAGATCCAAGGCGCTCACACATGGGAATGTGCTGTCCTGGTGAAGCGCCTTCACATGCTAGGTGCTCAGCAAGTAACGGGAGCTTTATTCAGAAATTCCCCTTTGATAATGGTAAAATAAGCAACATCTAACGGTGAGCGGCCACTTTGATTTCCCACGTGGCTCAGAACACAACATCTGGTCAAGTGAAGTTATACCCAGAATACATCCACAAAGATGGTCTGTTTTCAAAATTTTAAGAGAAAATAGACTCGATGTATTTTATTACTGTTTTTTTCCCCTGCTGGTTGTTTGCCTGGTGTCAGGTGCTACAGAGCGACCGCTGCATACGTATTTGATGTAGAGAAAGGAGGTTTTCTTTATGCGTTTTCACGAAAATGAACCAGAAGTCTTGCTAGGGTCCCCGAGGGATTTTTCAAATCCAAGTTCTTTTGGGACTGTCCCACAGTGGGCAGGAAACTCTGCTAAATTCCTTGGTTTCTGCTTTGTTTGGATTTGCATATTTTGTTTCTTTTGAAGCCCAGACTCAATGGGTGGAGTTGAAAGGAAGATGAGATTCATCCATAGTAGGGACATCAGACACAGCAGGCCGGCCAGCCCTGCCAGTCCTACTCAGCCTGCTGTATGCAGTGTGCAGAGCAAGGTTGGTGGCTGGCCAGCTCCTGGTGCGACATTATCAGCTGTGCAGCTGTGGGCCCTGGCACATCGCTGCTTGAGCTCAGTGGTAATGTTCCAGCCCCTGAATAATTTGTGATTAGGATGAGATGCCCCGCAGATGGGTCAGATTTAAGCCACGCTGCTTATGGTCAGTAGTAGTCATTTTTAATCGCTGCCAGTCACGTTTTGCGAGCCCTTCACACTTTTCCTTTTATAGTCACAGTTTCCCCAGGCTTGTGCCCTCTACTCACTGGGATTAGATGGAACCATTGAGACCATCAGTCCTGGGACTGATTGTGCCCTGATCAGAATCTGAGAAAAATTTGAAGCTGACTTTTACACCCTGTTCTTATATGATGCCTGAACTTGGGGTGTTCTGATCTTAGAGGGAATTTCAAAGCCGAGATAACTAATTAAACTATGAGTTGGGGTGGTAGAGAAAATGGATATCAGACAAGTCAGCAAGAAGGTGGTAAGAGTATGGGGCCACCTGAAGTGTGACACATAAGTCACCAGGGTATCCATTCATGGCTACCAGGCCAACAAGTCCTGAAATTTGACCAGCTGAGGATCATTCTTTTGACTTAAGGCTGTTCCTTGATTGAAAAGCACGTGGTCCTCGGAGGGGTAGCTGGTTCGTCTGTTTTCAGATATGTCTGCTTATATCTGCATGCGTTTATCAGATCACTTCCTGGGGGTAGGTTTTGCTGGAAGGATGAAGGAGGGAGATAGAGGGCACTGGACATTTGAGCGGTGTGAGGAATGGCGAGAGGGGCCATCGGTGAGAGAGGCTAAAGAGATTGACACTAACCTCGTGCATTTTCCTAGGCTTGTCACTGAAAAGGAACAGAGTGATGAGAAATCAGGACATCTGGGATGACAGTGACGATGAGAAAGAAGGGCATGGTTAGAATTCTGCTCCCCTAGAGAGAGACAGGGAGCATCCAGCCTGTAGCTTAAAATAGAGCATTGTGTTGATTAAGTTCCAGGGGCCCATTCTTACATCATGTGTTCCAGGTCTAAGACACAGCCTGATACTTTTTCACATATGCTCGCTACCCCCACCCCAACAAAACACTTCATAGACCGTTGGTAGGAGCTGAGTCCTTTTTCTCTGCTCTCCTGATGCCGTATGGATGTAGAACAGGACTTTTCCACAAAGTCATGCTATGAGGGTTGATTAGTGGAAAATACAATATTACACCTACCTCTAAAATAACAGGTATGAACTATTCTATAGCCCTTGGGACATAAATATTATTATGTCTCCTTTAATTCCCCAGATGAAATTAAAACTAGCCTCTGGGAAAAAAAATGATAAACTTAAAATTACATTATTGCAGTCTTGGTTAACACTAGAAAAAATAAGGTTATGATGGCACTGATGGGGTCAAATCTTGAAGTAGAATAAACTTTGTTGATAAAACGGGTTCAAGAATTCAAAGTGCAAGGCTAAGCAATTACAAATCTCAGCAAGATAACAAAGGTTAAGCAGTGCTTATATTTGATGGTTCATAAAATACAGTGGACCAGTGACTCTCGGCCAAAGGAAGAAACCTCATCTTTTAGTTGAAATTTTTACGTGCTCTGATGCTTATAGCTATCAAGATAGTTCTTCCTAAATTTTGATTAACGAAGGACATAGAATACTTTGAAGGAGAGCTTGTGTCTCCTGCATAAACCTCGAAGTTTGTTAAAAAATAGTTGTTAAAGGAAATTGTATTTGTTCTCTTAAACTTATAAACTCTGCCATAGGAACTTGACTATACTAATAACGAAATTTCTATGATTTTACTGACCACACAAATGTAAGCTGGGTCAATTCTCTTGCTGCTCAGAAAAAATATTTCAGAAGCCAGGATTTATTTCCTCCTTGAGAGCCAGGTGCATAGGTAAAATAAGATATTGTTTATGTCCACGACCATAAATGTTCATCCTCTCACAGCTCTCACCGCAAGAGAGGTGGGAAGTCTAGTCTTTCTTGGGGATCTCTCCATCTCTGGATGATTAAGGGGACCTCAGAGAGCTTACACAGTCAAAAATGAACACTGTCAAACCTGTCCTCTAGCTTGCATGACAGAACTATACCGCCAGGACGTGTTCAGCCACCAGAACTCAAGACGTTGATACCTGGTCTTATGACTGCCAGTAAGCAGATCTGAGGGACTGAGAAAATGCATACCACCCGCGCCTCTTAAATCAGACACAACAGCTTCACTGAACTTATATATGGATTTTTCCATCTGTATCCAATTAGGACTCTGATTGATTTTACCTAAATAAAAGAAGGAAGTCTAGGTTATATAATGAATATAAGGCACTTGCTATAATCACTTCACATGCTTAGGGCTATCATGTTCTAGAATAAATATAGCCTAGTCAATAGTGTGTACGTGTGTTGGGTGGTATGAGTGGAGTCCTTCTGGGATTTGTGTGGTCCTTAGGACTCAATGTCCTTTACACAGTGCAGTGCATGCTCTGAAGTCTTGACTAATACCCATCAGGGTTACTAAACCCACAAGTGATCATCCCTAGAAGTGACACCTTAGTTCTCCCAAGGGGGCCAGATCAGCAAACAAAACATATCAAGACATTCTTTGCTTACCCAGAGCTGCTGAAGAGATATCAAATTGGGGAAACATGCATTTGACAAATGCCGAAGTTGAGGTTTTGGCTCGTCACCTTCAACTGAGGCTCCTCATTGGACTTTTTCAAGGTCAGTTCCCCCACCCAGCCCACCAAGCTCTGTTTACATTTTTGGATCTTATAGTATATGACCAGTGGTTGGTGTCCTCTCTCTTTACCGTAAATGCTCCCCAATGTGAAGGAATCTCATAAACTTTCCTCTCCCATTAAATGCTGTTGACTAATCGATTCATTACTTTATTCATTCGGTTCTTTATTTAATAAATAGTGCCTAAACTAGTCTTGACCATTAGTTTGGGGTTAGTCAACATATACTTTTTAAACTTTGGGGATAAAATGATGAGAAAAAATAGACATGCTTTTCCACCCTCACAGAACTCAGTCTAGCAGGAAAGATAGACAGTAAGTATATAACGGCAACTAGTTAAATAGATGACTATAGGTAGGTGAAATGCAGTAGAGAAGAACTGGGTGCTATGGGAACATTTAACAGGGAGACCTAACTGCGTCAGGGGAAGTCAGGGAAGGTTTCTCTGAGGAAGTTTAAGCTGAAATAGGATGAAAGCATTTGCATATCAGTGCGAAGCATGGGTGCTGCTTTTCTTGGGTTTTAAGATGCACCTGGAACACCGACTTCATTACTGTGTTCTAGTGACCACTTGAGTTGGTTACAAAACGGCTTCACTTGCTTCTGCCTTTCTGGAGGTCAGTGATTCAATGAGACACGCATTAGGAGACATGCACTGTGAAGCCTGTGTCCAGGTCGGGGACTAGGGGAACCCTACAGGTTGTCCTTGACTTCGAGCGATGGGCAGTATGGATTTATATCCCCGACTATCCTGAGTGTTAGGGTAGTCACCGAACTTATTAAGAACCTTCCTTTCTACCCTAGTACTAGTAATTAGGGTAATTCAAGTTTCACTCTCTTGTCAGACTTGGTGGGTGGGGGAGGAACAATCAAATAAACACAGGTCCCTCTTACAATGGCTTCTAGTCAACAGCTCCTTCTGTGGGCACAGCTCGTACATCCTCCCCACCCCAGCCAGGGACTCTTGGGATCTCTTCCATCTCCTTTCCTGACTGTCCCCGAGTGATCTCATTTCTCTCTATGTGGTTTCTTAACTGTGTCAACACCTCTGCTGGAGTGCCAAGTGGTGCCTCTTTAATATTTTGATGTTAACTTGGATCTAGGTTGTTTTATTTGTGGAGACAAGGCAGCCACATGCTTTGGGTTATCAAGAGCGTGCTTGCTGCAGTCTTCTGCCCTTCGAAGCAGGGCAGAAGTTGAACAACAATTCTGGGAAAGAGAGGACTAAGAAGTCATGTAAGTGCTCGTACCTGGCACTGCCCACCCGAGGGCCTCTTTCCCACCTCTGCTGTCCCTAAGGCACACTTCTTGGGTGACGATGTGGACTCTTTAGCTTAAAGAAAGAGGTTCATCCCACATGGAAGGACATCATGTCTCTGAACTGAATGCAGATAATTTGGGGGAGGGGGAGCCCCATCGATTACACACCAGTTTAAAATTTCCAAAGCTCGTGTGGGAGCTGCTGCTATAAATCCTGTTATCTGCTAATGGGATTTGAGCCTGAAACGCCCACATGCTGCTTTGAAATTTTCCGCCATCTGTTCATTTCTGCAAAGCTTATTTATTTATTTAGGACAAGAGAAGTGGCCTACTAATGTTGCCAGCTGAACAATTGGGATAGGAGATCTTTGGAGAAGATAGATTCATTTTGCCGGGGTGTGTCTTCTTATGCCCACTCCTCTAGATGAGAGGGTTCTGGTAGAAGCAGGGTAGGAGGGACAGTGAGCGACAGTTACTGTCAGTGACTCGTCCGTCCGCAACATGGGGATTCCTGCAGGTTAATGGTGTGGTGTCGACTCAGGTCGTGGCCACGTGAGGTCATGGGTTTCAGGTCACCACGCCATGCAGACCGAGAAGGGAGGGGCCAAGTGCTGTCCACACGACTGTGGACAAGATCAAATCAACACTGGAGATACAGTTGTGAATTGACCCAACTTAGTCCTCAACCAGGAAAGAATTTGTTCCTTAATTTATCTTTGGAAAATTTCACCATGACAGCCTTTTTTAATTTTTTTTTTTCCTTTAAATTACTTTCCAGAGTTTTTCTCTCATCTCCTTTTTGGTCCTGAGTCGATGACACCTAGAAGGCTTCTTTCCTCAGAATCGCTCCTGTTCCCTTTCATGCCCGGCGGGGTTTCAGTCCTGACTCCCACTCGCCAGCTCTTTGACCCGTGTCTTGAGCTGTAGTGGACAAAACGAAGCTGAAGCTTTCCGAGCCCTGACCTTTCTCTCACCTGCTCACCTGTCCCCTGCTCTTGACTGCAAGACTTCTACAGACCCACTTTTCTTTTCACCAAAAAAAAAAAAAAAAAAAAATTGGAGAACTGAGTCTTGCAGTGATTTCATAATTATAAAGCACTTCTTGGATATTGATTCCTTTAGTAGATATTTACAGAGTGCCCAGGATCAGCCGGGCACCTGGGGAGGCAGAAGCAAAAACATAGACAAGATTTTTGCTCCCAGGAAGCTTATGGTCAAGTGAAAGAGACCTTTATTAAAGAAATAAACACATGCACACACACTTAATTTCCCATTGTGGAAAATATTTTGAAGAGTGAAGGGGGAGACCAGCACTGGGGGGGCCACCCAGAGGAGGTGACTTTCAGGCAGGAAAGGCACTACTACTCCATTTGCGTTACATTTAGACTCCATTTGCGTTACATTTAGACTCCAATTCCATTAAGGGGCGAATGAGAATTATGCCAACTCTCATGCTATGAAAAACAGATTTGGCGGGGTGTTGCTCTTTATCCCTGTCACCTCTGGTGCTTGGTTACTGAGATCAGAAAACTACAAAACACCCAGAGGCAAGTTATTTTTAACATCCTGTTTTCAGAGTAACTCGTTTGGAAAGCGCTATATTCATAGTTCTACACATCCGGCCTTTTCCAGGAAGGTGCTGAGGTCCCTGGGGAGGGGAGTTTAGGCAGGAAGGTAGAAGGAAGCCTTGGCTGATAGCTCAGGCTCCAACAATGACAGTGGAGGGAACTTTCTCCTCAGTTCCTTCAGGTAATTCCAGCTGCCCTGTGGGGTGGGGTCGATGCAGAGGAGCGCCTGTGATGATAACTAGCTTGGGATCTACCACGAAAATCTTTGAGATCCATTCCTTGGGAACCCTAGAGGAGTGTGTTCCCAAGACTCTGTGAAGAAGGAAAAGTCCTGCCCAGGTGATGAGTGTCCCCACACTGACCACTTAGGGGGAGCCCAAGAATTTGCATTTCCATCAAGTTCCCAGGTGATGCTGACCTGACGCTGCTGGTCCGGCAAGCCGTCCCCATTATCTCTCACTTGGGTTCTCTCTGATCCCTCTCTGCTCCCCTCAAGTTTCTCGTTTCTCATGGGGACACTTACTTTTGCCCACACTGCTCATCACTATTTTTCCTTTCTATAATTCTACCTGGCCTCAACCACCATCTCAGCTCACACTCTGGTCATTCCTGAAACTAGTGAACAAAGGAAAGATAGTCACTTTGCTTTCCCCACAATGCAGACATGACATCTGGAGTTTAGGGGTGCAGAGAGGGCTACCCTGTACCTAGAAAACATATCCTTTCTTTTAGTGTCTTTCACTGTCTCCATCGAGACTGTTTTAGCCTTCTAGTTATTCCATGGCTACAATTGTTTTCTTTCTCACTAATAGTTTCAACCCAAAACAAATCGAAACATGACTGCATAACGTCTCCGTGACGGCACATTTATATTGAAGTTTCATTATGGATAATTCCACTTTAGGGAACGTGGTTTGGATTTATTTGACAATGAATTTGGAGAACCCCAAAAAGAATTTAGGAGCAATGATTTATGCACTAGCGTTTGGATTATGTAGCTGGGTTAGGTTATTAATAATGGCACGGACTAGTGCTGTCTTCACTGTGAGTCATGTGTATCATTTTAAAATTTCTCGTAACTACATTTAAAAAAAGCAAATGAAATGGGTAAAATTAACGTATCTTTTATTTAACTTAATATATCAAGAATATTATGATTTCTATATATAATCAACTAAAAATTTATAAATGACATATTTACATACTTTTTAGAAATCCCAAGTCTTTGAAATCCAGTGTACGTTTTATACGTATGGCACATTTCTGCCTGGGCCAGCCATATTTCAAGTTCTCTGTTGTCACATGTGGTTAGCGTCTTCTGAAATAGCACAGATAGGGCATTGTTCTTTATTTCTTCCTTGGCTGCTCATGTTTAAATAATGTCATTAAGTTAAAATAGTCCTTCAACAATGTTTAGCCCAAATCCCACATTCTACAGATAAAAGATTCGAGTCCAGGGGAGATGAGGGGACTTGCTGGAGAGTGCACAGCGAGTTGGGGACAGACTGGGCTTTGAGCCCACATCTCCTGCTCCTCTGGCCAGGGCTCTCCCAGACCATACTCCATCCCTGGGACGTGGTGACGCATGACACTCATCTAGATGAGGAACAGGCCAAACTTGGCAATACTATGCTCTGCACCCTACCTCCAGCTTGAGATGGGACCAGTCTCCACTCCTTCCCCCGACAATTTCACTCAGTTCGTTTATTTGACTGCCTACCATGGGCTAGACATTGGGAATGCAAATCCACCCTGGAGGAACTCAGTTGGTGGGGGACAGACGGCGTCACCTGTGGCATTACAAAACAGTCTGTCAAAGGTTTCAATGCGAATGGATGTGAGTTTCAAAAGTCTCTGAGATCATCAAGGACGGACAAAGATGCGTTCTGTAAAATGGCATGACTGCAGAGATGTGAGTTTCAAAAGTCTCTGAGATCATCAAGGAGAAGACGGACGAAGACGTGTTCTGTAAAATGGCATGACTGCAGGGGAGAACCTAACAGAACGGACAGGGGCCACTGATACCTACGCTGAAATTTGGACCTTTATTCATCCATACAGTATATGTTTATTAAGGCATTAGGCACCGAGAAATGCAGTGACAAAGGAAGACATACTTGACATATCGAAGAAGGTTACTAGCTAGTGGGGAAACATACCAAAACCAATGTGTTCAAATGAAATAATAAGTTACAAACTATGAAAAGAGAGCAAGAAATAACACAGTGACACAGAAAATGACGGAGTGAGGGACAGCTCTTGGACGTGGGTGGGAAAGAGAATGTTCTGATCTGAGATTTGTATTAGAGTAAGACTAGATGCTTTTAACCACAATAGGAATGCTCCAATATGGATCATGGCTCAAAGATAAGTTTGTTTGTTTGTTTTTTCCCCTCAGGTAAAAATCCAAAATGAATTGTATCAATCAGTAGGTGGCTCATTTTCATACAGTGATTCAGGGCCCCTGGCCCCTTCCATCTTGTGGCTCCTCAGTTTTCAACACATCACTTCCATTGTCGCCATGCTCCTCTGCATCATGGATTTTCCAGAGGGGTTAGTAAGCCTGTGAGAGAGGCATGCTATTTTTCTTCACCATCACTTGACATATCTAACTTCAAGGAATGCTGGGAAATCAAGTCTAGCTGTGTGTCCAGGAGGAAGAGGAAGCAGCTTGGTGGACATCTAGCTAGTTTCTGCCTTGGATTCCAAGGATTTATAAGAACCTATCCCTGCAAAGAATGGAGGGAAGGATGTTCTTGTCAGATGAAAAGGTATGTGCAAATGTTCTGAGGCAAGAAAGGGCTTGGCGTGTTTGAGGAGCTGAGATAAAAATGAGATGTCTGAAGCATGGTGAGCAAGGGATGGAGCAGCATGAGAGCGTGGTGAAGAAATGGGTAGGCATCGGATTAGGAGAGGGGTTTGGGATTTAAAATATTTTTACTGTGATAAAATATCCATAACATCAAGTTTGACCCTTTTAACCATTTTTCAGTGTACAGTGCAGTGACATGAAGTACATTCACACTGTTGTGCAACTGTCACCACCATCTATCTTCAGAATTCTTTTCATCTTACAAAAATGAAACTCTGTTCCCATTAAACACTAACTCCCCATCCGTCTCCCCCAGCCCCTGGCTCCCACCGTTTCATTTTCTGTCTCTATGATTTTGACTACCTCGTACAAGAGGAATCGCACAGGGTTTGGCCTTACGCGACTGGCTGATCGTCCTTAGCATGCCTTCAGGTCCACCCATGTCGGAGCATGTCGGAATTTCTTTGCTTTTTAAGACTGAATAATATTCCATTGTACGCATATAGCACATTTTGTTTACCTATTCATCCATCAGTGGACATTTGGTTTTACCTTTTGGCTGTTGTGAATAATATTGCCTTAAACAGGGGTGTACAAATACCTGTTCTCGTCCCTGCTTTTAATTCTTTGGGTGGATACTAAGAAGAGGGACTGCTGGATCATATGGTAGTTTTATGTTTAATTTCCTGAGGGGCCATCATACTGTTTCCCACCGTGGCTGACCATTTTACACTCTCGCCAGTGATGTGTGAGGGTTCCAGTTTCTCCACGTTTTCACCAACGCTTGTAATTTTCTGTTTTGTTTCTTAATAATAACCATCCTAATGAGTGTGAAGTGATATTGCACTGTGGTTTTGATGTGCATTTCTCTAATGATTAGTGATGTCCAGCATCTTTTCCTTTGCTTATTCGCCATTGTATACTTTTTTTGGAGAAAGGTCTATTCAAGTCCTTTGCCCGTATTTTAGTTGGGTCGTTTGCATTTTGTTGTTGCCAGCGGTGATGGCGGTGGTGAGGGCTTCAGAATTTCATTCTAAGCGCAATGGAAAGGCATCATGGCGCTCGAACAAATGAGTGGCATTTTGGGAAGGATCTGCGCCTTTCTCTGAGTGATCTGCAATAACACCGGCTCCTGCGTCCAGAAGCAGTGTGGGTGGCTATTGATGACACCACCAACCGTTGCAGTCCTACGCTAGGAGCTAAAAGCGTAGTGTAGTTAGCAGAAGGCCTGGATTCTATTTTTCCTCCCACAAACTTCGGCAATGTCCTATATTTCTAGGCTGCTTCATAACGTCCCATATTTCCCGTATTCTGGGCTGAAATGGGCTGGGGGCAGGGCGAAGACAGCTCTGAGCCTGTGGAGGATGACCTAATCTCCAGGACCCACTCAGTCCCCGCGGCTGTCAAGGTGCCTGACGAGGGCAGCCCAATTAGTGCAGGTGGCGATACGGGTTGGTGCGATGATGGCAGAGACACTTGTTCCTTGGGAAGCTGGTGACATTGTTAATTCATTTCACACCAGCCCGACAGGAACAGCTGGGTCGGAGTAAGAGATCAGTGATGGGGAAGCGCTGGGATCTCCACTCTCCGGAGAGAGCCAGCGCCCCTCGCCGTGGTGTTATTTCGGTCTCGTACAGCTCGATGCATTAAAGTCAGAGCTCACCGTGAGATCTAATGTGGCACTCGACAGTCTTACCAGCTTTTCATGCTTTCTCTTCTGCTCATCGGCTCTTGTTTATCCATTAAGACGTGTGGTTCACAACCTTCGGTGTATCAGAATCACCTGGAGGGCCTGTTTTAAAACGCAGAGGGCCGGGCCTGGTCCTCCCACAACTTCTGAGTCAGTGGGTCTGGCGGGGTCAAGGACGCAGTGGGCCTGCCGTTTGAGAACCACTGCACGAAGACTCTCGAATAGCCCTGCGGGGTCACCCAGCAAGCTGATTTAAAGTTCTTAACATAGCGAGAATTGCAGCTGCTGTTCACGGATACCTGGCAATAGGCCGCCTACCTTCTTCGGGAGGTTTTCTCCTGCACCGCGGTAGGCAGGTGTCTCTGTGTGTATGCGAACACAGACATGTGAGCCCTTGACTTCTGGAGAATGCTTCAAAGACCACTGCTTCTCTGTTCAGAAGCAAGTGAGAGAGAATCCCTGGCTCTAAGGCGGCAGGGAGAAAAATCGCTTATTCTTTTTCTATTGTTTGTTTCATGCGATCAAAAGGAAACGTGACATTGTCCCGATTACTTGGGAGTACACGAGAATTAACAGCCATTAAAATCTTTGGTTTCATTCATAGTTCGCCGAAAAATATTAATCAAAGAGCTACCTAATGCCAGCATGCTGGAGATAGAGCAGCGAACAAAACAAAGTAAGTCCTTGATTGAGTGGAATCTTTTTTCTAGGGACAGGGTGGGAAATAAACCAACAGAAAGTAACTATGCTGTGGCAATAGATGCTCTGGGAAATAAAGTAGAATAAGAGTAATATGTTGTATTATCAGGTGGGAGTGGAATAATTTGCCACTTATATGTGTGCGTGTGTGTGTGTACATACATGCACATAGTGGTCAGGGAGACATCTATGAGGTGACACTTGGGCATGAACTTGAAGGAAGTGAACCATGTGGAAATCCAGAGAGAGTTTGCTCCAGGCAACACAGACAGCATGTGCAAAGGCCCTGAGGTGAGAGTGCCCTTGGCACTTCCAGGAATAGCTAAGAAGCTGGTGTGGCTGGTGTGGAGTAATGAAAAAGAGGAGGGGGTGAGAGAGAGATTCAGGGAGGTAACCAGGGCCAGTTTGTATAGGACCTTATAAGTGATTGCAAAGATTTTGGTGAGGTAGATGCCATTGGAAGAGGGTGCAGTTGAGTTTACATATTAAAAGTCTGCTGCCGAGTGGAGCATGCGCTGTAGGGGAGGAATGGGAGAAGCCGAAGTCAAGTTAGGATACAACCGAGGCCAGGGGTGATGCTCGATTGGATAAGGATATAGAGTGAAGATGGTGGCAGGGGGTGTGGTCTTGAACAAGAGCCAATAGGATTTGCTCATTTAGATGCGAGGTGGAAAGAGGATGCAGGATGACTCCAGGTGTTTTGACTTGAGCTATTGAAAGAACAGAGTTTCCATTTACTGAGATGAGGAAATCTGCAGAGGAAGCAGGCCCGTGGTCTAGCTGTGAGCCCAGGAGAAAAAGGAAACGACACAATAAAAGGAAAAATATATGGGATGTAAAAGAAAACCACCCAAATCCTACAGCCTCAACAGCGCTGATGTTTTTATTTTTAGTTTTCACGATTCTTTCCATTTCATATTCATATTGATTCCTAGTTTGCAAATAACTATAGTTAACACTGAGTGGTTAATATACGGCGGGCACTGTAAGACGTGTTTCTCAGGCATCATCTCACAGCAACCCAGAATAAAGATGACCAAAGCTTAGAAAGGTTGGGTAGTGCCCAGTTAGAAAATGGAGGGCTGGAACTTTCACCCAGGACTGTCTGACTCTAAAAACCCCCAGTGATTCCCTTCTACACTTAATTTCTTTGTGTGTGTGTGTGTGTGTGTGTGTGTGTGTGTGTGTGTGTGTGTTTATCTGTATAACCCAGAGCACCGTAAGTCTTAAGCTTGTTCCTCCCCTTCCACGTATTGCTATGTATTTTCAGGGCCCACTGTCCCTGGAATGTCTGGTGGACAACTCTGGGCATTACCAGTGACAACTGTGTTTCTGCAGTGAGGTTGACTGACTTGTTCCAACCTGGAGGGAGCACCAGGGGATCAGATAGTGCCTCCCCAAATGAAAGAAGCAAGGAGCTTCTTACAGGACTTGGGGAAATGGTGGGATCAGCTAACGTTCAAATGAAGCCGTGTTTGATGGGCTGCAAGACAGGTAGGGTGGTGTATAAAGGAATTAACGTCAGCCTGGGCTGAGGGCAGACTCAGCGTCCTGTTTCCTTGGAAACTACAGGGTTAAGGGAGACGCAGGATGTTCTACCCACAAACTCGTTATCTGAAGCTCTGCCACCTGGGATGGAAATCCACACTGCTTCTGGGTCCCAGATGCCTCAGATCTCCCAGGTAGGAGTGGGATACTCCATTCTTCCTGAAGTGATTTCGAACAGAAAAGTTTCTGCTAGTCTCAACTTTTAGAGAATAAGGTTTCTTAGCGCTCCATCGTTTCTGCTCATTAACAAAAGCAGTTTTTCGCAGGTTGGCAGAATGAAGCCGGCTTCGCTGCTCCTAGCCGCTGGCCCTGCGGCTGCTGTTTTTCTTGCCCACCAAGCTTGCCCGCTGTGGCCCTGTACCTCTCCCTTCGGGTAAGTTCCACTAACATCGGGCTGCTGATGCCTGTTCGTGTTTTGGGGTCATGGCGTGGGGTTATAGTACAGAGAAGATGACAGGTTGTACTGTCAGGATGACTGTTTTAAAAACTGTTTTCTGCCTCGACATCCCCCATCTTGCTTTCTGCCATTTTCTTCATCCTCTCTCTCTCCTTGGGTTTCCTCGTCTCCTCCTCCCCCCTGTTTTGGGGCTGCTTCCTGTTACACACAACGCAGTATTCTCCAACGTGCCCCCTTCCTCCTGCAGAGAAGTCCTGCTTTTGGTTTGCTTTCCCTTCTTCCAAATCATGTCCTGGTGGCCGAATGTGCCTCACCTTTCCCAGGCAAAGAGGCCCCTCAAGGCGGGTGGTGTGACAGGGCTGCGTGGGCTCAGGGGAGTATGAGAGGAGGCGGGTGGGGAGGTGGGGGGCACGAGCTCAGAGCGTCTCTAGGGCACATTCATCGGAGAGCCTAGCTCCTCTGACGGCAGCTCTGCCATCACGACAGTCTCTGAAGATGCAAAGGCAGGTGTAGCCTGTTTTCATTTAAAAAGCAGATGCTTTTCTTAGAGTTACGATGGCATTGTATGAAACGAGATTTACCTGGTTTAGAATCGATGCAGCCGGATTGGAGACCCGAGGTCCTTTGTCTTGACAGATGTGGGAAGAGCAAATTGGAAGGAGGGGGCTTGAGTGATGGTGTTATCTGCTCTGGCCAGGGAGTGGGCACCTCTCCTGCTTGGGCACAGGCTGTAAATAATTGAAAACTCCAGCCGAGCTGCAGAGCCGACCTAATCTAAGCAAGGAAACCAGCGCCTACTCATTTCGTGGAGCCGCCTCGCATTTATGGAACGAAATTTTTACTGAGGGCGTACTTGGTGCCAGGCAGCGTGTCAGGCTTTTGGGTAGAAAGGTGAATTAAATATAGACTTCTCCTCAAGGTGCATAGCTTAGGGGGAGAGACAGGTGAGAAAATAAACAATTTAGATAAAGTGAAACAATTTAAATAGAATGAAAGCAACAGGAAAGAACTCTAGTAGTGCCTAGGAGCAGCTGGACGTCAGAGAAGGAATGGAACTTACTCTGGGTGAAAAGGTCAGAACAATTAGGAGATGACGTGTGGCTGGAGTCCTTAAGGATGCGGGGCAGGCGGGGAGTGATGGAACGCTCTGGGTGGAGGACGCAGGTAGGAAAGTGGCTGCCAATGAGGCCGGATAAGGAGGCAGGGGCTGCTTGCGAAAGACTATTTGCCAGACCGAAGAGCTGACAGTTGTGTGTGTGTGTGCGGGGGGGGCATAACACCCCCTAAGCTGCCCTCCTTCTAGACAGGGGTGTCTGGTTCCCCCTCTAATGCCCGTCGGACCTTGCTCAATAAATGTTAAGCTGTCCCGCGGGGAGAGAAGGGGTCCCCATTGCCCTTTAGGAAGGAAATTCTGGGTGTATGCGGGAGAAGTACCAGAGGCAGGAAGACCAGTTGGAGGCCGTCTGGACAGCGGCTGAGGACCTGGGTGAACCTGGACCGAGGGAGGAGGGGGAGAGTTGGAGAGGAGCAGAGTAAAACCCCAGAACGCACATGTGGAACCTTATGAGGGAACCAGGGCCCCACTGAGGACAGGTGCAGAGGCTGGGAAGAACCGCAAACTGTGAAGATGGGAGCATGAGCCTGGTCCCTAGGGAGCCACCAGGAGGCACACCCCTCACTCCCCCCAGCTCCCCAGGTCACGGCTGGTTCACAGTGGTTTTCTCTTTGGTCGGGCTTGGACGTCTGACGTAGTAGGTGGGCCTGTTGTTTATTTCACCCTCATTTCACATTTCCACCTGCTCTGCAGCGTGGCCGTGCCCATCAGGGCGTGACTGATGCTTGGCATTGCGCTGCCTGCAGCCATGAAGCGTGTTCGGTGGTGTGTAATTAATAACCGCTAACAGCTCTATTATAACGCACACTCAAGAGCAAACTGTCCCATTTATCTTCACCACGTGAATAAGAAGCATCGTTTAATGAGATGCTGGAAGAATTTGCTGAAAGAAATGCCCACGATATAGTGTGAAAATCACAAAAAAAAGTCCTGGCTTTTTAGTGGTGCCTGACGTTACTTATTCACTCCGTGACTATTTATTGAGCCCCTACTATGCGCCGGGCATCGTATTTGGCACTGGGGATACAGCAGTGAAGGAGGGAAGCAAGCCATTCAGACGGAGCTGACCCTTGGTAGAGGAAGCAGGCAATAAACAAATGACAAACAGGCCAGATAATTAGATCGTGGTAAGTGCACTGAGGACAATGAATTAACAGTGACATGATGGGGTGTGGCAGGTAGGACAGGCCTTTCTGATAAGGTGACGGGAAGGCTGAGCTCAGAAGGATGAAGAAGAACCAGCGGAAGAGGCATTCAAACAGAGGACACGGGAAATCCAGAGAGCCGGCTGGGGAGCAGGCTTGTGTTGGGGCGTGGCCAGTGGGGGGTGCCTGTGAGGGGACGCAGAGGAGGCAGGCTCCTGATCACAGAGCCCTGAACATGCTCGTGGATGGTGACTTTATTCTTAAAGCAGTTGGGAGCCACCGAAGGGTTTAAGTGGAGGAGAGACCTGGTCTGCACAGGGAGAGTATCACCCTGCTACTAAGCGGGGACGAATGGGGCAAGGGTAGGCGTGGAAGCAGAGCCCAGCACAGAGGCTGAGGCCGGGGTTCAGGGCAGACGGTGAGGCTGGGAACGTTGTCGAGGCAGCATGGGCAGGGCTTGTGGCTCAGCGATTCAGCGTGCAGTTTGAGCGAAAGAGAGATCCTAAAACTGGGCTAAAGGCCTTTGGGTGGAGGGCGGCCTCGTTGACTACAATGGAGCATCCAGGTAAGGTGCGAACTGGACATCTGATGTCCGATAATATCCCTCGGCCATCCCGGGGAGACACCAAAGAGTCAAAGTGGGGCTGTGAGCCCGTTGCCCAGAGGCCAGGTGTGGAGTAGAACATTAAGAGTCATCTGGATTCAGGCTGTGGCACTGGACGGTGCACCTCACGAGGAGAGGCTGGGGGAGGAGGAGGCAGCCAAGGACATGGAGCAGGAGCAGCTGGTCAGGAGAAGGGAAGTCTGGGCACACAGCACTTACGAAGGCAAGAAAGAGATTCTGGAAGGAGGTGGATCAAATGCTGTTGCCGCAGCAGAGGAGGGTGAGACTGAGCAGCGGGTTAGCCTCCTCGGGCGTTGGTGACCTTGACTTCGGTATGCAGAACTTCTTGTTTTAAGTCTGCTTGTTTTAAGACTGCAGGAAATGGCAGAACCTAGAACTTTTATTTCATTTCAAATTGATAATGGCACTTCAGTCTTTCTGGGGCACTGATCGGATTAATGTCAAATGACGAAGATAGGTTAAAACCCTTCACGGGCCAAAATCTTTTCTAAAAGAAAGAGTCTAATTGAGCCACATGATAGCCAGAAAGGGACCAGGTCCTGGGGCGTGCAATCTAAACCACCAGCCGCAGGGCTAGAGGGAGAAGGCATCACGGCTGCTGTCTTGGAGTTGACGAGGCTCCTTGATACATAAAGTCTGGGGAGGAAAGATGTTAGTCGTTGTGGAAACATGCACACTGGCCATAGATAAAGGCGGTGGGATCCGGTGAAGCAGAGCTAGTTCTGGGATAGTCCTTAAGGAAGACGCGTTTGCTGTTCTGGATTGGCTGTGGGCAACAGTCTGGAAAGTTCATGCGTGAGCCAGGTGGGGTGGCACCTGCTGGCTGGCTGTTTGGCTGTTGTCTCTAGGTAACTGTGGAAATAGTCTCCTGGAAGTTAATGCAAAGTCTGAGCACACATTCAGGGAGGTGAGCAGCCGTCTGTGGTTTTGGCCCGAAGCTATTTACTGATCAGCCTCATCTTGTCTTTTCCTTCCACCCTTCCGCCTGCTGTCATTTAATTGAGGACAGCTCGGAATTTTTTTTTCTTGTCAGTAACAACAATGGCGGTAAGAGCCGAGGATGGCTAGTTGTCTAAATTGTCGTGGGGCGGGCACGCTTTACTGTCACATCCGTCCTTTCTTTAAACAGCTGTCAGAGCGGACAGCACAGCATGATCGGTCTTCACATGGGTTCCAGAGGACGGGGCCCCACACATCATCATCCAAATAACGGTTCAGATCTGACTGTTAATTGGGCTCAAACCGTGGAAGGCTCGATGGAAGGCATGTCGGAAGCTCTGCCGTTCTAGGCTTCAGGCAACTGCGGTTAGAAATCCATCCGAGCTCACAGGGTAGATGCCCCTTTCTTCGTTCCTGCATGGCCCAGGAGTGTCGGCGGCTCTGGCTTTGATGAGACGTGGCCATTTTGAAAAGATGTCAGACCGCATCTGGCATGGCACTCGGGTGATCAGCCCAGGGAACAGGTGAGGAGAGTGACAGACCTCCGCCAGGTCTTGTGACTGCCGTGGGAAGAAGGCAGGGCTGCAGAAGAGGACTTTGGGTTTCCACTCCTGCGTTCTGTGTGCGTGTGTATCAATATATCTGTATCTAAATATTTTACATACAAAATTAAACATTTTTATTATATATTTATATGTTTAATTGTGTGATAAAACTTAAAATATATCAACCACCATTAGGTCGCTATAAAAGTGAAATATTTTGAAAGTGACTGTCATTTGGCCCTGATGCCCAGGGCAAACGAACTAGGACAGGTTGACTTTGGTGGCAGGGGTGGAAGGGTAACCGTGTCCCCTGCTCTTTGCTCATAAAGATCACAGCGGTGGTGGCCAGGTGCTCAGGTCACACTCGGTTGGCGCTCCCCAGGCTGACAAGGTCTGAAGCGTCAGAGTTCCCCTCCCACGCAGCGACCAACTCGGCCCTTTTCCTCTGTCACAGTGGAGGCTGGCCTGGGGCAGACACCGTGGGCGGGCCCTGAGCATCAAAGAGAGCTCACTGCCCAAAAGGATCCCCTCACTGTGGCATCAACCAACAGCTTTAGAGGTCTTTCCCTCTGTGTTAAACACTGGCCTTTGTCATTTAAAATGCAGCAAAGACAATGTGTCATTTCTGATGGTGCCGGCCAGGGAGGGGAACAGTGATCCAGCCTTACTGTACATGGATTTCTAGATGGTTTTCTTCTGTGACCAGGGAGATGAGGTCACTTAAATGGCATCCCCTTGTTCCTGTCTTCATTCAGCAAACATTTAAGGTCGTACTGTGCCAGGCACTGTTGTAGATGCGGGGGACATAGTGGTAAACAAAGCAGATAGTAGCCCTTCCTCTCACAGAGCTTCTATTCTAGTGCGTGTGTATGGGGGTGCATGACGAAGAAACAGGTAAGTAAAATAAATAGTGGATGTAGATGGTGGAAGATAAAGCAGAGGGAGTTATGGAATTCCAGTGGGAGTGGGATTAGCAACTGCCCTTTTCAATAGGGTGGTCAGGAAAGGCCTCAGGAAGCCTGAAAGAGGAAAGCCCCGAGGTTATGGGGGCTGGGAGGAGGAGTTCCAGGCAGGGGGACCGGCAAGTACAAAAACCGTGAGCTGGGACTCTGGTGGTGATGGGGAGCGGCAAGGATGCGGGCGTCTGCAGCGCAGGAGGCAGGGTGAGGCGCAGGGGATGAGGTTAGAGGCTGGGGGAGGCCGGCTCATGCATGGCCCTTTGCTCTGAATGACATGGGCCCCATTGCAGGCTTCCAAGCTGAGAAGCTTGCATGGTCAGACTTGAATGGGAAAGCATCGTTCTGGCCTCTGTGTTTAGGATAGACGAAGGTATAAAGAGATCAGCTGGGAGGCTCTGGCCCCAACCCAGGTGGGAAAAGACAGTGGGGACACTGCCAAGACAGGTCTGTGCAAAGGAGGCTCCAGAGAGCCCAGAGACAGGCACTGCTTTCTCCGTAACTCGGTCCATGCCAGATTTTGCCTCAGTTATATGAGCTCCAGGAAGACCAGGTGTTGTGGAGAGGACATTTCTGTGTTTGCTGAGACAGGAGGCAGGGACTTTGAGCTCACAGAAGCGCACCTGTTGTGTGGATGCAGATGGTGGCCATGGCCGGCCCCAGCACAGTTGCCGAGGTCCAGGGAGGCAGGTCTTGTCCCTGCTCACCCACAGACAGGAAACCGCAGATGGCCTGGAGCTTTGATTTGCTGTGCTGTTTGCAAAGCTCCCAAGATGGCGTGTGTGGCTGTGCTGTTTGCTTCCTGTGCCTCCAGTATGGGGAATGTGTCATTTTGTCTTTAGCTCCTTTAAACACTTTGTAGTGATACAAAGCAGAAACGGCCTTTCTGTAAACACCAAGAAAGTCCCTGGTTTTAGATGCACTGTGTGTGTTTTTGTTTTTTGTTTTTTATTTTTTGTTTTCAATTTAAAGCTCCTCTGTGGTCTACTGTAAATGTGACAAAACATTCCAGTGACAATGAGATAATTTGACCTGTCTTCTCGGTCTATTTCCTTAGAAAAGGTGATTTTAAAAATGTTCAGAAGGTAGCCTTCTTCAGAATTTATTTATTTATTTATTTTTACATTTAGGGATGCTTTGCCACCACCGCTACCAGAATGACAAACGTGTTTGCCCTTTCATGCAGAAATTCCCACTTTTGGAATCTGTAGGTTTTTGAACAGCATTGTTCAAAATGAGAAGGAGAAACTAGATATAAAAGCAGTGCCACACCCACACAGCAGGGTCCTCCGCCACTAAAAGTGGACTCAGGATGTGCTCTTTTTACCGACATGGTAAGATTGTTAGGACATGTTATTCCGAGGAAGAGAGTAAGAAGCAAAACAGTGCAGTGCTAACTTCTGCATAAGAAACGGAGGAAAACAGGTATATATTCACGTTTGCTTGCATATGCGTAAAGAAACGCTGGATGGTCGAGACTAGCGAAAATGGTCCCCTTGGAGGACAAGAGGGATGGAGTGGATTAGGGCATGATGCCGACCCCTCGGTGTATTTCTTTGTTAGAGTTTTGACATCAGAGTCATGGAAATGTTTTATCCCCGCAGAAACTTTTGAAAAACAAGAAAAGACACAGCCAATCATGTTTAGGGTTCCGCGGCTTGTGGCTTGGCTTCTGACGGTGGCACGGGGAGGTGCCAAGAGTTTCGATGATCGTGTAATTTTTGAACGCCAACCCGTGGAAGGCGGGGGCTGAGATGGGGCTCCAGAGGGAGGAAGACCCGGGTCCCTAGTGAGTTAACAGCGGGTGATAACACAATGTCCTGACAGCCCTGTGAGAGGAAAGAATGGGAAGCTCGGATAAGCAGCTAGCTGGGCGGGGAGGGTTGGAGAGGGTGAGGGGAGCCCACACAGGACAATGGGGCTGGAGAAAGGTGTAGAAGTAGAGAAGTTGGGAAGAGAAAGGATGTACAGAGGACCCAAGTGTGGGAGAGTTCAGTGTGTCAGAAATGCAAGTATGGCTCAGATGGGCAGGTGGAGGTGGGCGGAAGAGGGAAAAGTGATGTGGAGTTGGTGGGATATCAAAGGTAGGGGAGAAGTGACCTGAGCATAAAGGTCCTTATTTGTCATATTTTGATAGATGGTGCTATTGTTTGCTACCAATATCCTGTCTCCGTTTATATAATCTCCCATTTTCGCTTCACATATGGCCTCTTGGATTAAAGACTCTACTTACCAGCCTCCTTTGCAAGTTGGTATGACCATATCATGACATCCTGGCCAATGAGGTGTCAACGAAAGTGATGTGTACAACTTCCAGGAAGGGTCCTTTTTCTTCCCTTTCCTGCCACCTGGAATGCAGATATGATGGCTAGAGGTAGAGCAGCCACCTTGGGCCATTTGGAAAACACATGTATAAGTGAATAGAGCAATGAGACTTATGTGCCTACATTTATGTAAGAGAAGAATAAATTTCTGACCTAGTTTAAGTCACATCAAGGATTTTCTGTTCCTTGCAGCTAAATCCAATACCAGTTAACCTAGGTTTTACACTTCTACTATATTTCATTCTCGGTGGTTTAGAACAATCATTCTGATGCATCTAACTTCTCTTTTAGAGTTCTTTCTCAAGCTAGGACCCCTGAGTTTAGCCTGTGAATATATTTGGTTTGTACGATGTCCTTGAACGAATGTCTCCTTATTCTTCCTATCTATTTAGTACGTTCTATATGTTCAGTAAAGTTTTCAAATCATTGAAAGGCATCTCCTTTGAGTTTGATATCATATGTTGAAATCAAGTTAGAATTACAGAGCAGCTAAAAGTGTGGACTGTAGCACCACATTGCCAGATGTAAATCCTGCCTCTGTCACTTACCAACTATGTGACTTCAGATACTTTATTTGTTCTCGGTAAATCCCAATTTCCCTATCTATCAAATCAGGAAGCCGATAATCCTTCCTTCATAGTCTGGTTGAGAGTATCAATTTATATAGCACAGGAAGAGCAGTTAGCCCAATTCTTGGTGCTTGGTAATTGCCCAGTAACTATTAACTGCTATCACGTTTATCGTTTTCTATTTTTGAGAATCTCTAAGCACATTTTTAAAGACGGCCTCATCACCATACACAAAACTCCTCACCAAAAGTCACACGAGTTGATTACACGTATCCTCCCTATTTATAGGTACAGAGAAGTGAAAAGTTGTACTCACAACACATGAGCATAAGGAGAACCTAGATCTCCTGATTAAGGATAATAGATGTGAATGGACTTGGTTAGTTGTTCAGAAATTAGGAAGGAAAGCCTCTGGTATTATTTCCTTTGCCTTGTTTTCTCTGAATGCTCACAGGCAGGCATTGAGGCTCCTGCCCTTCCTTCTTATGTTTATGTTTCCATTTACCTCTTCCCGTCTGGTTCCCCTGGGTGACAGAGGCATTGCTGGAGGGAGACCCTTCCCCCAGGCTACCTTTCCCACCAAGCACTGAACTCCCACTCTATGCCATTCCTTACCTGCCATCCTCCAAATTGGTGCAATAAATGGGCATTTGCTCTCATTGGCAGGAGAATAAAGTGCATATAAAGTATTCAGTATGAAATTTTAGGGGTGCTCTTATGTGGAGGTGTCTCACAGCTGACGGGCAAGGCACAAGAATGCTTCCAGAAGATCTATGTTGGATTTTGCATATATACCCCCAAATTCAGGAAAACTATTTGATGAAGACTATGGGTTCTGGAGTAAGACTGCCTAGATTCAAATTCTGGCTCTGCCATTTTCTTCTTGTGCGAGTTTGGTCAAAATCACTCATCTGCAAGCGGGGATGACAACCCTGCCCTGACAGAGAAGATGTGTGATAGGAGTGTGCTGGACATAAAGTATGCATGGCATAGCGCCTCGCCCTGTTAAACACGTGGTAAATGTTTGCTGGGTTGAACAAGTGATGTCTTTCAAAGACAGTTTCCCCACCCTGAGTACTTAGCTCTTATTAGACTCAGCTATAATCCAGTATGTTTTTTATATGCACAAATCTTCCTCCCCAGTGAGATCATATACCCTATAGTTTCTTTCTTTTTTTATTCATCTCAGGAATTCTCTGCAAAGCCTAGCATCCACTCGGATCAGTTAGCTTTTGCTGTGTAACAAACTACCTTAAAACTTTTTAACTTAAAATAATAACTTTATTTAGCTCATCATTTTGCAGGTTGGCAACTCATGCTGGACTTAGTCAATTCTGGTCTTGCTTGGGCTCTGCTGATCTCAGCTGGGCTCACTCACATGTCTGTGGTCAGCTGGAGGGCCAGCTGGGGAGGGCTGGTGTGTCACAGCCCCACCTTGGATGGCTGGATGACTGGGGCCCCTCTGCACATGGCCTCTGATACTCCAGCAGACTAGTCTGGGCTTGCTGACAATGACCGCATAGCCCAAGAGCACCAAAGAGGCACAAGCACTCTCCAAGATCCTGCTTCTGTCACATGTTTTTACTGTCCTGTCATCCAAAGCAAGTCACATGGCCAAGACCAGAGCCGTTGTGGGAGAGGATACACGAAGCATGAAGACAGGGGTGTGTGAACAAATTAGGGCCCATTATTGCAACAGTCTATCAGAGACCTCGGAGTAGAATTTTTATCACTGTTTACCAATTGAAGGGTTACAGTATGGCCTCTTTCCAAGCTGGGTAGCTATCAGAAGCCACTGAGTCTCTGCTTTGTTTTCTGAGGCCAACTCGTCCCAGTCAGCTATCTGTAACATCATGGGACTGTCCTCTTGTTGGCTCCATCCAAGAAGAGAAAGTGTGTCCTTCTCTTCATGGAGAAGCCCAGGGATCCACATTTCAAATTCTGGAGGTGCCACTCATTCAGTTGTTTGTATAACTGCACTCATTAGCTGTGCAGTGCACAGCCTGTGCTAGTGCTGGGCAGAGCCTCTTTCTGGCGGATGTGAAGGGATTCTAGCTCTCCTGGAGAGCTAGGTCACTGTATAGTCAAGACAGAAGGGAGAGTTTGCAAAGCCCCCGATCCTTATCTGTTTTATGAGGAAGTTAGTCTCTAGAAAGTTAGTCTTGATCACCTATAAACGGAGCCACTTGCACCAGAAACTCTCAGGGAAGTTGCCTTTCAGCTCTAATTCAGTGGTTCACAAAATATAAAACACTAGTTAATGCCACTCTAGTTGAAGGGGAAGAATGAACAGGGGAACTAGTGTTTATCTAATGCCTACAAAAACCAGGCATTTTCTACACACACACACACACACACACACAAATACATATTGTAATGTAATGTACTGCAATGCAATGTAATGTAATATAATATAATATACACGTGTTATCTCTGTTTACTATTCACCCAATTTTTGCAGAAGCGGAAACTGGGATTCAGAGAGAATAAGTGACTTGTCTGAGGTCCTGCAGATGGTAAATGACAGGGCTGGGATTCGAACTCTGGTCCCTTGGACATCAGAGCACTTTCCCCTCTAACTGGGCCACAGCAGAGCCCAGGTGGGTGGCAAATGACTTGTCTATGACATGCTCTCCAAGTACTCCGTTGATGGTTGCAGCTTGCCCACAGGGAACAGCAGTTGTCGACATGAAACCTGGCCAGGGAAACGGGCCTCGGCAGTGACAAGGCGCTCAGCACAGCATCGCAAATGAGATAACGATGCAGCTGATCCACCGGCCGGAGGGCAGATCATTGGCTGAAAGCCGACCCTGTGGGGGAAATGGGCTGCTTACTGGAGATAATAAAACAGGAAACATTTCAACATTAAGGTATATGAGTTTTGGCAGGGGAAGGTTTGATGACTTAATGATGAGCACCGGAGACTAATTTGAAAACAGCCATCTCCAGCTATACCTAAAATAGTAGGCTGAGCTATTAACATGGAGGGTGCCGAGAGGCCTGGAGACAGTGTTATTTAGATTGGGTGGGATAGGGCATGCTCAGCGCCAGAGGATGGCTTTTTTCCTACTTAGGATGGATGACGTGGTGCCAGGCCTGTTCAGGTCGTTGGCCAGGCCGTGTGGATGGCACCTTCTGAAGGCTCAGTAGACTGGAGGTGGCCATCAGCCCTGTGGGAGGGTTCCTCTGTCTTCAGAAAGGGGCGAGGGGAGAAGATGGAGTGTCTGCAGCTCCGTGCGCCCTCCTCATGGCCGAGTGCCCACTTCCTCCACTGCCTCTGGACTCCATACAGCCAGCTCTCAGTTCCCCGGATCAAGGAGCAGAGCTTGGCCAAGCTGCAGATGATTCAGTGTTTCGACCAGTGTGCCCAGGTGCCAGTCCGAGGCTGATGCTGGGGTGTAAAGATGGATTAAGCACCTTCCTCATCCCGGCTCACCCTCAGGACAGGTACAGGACGAGACAAACAGGCAAGATCAGTGCGACAAGCGTAGTGAGTGGATAGTGCCAAGCACAGGCAGCTGTGGATGGGGATGCTGGCCCAAGCTTGTATCAGCCTGGAAGGTGTCTTGCGGAGGCTGTTGTTCCCACACTGGACAGGTGAAGGTGATGCTGAGGGAGTGCTGGCTGACAGTGGGTGGCTACGTCCTCGGGGCCCATAGGGGCTCCTACCAGGAGGCATAGGGGCATCTGCCTCCCAGGGTATAAGGATTGTCACCAGAGCAATTGTCTCCCGTGTTCAGCCCCAGTCTGGCTGAGGAGGCTACATGGGGAGAGGGACCTTTGGGTGTTTGGGTGGGGACACTTGGTGGCCTTGGGACACAGCTCTTCCCCACTGGACAGTCTAGGCGTGGCACGCTTTCATCTTTTCAGCACCCTGTGTGTGCATACTCAGTCTCCTTGGTCATCAGGAAGAGCTTCCGGGAAGAGGGAACGTAAATGAAAAGGGTGAGACGAGGCCCCTGTAGGAAGAGAGATTGGTTTATACAGAGCCACAGAGCTGGGTGGGGATGCAGAGTAAGGGATGAGACTGAGGATGTAGGTTGGAGAGGCCTCGAATGCCATTCTAAGGAGCTTGGAATACTTTCTGTTGGTGATGGCATGCTATTTCAGGGTTTTAAGCAACCAATAATAATAACCACTCACTGAGTACCTACTACGTGCTGTGTAATATACCAAGTGCTTTATAAACTTAATTCTAGAAATAACATTATGAATCAGGGATTATCATCTTCCGCTTTACAAAAGAGGAAACCAAAGTACTGAGTCAGCTTTCTTCAGGTTGTACAGACAGTGACCAGAACAGTATGGATTCGTACGCAGGTCTGTTTCCAAAATCCACACGTTTAACGAGCCAGGTTCTTGGACCACCTCACACACAAATGGGTTTAGACTAGAATCTCCGCTTGCAGCATGGATGGCAAATTGAAAATGGATGAGATCATGAGCCTTGTCTTCTGAGTCTGGCATGTGGTCGGAACTCATTAAATGAGGAGACGATTAGGAACAAGGGGCCAGTTAGAAGTCTACAAGTTCATGGGAGCGAATATAGTCTTCAGGCGTCCGGGTGGCTTGAAAGATGATGAGGAGCTAACAGGTGTGACACCCTGAGAACTGAGTGGTTTATGAGCCACCTGTTTTAGACACAGCAGGTACATGAGGGCAGCCAACTGGATATCCAAGGAGAAGCAAGTAAGTTGAAAGGATGCATAACTGTTTGTTTATTTTTTTATTTTTATTTTTTTTTAAGAATCTCATTTGGAAGCCACGTGTGGGTAAATCTGATGTAGATGGCTGCTCCTTGGTTCTCTGCTGACTCGTGTTACATTTGGGGGTAGTGTCACCATGCCTAAGGTCTTTTGCAGCTGAGCATGCTAAGATTTTAGAGTAACAGTAGCCTTTAGTGGATATAGTGGATCTTAAAACATGACATTAATGTAGGTGTCATTTCCTCTCAGTTATATTTGAGGTGCTGGCAATTCTCCCTTCTGCAAGAGTGTCATCTGAAGAGTATCCTACCTTAGCCATGTTCTCTTGACTTCACATTGCTACCCAATGATAGAGAAAAAGACTGAAAACCTACAGTATACCTTGTGGCTAAGATTTGGGTTCAGGTTGTCACTTTCTACTATCGTGATCCTGGACAAATTGTTTAACACTCACACACTCTCTCTCTTTCTCTCTCTCTCGCTCACTCTCTCTATCTCTCTTTCTCTCTCTCTTTCTCTCTCTCTCACTCTCTCTCAATTTCTTCATCTATAAAATGGGTATCATAATAGTAGCTAGCCATTACTATGCAGAAGGCATTTCACATGAATTATCTGGTGAGATTTTGCAACAATCCAGGAACTTTGTTATTCCTTCTCTAGTCAAAACTATTCTTTATGATGATACCAGGACATATTTGCGCTTTTCCACTCTCATCCTCCCATGGCTGTGGGGTGGAGTTTTCCAGAAGCCACAGGACATGTGATATCATGACTGATTGAATGCAGCAGCAGATATGAGAATCGGCTGTTTTCTTTTAAGCCAGACACTTAAGAGTTTTTGCAGAAAATTCTAAACTATGCCACTCTTCTCACGGAAATGTTTTTGGACTGAAAAATATAGTCATTTGGGTAATGTAAAAGTTTTGCTATTATTTTAAATAACAAGTAGCTATTTAAAAAATTTCTTGGTTTTAAGTTCTATTGTGGAATATACTGATAAAATTCATAAACAAAGCTCTCTGGGCCCTCATGCTTGAGGCCTGTCACAGCCTGGGTGGGACCTGACGGCACAGAGCAGAGGAGCCAGCATCCCTAAAAGCATGGCGGTCAGCAGGCACTTATTAGCGGCTGTCTAGGTGTGGCTTGTCCCACTGACACTCCCATTTCAACCCATTTTTATTATTTTTAATTGTGAGTGGCCACCATCTTAAGGACCACGTGGCGTGAGTGGATCTGCGTGATGTAAATGCTATGCTGAAGCAGACACTTTTGGGGAAGTCTTCCTCTATACACCGAAGGCAGCTTACAGTGAAAAACTGTGACTCTGCCCAGAGATTTCTTCCTGGTCCTGGGGGCACACTCAGCCTGTTTCACAGCAAGCCAGGAGGGCTGGAGACTTGGAGGCCTGGAGAGCATCTCTGAACCCATAACAGATGGGAGTTGGTGAGAAAACAGTAGCCTTTCTTGCCCCTCATTGTCTCGCAGAGGATTCTGGGATGGAGTTTTGGTTGCACTTAGTGGTAGCTAAGTTTGCTAAGGGGTCCTTTATTGGCTTCCTTCCTTTCCCTATTCCCTTATCAATGTTTCCAGGGTCCACTTCTTAGATATCACTGACTCAGGGTCTGCTTCTTGGGACACCCCAACTGGGAAACCTGGGAAAATGACTCTCAGCTCCCAAGTCCTCGTGACCATCCGGGTCGGTCCTCCAAGATTAGATACTTTTGCTCAGCAGTATCTAAGAAGGCTATTTAAAAAAGCTCAACCTTTTTGGAAGGAATATTCATAAAGTGCACGGAACAAAGTATATAGCTCATGAATTTTCATGACATGGATGCTTAGACCAAGGTCCAGAATGTTACTAGTATTCCAGAAGTGTTTACACATGGTCATCTCTGGTAGATACTATGAAACATTTTTCCAAATTGGCTGTTCAAATCTACCTTCCCTTCAGCAGCCCGTAAGGGTTCCACTTCTCCAAACCTTTGCCAGTGCTTGACGTTGCCTGTCCTGTTTGTTTTAGCCATTTCGGTGGGTGTGTAATGGTATCACATCACAGTTTTAGTTTGTATTTTCCTTATAGCGAGTGATGGTGAACACTTTCATTATGTTTATGGCCATTTGTAGATCCTTTTTTTGTGAAGGGTTGGGCTTCAGTCTTTTGCCAGTTTTTCTATTGGATTATCTGTCTTTTTCTTATTGATTAGTAGGAATAACTTATATAGTCTAAATATGAGTTATATATCAGATATATTTATTGCAAATAACTTTTCCCACTCTGAATTTTCTTTTCACCCTCTTGATGGTGACTGTTGATGAACAGAACTTCTTAAATATAGTCATTAATATTTTCTTTAAGTTCAGTCTTTTTTGTGTCCTATTTAAGAAATCTTTGCCTACACCCAGGATGTTTTTCTGGAACTGTATACATGAGGCTGTACCTGGACCTTCTGTTCTCATCCATCAGTCAGTTTGTTATTCCTGTGTCTCTTCTATTCTTATATTATCTTAATTACCACAGCTGTCTAATAGGTCTCTATATCTAGAGGTGGATATTCTGCAGCTTTGCCTACCTTCTTTAAGATCACCTTTGCTCTTTTTGGCCTTTTCTATTTCCATAAGTATTTTAGAATCAGCTTGTCAATTTCTAAAAAAAAAAAAACAAACCCAAAAATCTGGGATTGCATTAAGTCTATGGATTTATTAGGGAGAAAATTGCTATGTTTACAATATCATGTCCTTCAGTTTATGAACATAGCATGCCCTTCGATTCAATTTTTAAAAATTTTCCTCTCAGTAGTGTATTTTTAGTTTTCCGTGTAGAAGTCTTACATACCATAGGAGCTATTGAAGCTCTGAGCTGTTTCAGAGGAAAGAAAAAGATCAGTTGAGATGCTAGACACATTCTACCGAGTGAGAGTCGAAATGTTTTCCAATTAACTCAGCAACCACCAAACTAGGCAGTCATTACCACAGTAAGAATTTGGGGTGAACTTCAATCCTCCCATACAAAGGAAAAAAAAAAAACTTCTGTGGGGTGAATTATGTCTCCAAAATGATGTCGAGGTCCAAACCCCCTCTACCTCGACATGGAGGTGTCTGAGAAATGTGGTTTTTGACATCTGAATCTGTAATGCAGGAAGGTACACAGAGACGTGGGAATGCATGCTGAGTGAGCCAGCCTGTAGCAGCTAGAGATGGGAGGATGTCTTGTCTTGTGTCTGGAAGGAAAAAACCCTCCCAGTCAATTCAGAGAGAATTTCCCATCTGAGAACTTCTCCATAGCTCCTCCTTTGTACCCTAGTAAATTTTACCTACCCCTCACTCCTGGAGCTC
>NW_006431956.1:6788770-6820261 GCF_000325575.1 Pteropus alecto | reverse complement strand
GCCCGTTTCTTTGTGAAGTGACATTAGTATGCCGGTTTAAAAAAGCTCTAACAATTTATAGCAGCTATTTCCCAGTCCACAGGCGAAACAGCCAGCCAGTTGGTGGGTCTGTCTTCCCAGCATGTTAGAGGCAGAAGGTGATTCTCCAAACCTCTAAGCACCATCTCACTTGGCTGTGGCTTTGTTCTCTCCGTTCCGTTCCTGGGACAGGCTGCAGCTCTGTCTAGCAACAGCACCACATGGCATTCGGCCTCTACCGCCACCTCTGATCAGCAATACGAGTGTCCCTCGCCTGGCACCGCTGACTGCCGGGTGCTTCTGAAACAGGATCAACAACACGTGCAGCTGATCGGCGCCAGCACGCACTCACACATATGTAATGTGTGTGGTCTAGCCACCATCTTCCACGGTGGCAGTCGGGGTGCAAGCCTTCCAAGGTTGCCCTGGCACAGCCCACGGCAGCCCATGGGGTGCGAAAGGCTCTGGCAGAGGCAACTGCGTGACCTGGTGAGGAGGAGCTTTGGGCGTGGTGCCCAAACCCAGCCGCCCTCTTGCCCCTTCTCTTCCAGTGTAAAGATGGCAGACCCCGCATTTGTATTGCTTTGGTGTGCAGCGGGCCGCGCGGGGTTTCTCCCGGGCTCCTGTGACGGTTGGCGTCATGCTCTCCTGAAGAGCAAGCTGCTCTCTGATCTTTCCTAAGCTCTTTGCCAGGCATGAATTTGCTGCTGCAGCTGCTCAAATCACACTGAGTTCTGGGAGAAGGAGGCGCTGGCACTTGCATTTGACAGCAGCGTGTGACTGGCTGAGTCACGCAGGCTCTTGCTTTCCTGATTCTTGCACTTGCGTTTGCTTTTACTCTGTGTGCCAGTAGAGGCCTTCAGGACACAGATGGAATATTCCAGTGGAATATTGGCAGAGAGTTAATTAAAGGGACTTTTTATAAAGTGGAGCAGGGAGTTATCTGGGGGCACCCATAAGGGATGGTGAAGGACCCTTTGGTGAGCTGAAATCATTGTCTCCCGTGAAGGGGCCAGGGGAGAGAGATATTCTGAGAACCTGGGAGACTGGTTGTAAGGAGAGGGTTGCCTGATGGGAGCTGTGACCTTCAGGTCAAAGATGCAGCCACTCCATGGGCACCCAGTACCGAGAGGGGCTTGAGGCATAAACACCCTAACCTCGCTCTCCTCCTGCTCCCCAATCTCTTATCCCTCATTAGCCAAACCTAGCCAGAAACCAGAGGATAGGGGACGCTTATGCAGCCTATATAGGTCAGCCTCCTGGGGGATCAATGAAGGCTACAAGGTGGATGTGGAGAAACAAAAAATCACCCACAACTACACTGGAACATGCTGCAGTGCATTTACCCCACTATGCGTGGGCACAAGAAACATCTCATTGATTTGTTTTTCTAAATCCAGATAAAACCAGCTTGAGATGCCATTATTATAGTAGATCACAAAGCAAATATCAATCATTAGGAGGAGGTTCCCTGTATGACAGTGGGTCATATAAAAATCCTGGCTCTATGTAACTTTGGGAATAATTGGAAGGGGCCTTTTCCATAGCTCACAGTGGTCCCTAGCTATAGTAGACGAGACACCTGTGGTTTTGCCAGCATATTCCTGCTAGCAAACAGCCCCTCGTGTTCACTGGGGAAGCAACTCCACTTTAGTCGTATACTGCCCAGGGGGATTGCCAACCAAGTGGTCCTTCCTTGGCCACAGGGCGGGCATCCAACCCAGCAAGCCGAACACTCGGTTTCCTAGGAGTTTGAATTGGAATCGAGTGCTTGACACCTGAAAACAGTTGGAGCCGAAGCATCCTAACTGAAGAGCCCCAAAGAGAGTAGACATGGCTGGTTTTCTAAACATCCCGAACTGGCCTGATTGATGTCCTTTCCGAGCCCTGGTTTGCAGTTTTCTCTTGCATTCTGTGAGACACCTTTTATCCTTCCTAATCACCGGCACTGTTCTTGATGCTTACAACCAAAGCATCCTGATAGCGATACCGTTGTTGCCATGGCTACATCTGCTACCTGGTGCTTTTGTTGCCCTGGTCTCTAGCCAGCTGCTTTGGGAGAGCTTCAAGGAGGTCCTCCTAGAGGACTTCTCCAATCACAGGCGTGGCCACAGGGGACCCTTGCTGCAGCCTGTAAATCTGTGGGCTTGGTCCAGCCTCCCTGCCATCCTGTTTGGAGCTGCCTGGCAACACAGGCCATGTCCCCACTACTTGTACCAAGTGATGTTCCTTTGCATTCCTCCTTCCCCTCCTTTTGTCCTGAAGAATCAAGCCTGGTTGGACCAGTTCCCTCTCTTCCAGTCCTCAGATATCTCTTTTGGACAAATCCCTTCTCTTACCTCGGTAACTTACACTTTGAAACAAGATCTGTTAACTCCTCCCAGGCGAGATAGGTCTTGATTTCTCAGGTTTAAAGGCCTTGGACTAGCTTCTTAAATGGCAGAGTGCTGAGAAAATACATCCTTCTGTGGTGAGAAAATGTTGATGCAAAACCAAAACAAGACACAAAATAATTCATTTCTCAGTTAGTTTTCCCTGTAACATTACTTTCTTTTGACAGAATGAAACTAAATCTACAGTATGACTGTGATCCATCTATCTATCTGTCTATCTGTCTGTCTGTCTGTCTGTCTGTCTATCTATCTATCTATCTATCTATCTATCTATCTATCTATCTAACTTACTACTAAGCTATAAGAGTTTCTGTGTATGCAAATAAATTATGTTTATCCACAGTCGAGTATGTCATTATATATAAACAGATTTTTCTCTTATAGCTGCTGGAGAAATGAATGAAACCATGTCTATAGTAAATGAATCCCTGGCAGTTCACTGGCACTATCTTTAATGATGTTAGTCAACATAATTAAGACTTAAACGCACTGTTTTGCTCCGACTTCTCTCATTGTGCCCATTTGTCTGGCTACGGAGTTCATCACCTTTCCCTTCCCACTCCTTCCTGTGATCCTGTTTCTGGCTACATCACCTCCCTTTGGTAAACCTTCTATCCTTCCATTCTTTTTCATATCTAAGTCATATTTCATCACCTGAAAGAAATTTTCCAAGATAGATTGGCCTTTTGCCTTTAGATTATATGATTGTACAAAATAAATCCAAAAATTCATGTTCACTTCTTTTCCATTCATGTGTATTTATGTCTGTCTATATATCAATCTATCATCCTTATGCTGATATAAGCAGAGATTTTGTTTTGTGTTAAAAACTCAAGTATGAATAAGAACTCATTTATAAATAAGTAGAAGAAGCCACTCGAAGGACAGAAAAATTCTTCTTTGCATCGAGTATGCCAATTTACATTAATTAAAGTTTAGACAAACAGGAATAATTTTCTCTAATTTGTGGTTTGAAGAAAAGGACTTGAAACCATCTACAATAATTTAATAGTAACAGATTAAGACTGTTGACACAGGAATCACAAGAGTGCAAAAAGACACAATGCCAGAGATAAGCAAAGTTTATTTATAGGGAGCTTATTATCATTAAAATTTAGTCATAAACCTGCTAGTCTGGAAGATTGAGAAATCTCTTGAATTGCTGAAAATTCAAGTTAGTATTGGGAGAAGTCAAAGAATACTGAATTGTGATATAGGATTATGAATCATAAAATGTCAAATTTCAATGTTAAAAGAGAAAATTAGTTATGTTTATGTTTTATGTCCCAGGAAGCAAAGAGTCATTTTAGTTTCTTTTTGAGTTATATTCCATCGGATACCTTTCACAGAACGCTCGTGGATTTACGCATGTCTGCAGAGCTGATTAAGACCCATAAGACCCAATGCTGTGCTTCATACCCCTTCTTATTCCTGGGGTCTAAATCCAACTCCTTAACCCTAATATAAAAGGAAACACTGGCCTGAAGTCCCAGAACTGTTGATCGCCTGGATACAAAAAGTCCTTCTTTATGATACTCAGATGTCACAGAGGTTGAAGTTTGGTTAGAAAAGATTCTGTTATGTGTTGTCTATTTTTCATGTGTGTTTATTAATGTTGCAGACCTTTATTGAGTATCAGTATCTTCAGGGTCCTGCAGGAGAACATAAAGATGCTGAAGACATGGTTCTGCCAAAAGATATACAGCCCAGTGGGCTCCCTAGCTGTGTTAGCAAGTAACTGCATCGCAAAACAGGGTCTGTGCCCCAAAAGGATATACATACACCCAGTGGGGAAGGAGAGAGGGCTTCACACAGAAAGTGTCTGCAGAGGTCCTGGCGTTGTCACCTACATAGGGACCCAGAGAACAGTGGAGTCCGAGGGTTGACACTCTCAGCATGACTTTGCTCAGGATTGGCCCTGTTTACAAAGTCATAAATGGAATATAAAATTGTGAACACATGCCCTGACATTTGAAAGCCAGCCTTCTCAGGTGTGTTCTTATGGAAACCCGCTATGTTTTCTGAGCTTCCGAGGCCAGAGGTCGGGGCGTTAGCAGGCAGTCTGACCTGTTCGTTGACTGTTTGCCCTACCGCCTCCCTTTCGCTTCAGAGGCCTCGCTGCTTCCTTTCAAAACCCGTCTGAATTCAGTTTGAGTGCACCCTATTGCTGCCCTGGTCTTAGGCTTGTCCCTGTGCCTAGGATGTCAGTGCACTAACCCCCTGAGAAGCTGGGGAAGTTAAGTAGCATTACAGACAGCTTTCGGGTCAAGTCATTGGTCTCAACCCCATTACAGATTTTCCAGCTACTTTCACCTGCCACGGTTATATGCCCCTAGAACTTCCCTGTCACGACAGGAATCCATACCAACCAAGAGGGAGAAGAATCAAAAAGGAGAAATCAATTATGTTACATTTCTAATAAGCCCATTTCCCACAGTCTACCGGGCTATCAACGGTTCTGGGCCTTTGGGCCAGTGTTTCTCTTTACATTTGGGTTAAGGAGTTGGGTTTGGACTCTGGGATTAGGAAGGGATGTAAAGCACAGCCTTGGTTGCTGCAGGAGCAAGAAGGATGCTGTGTGAATGTCTATACTGCCAGCCAGGATTGATGACTCAGAAGTCCTGATTCCAGCCTCCTGTTAAGGCGATAATGGGCATTTGTCCTGGGCAGCGAGCCAATCCACCACCTGACTGGCAGACGCCCTGGTCTAGAGCTCTTCCGTCCTCTCCACATGCAGAGGGGCCATGGCGCTCTGGGAAGAAGCAGTTGCGTGACCCAGTATGTAAATGAAGTCTTCGCAGTGGACTTTGGAGACTTGGCAGAGCAGTCCCTCTGCAAGCTCTAAAAGAGGGGCTAATTTTGTTTATAAAGTGCTTTAGAAAGTGTGAGCCTGGGAATGGTGTTATAGGGCCTTAATGAGCAGATAATTGGGATGTAATGAAACCTATTTGGTCACTTTGATGGAAAATAAGAGAGATGAATAGATAATATGTACGATTAGTCTTAATCTTAACTACATTTCGTCCACGTACTCAGTACCTACCCCTAACAGCAGCTACAAATGAAATGAACATAACTCTAGTAATTAAAGTAGAATTCTCAACATTTACATATTTTCTCTCATTTATGTGAACAAATGGCATATAGGAGCATTAATATTTAACATAACTGCATGGTTAAGACCATTTCACAATAGATGGCTAGAGGAGTTTAACATTTACCATCTAATTATTAACCCTTTGGGCATATGGTATTAGCTATTTTATGTTGAAGGTTCTCTGCATTTTTTTTCCAGGGTCTAATTAGGTTATATTTATGTTTCCATTTGGGAAACCTAACGGGGAGGGGGAATTGACCTTCGGACATTGTGTAATTTATGCTTTTAGCCCTTACTCTAGCAAAAATAGGGAGTGAAGTTATTCCCATCACTTTCTTGTTCTCTCAATTGTCATTGTGTTGGGGCCAACTCAGGGTGTCCTAGGCCCCTCCTGTTAGCGACCAAGGGCTAGTTTGACTGTTTCTCAAATAGAAACATAATGTTTTAATTTCATGTTAATGCTGTACCTGCCTATGTACAGCCTTGGGAGAAATCATGACTCAGATGGGAATTAATGTCAAGAATAAGCGACAAGCATGTAAATAAATCACTTAATGGCAACTACTTCATAAGACAGTAGAATAATATTTAGAAGAGAAAGGGAGAGCTGCATTACACTTTTTTTCTCTTGGATTATTTGTATTTTTAGGATAATTTCTCTCTGGTTTCTGTACTACATGACTTGAATAATTTTAGTTTCAAAAATATTCTGGAATGGAAAATTTTCTTATATTGCATATAATTTATTAATGAGTTTCCCCTTTAATATTTTTAATGTTCTTAAGTGAACCTCCTGAGAACTTTAATAGAAATATATTTAGTACATTCCTATGAAATGCTACTATTGCTATCTTTTTTATATTAGTAAATTTGTAAATACTTAAAATATAAAAACATTTTAAAAAATAGCAAGTCAGCAGTGGATTTGCTTGTGGTCATAGATGCTAGATCTTTCAAAATAACTCCTGACACTCATTTCCAAACTCCTTTGTGCCTCTTTTATATTAAAACACATTGCTAGGATAGGGTAAAGGGGGTCAAATATGTAGTGACAGAAAGAAATCTAACTATGGGAGGTAAACACACAGTGTAAATATATATATATGCCTTACTGTTAAAGTGTACAGCTGAACCTTATTGGATTTCGTTAACCAATGTCACCCTAAAAACAATAAATTTTAAAAAAATTTAAAACAATAAAACACGTTGTTAGGGTAGGTTTCTCTCAATTCTCTTGAGAGAGCAAAGTCCGAAGTTCACCCTGAAAGATGCAGACATAGAGAATCACAGTTTAGAGATTTGTTTACTCCAGTCCACAGAGATGCTGAATTTATAAACCCAAAACTTTCTTTGCTCACAGCTCTTTGTTTGACTTTTCTGTCTTGACATTAGCTCAGGGTGAAGAGTAAAGAATGCTAACTTCATGTTTTGGGTTGCGTGTCTGCAATTTGTTGACCTGTTAGGGCCCAACCCCTGTAGCTCCTGTGGGATGGTGATGGATTTATTATTTGTTGTCAAGTTGCAGGAATTTTTCCTTCTGGCTGATGCTCTGCTTTCACCTGTGTGAGCAGGGCCAGAGCTCTCTGATCTTTGTGGTTATTACCTGGATAGCTGACACCTGGATCCTAGTTTGACACCACTGGATATACCTATAGATCGCTGTTTGTAAGAAGTATGCGTTGCTTGAAGTAAATATGGTGCACAAAAATCAAAGTTTACAAAGAGGAAAATCCAACAGTCATATACTTTACAAAAAAAGATCATCAGTTTTGAAAAAATATGTTTTCATAGCATTTTTTTTAAAAGTTAAATCCATATCTGTTTCTAATTTACTGTTTCATTTACCAGTTAGAACCAGTGTTGGATTTACATAAACATAGGTTACTTTCACAAATATAAGCAACATGGAATATTAAGACAATCCTCTAGGTAAATCAAGCCAAAAATTACCTTGAAATTTTCACAAAATTGAAGGAAAAGTATACCTGAATCTGTATTATCACTTACCTATAAAATATTCAGCTTTTCACATATGAGTTTGAAACTCTTTTTATCACCAATTATGAAAAATCACAATAATAATTAATATTTTAACTAATTTTCAACCATGTTCTATAAATTTTATTATATTTTACTTATAATAAATTATGACCATATTGTTAATTTTGGATAGCATGAAGTTACATAGGCATGGAATGAACTAAAACTACTTGAAATGACAAAACATTTAAATTTCTGACCAGGTTAAAATGTCATTTGATTTTTAAATATCTGCAAGTGTAAAAATAACACAAAAATTATGACTAAGGATTCAGAATCCAATCCTGTTGTAAATAGGAGTAAACACCAGACTTTTGCCCCTGAAGGACAGAGGTTAATGTAATGTATTCATGAAAATATTCCAACATTCCTTATGCCGGTGTCACAGATAGGTATGTTAGAATTGAAACCTACATTTTACTTTTTACCTGTGGGCCTATTATTTGTAGGAAAGAGAAGGGAGGAGGAAAACTGCCAGATCTTGGTAAAAGAGTCAGGTAAGCAAGTAAGTTAAATTATAACTCAAGGCTTAGGTAATGAGTCATTGTATACGTAAATGTGGTTGTTGATAAGTGGTGCTCCCATCAACTAACCCAGACACAGTCATTAATCAATGATATATACGAAAACAGATAAGACATATTCACAGGGGTCAATTTGAAATATGTTAGCAAAGCATTTTCTCCTCATCCTACTTACTTTTCATGCTGGCCAAATCATTAGCATTTTCTCTTCTTTGATCAACCATTGGCGTATATCCATGAGAAGGCAATAAGCCCAGTTGAACAATATAGCCAATATTTTTAGGAATATCCCTGGAGAGTAATTCCATTTAATCATTTAGGGGAGAAATATTTAGTGAAATAACATTAATCCTCTGTAAGATGACATAGTACATAAAATTAAACCTGATTGCTGAATTGTTTAATAAAATTCAGCACCAATTCCTAATCAAACCTAAGAAAAGAAGGAATAATAATATTCTCCCTTATTATAGTTAAGAAGGCCACCTTAAGATCATGGGTAAAAATCACATTGAATTTAGAGATATTCAGAGTGAGTTGCCCTAAACCTGATACAAAACATAGGTGTTTTTTCATTTGGTATAATTCTTTATTGAGCATCTGTTTTCTAGTGCTGAGGAAACTGAGCAGAACAGACAGAAATCCTCGCTCTCTGAAGCTTTTATTTTAGTTTTGGTGGGGGGCGGCGTGCGATGTGGGAAGGAGGCGTAAGCAGGGCGATTAGAAACACGTACAGTAGTTTTTCCTTACCTAGCTTGGCTTGCCGTGGTTTCAGTTACCTGCAGCCACGGTCCAAAAATACTACACGGAAAATTCCAGAAATAAGCAATTCATTGGTTTAAGTTGCATGCCATTCTGAGTAGCCTGAGGAAACCTCGCGAGTGTTCTGTGTCCTGCGTCTGCACGCACTTCACGCTCCCAGCCGTTAGTCGCTGAGGCGCCATCTTGGTTGTCGGGTAGACTCTCAAAGAATCGCCGTGCTGGTCCTCAGTAAACCCGTGTTTTACTTAATAATGACCCCGAAGAACGAGAATAGTGATGCTGGCGATTTGGATATGCCAGAGAGAAGTGGACAAGTGCTTCTTTTAAGCGAAAAGGTGAAAAGTTTTCGACTTAATAAGAAAAAGAAATCGTATGCTGAGGCTGAGGTAAGAATAAATCTCCTACCCGTGAGATGGCCTAATTTAAAAATTAAACTTTATCATATGTATGAATGGGGGGAAAACATAGTATATATAGGGTTCAGTATTATCCATGGTTTCAGGCATCTACTGGGGGTCCTGAAACATATACCCCACGAATAAAGGGGCAGGACTGTATATAGAATGTCAGATGGTGAAAAATGCAATGGAGAAAAATAAAGCAGAACAGGCTTAGGGAGCACAGCAAGGGAAAGATAATTTTAAATAGGGGTTGGTCAAGGAAAGCCTGGCTGAGAATCCGACAATTGAGCGAACACTTGGAAGAGGCCAGGGAGCGAACCACGCAAACACCCAGGGAAGAGCTTCTCAGGCACTGAGAGCAACACGGGCAAAGGTCCCTAGGCAGGAGCAGTTTTGATATGCTTGAGGAACTGCAGAGTTTCTTGAAGCTGGAAAGAAGTTAACGAGGCACAGAGCAGGAGGCTAGACAGACGGAGGAGGCAGACCACACAGGGCTTTGTAAGGTACGGTCAGGACTTTGGAGGGTTTTGAGCAGAAGCAGGATACTACATGACCTAAGTTCTCAAAGGTCACTGTGGCTACTCTTTTGGATTGTGATTAGGAGGCCATTGCCATAACCCACGTGAGAGAGGATGGTGGCCAAGGATAGGGTGGTGGAGTTGAAATGCTGAGATGGGGTGGGATTCTGGGTGTATTATGAAGGTAGAGGCAGTGGGTTTAGCTAATGAAATGTGGATATGAGTTTCTTTTTGGCCTGAGCAGCAGGAAGTAGCTTTCACAATGACTATTTTGTAGAGATTTATATTTTCTTGACTATGTAATAGAGTCCAAAAAAAAAAAAATGTTTTAAAAGAAACTCCATTAGGAAACTATGGTTATACACCTAGAGCTAATCAACCAAAATCTATTTAGAGATAATGGAACAGTAGAGAAAAACAGCTGGTCAAAAGCTAGAATAACAAAACCGTCCTACACTCAAATGCCTTTATTATCCATCTAAAAATATAACAAAAATATAACAGTAAAAGACTCCCAATTTACAATAGCCACAACACTGAATTATGTGTTAATTAAACTGTGTGAGGGTATATAACACCTATCCAAAAAAAATCTACAAAAATTTAATGGTGAAAAAAGGCCCGAGCACATAGAGAAATATGTCCTACTCTTGGAAGGAAAGATCAAATGGAAGTGGTAACTATTTCCAGTTTAATTTGTAGTTTTAACACCAGTTAAGATAACATGGGCATTTTATAGAATTCAAAATAATTGATTCTACTGTATACTTGGGAAGATAGACGAAAATATTAAAGGGTTAATGATAAAATAATTATCTCACAAAATAGACCTTTTTTTTAAATAACTGAGCAAATGTAACACTAGATTAGAAAGAGACCATTGAAATAAAATAGAGCATGCATAAATAACTAAGTATATATAAAATAATGTAATATGTAGCAAATGAGAATAGTAGTTATAAAGTTATAATTATACATGCTGGAGTAACTTAATATGGCAAAAACACAAATTTACCTCTAAGAATTAAAATAGAAAATGAAGTCATATACAAAGAGAGAGTTTATTTATCCAATGAGGGAAACCATTTTTGATAATTCAAAAAATTATGAAGAAAAAATTGGCAAAGTATACACATAAAATCTAAATATCCGTACGATTAAAACAATAGCAAACTAAAGAATATTTTTAAGTACTTGTAAGAAGTCCAGGTATCACATGGGCAGTGTTATTAAACAATCTTTAGAGTTTCTGATATTTTACAAATCGAATGCAACAGATGCAATAGATAAAATATATAAAGAACTTATAAAATCAAAATTACGCCAAGTCTTCTTTAGATAAATACACACAAAATTTGTGTATGTATACACACACAAATGAGTCACACAAAAGAAAAAAATACTTAACCTCATTTAAAAGGAAATAAATAGCAATTACATTTGTTCTGAAGTAAATTACCTATCTAAATTAAATATTAAGTAACGTTCTATAAGCCAACATCAGGTGAGTGCTGATGGATCTTAAAGGAAAGGTGACTCTGCCAATAGAGGCAACACTATGAATGGGCTCATTTCTTCAACAGGGCAATATTTCAGGCAGCATCAACAGTTTTAGCTTTATTCTAGGAATCTCATTATGAAGAAGTTACTGTATGAAAATAATTTAAAAAGAAGATAAATGTTACCTGCCTTAAGGCTCATTAGAATAGTATAACTAGAAGCCAAATGAATGTTCAATGATTGAGAAAGATGAAGTAAACTGAAGTTGAATAATCTCATGCAAGGCTGTTCATTTGTGAGTCTGAGGTGGGAAATTAGAAAAATGTTTATGATAACGACTGTAGGGAAAAATAGCAGAATACAACATTTTGACCATGTCCCAAATATTGGAGAACATTTACCTAGGGTTAGAGCTGTTGAGAAAGGTAACTGAGCCAAGTGAATTTGGGATGTCCTTCGTGTAAAATTTTACAAGGCAACATGAAAGAATTAGAGAACAAACCGATGGTCGCTATAGGGGAAGGGCGTCAGGGGAAGCGTGAAAAAGGTGAAGGGGAATAAGAGGTAAAAATTTCCAGTTATAAAATCTTTAAGTTACAGGAATGTAATTTACAGCACAGGCAAATGTTGTAACTTTGTATAGGGTCAGACGGTTACTAGACTTACTGTGGCGATTACTTCATTAGGTATATAAATGTCAAATAACTATTTTGTATACCTGAAACTAATATAATATTGAATTTTCATTAAAAAAAGAAGGCAAACACCTGCACACATCAACAGATTAATTGGAGGCGTTCCGGCGTTATGGGAAATGCACTGATTTGCCCATTTCCTGTGCTTTGGCTTCCTTAAGCAGTATTGCTCATTTCGTTTTGGAACCGGGGTGGCAAAACCAAGGAGCCTGTTGGCACCTTCATTCTGGGGGCCCTTGTGGGGTGGGCAGGGGGAGTCCTAGGGTGCATGGGGCTGGGGAAAGTTGACCCAGGCTGCTGGGCTGCTTGTGATCTAGGGTTTGAGGACATGACTGGAGTCTCTTGTGGAAGTGGACTTGTGGGCAGAGGACGAAGGCAGATGCCAGGTCTGTGGATCCAGGCACCGTTAGCAAGGATGTAGAGGAAGAAGGCTGCTGGTACCAGATCCCCTTGGGACAATACAGGATCCCAGTGGGCTTTTTTCCCTCTGGTTTGGAGCTGAGAGGGCTGCATCTGCTGGTGAGAGGCATCTGTAACCCCCGCCCCCTCCTGGGGAGGCCTGGGGAAACCACAGGTGGGGCTATCAGTGACAGTATTACTTCAGAGCAGCCTTGAGTGAGGACCCTTGCATTCCTGTTAGGCAGTGGCTCCCAGTGAGGGGCCTGGGAGGGGCCGGAGGTCAGAGGGTGAGGCATCCTTCTGGGACCAGTAGCTGCCAGGGCACGTCCACAGTGTGGTGAAGCACAGGAGAGGGTGCAGAAACCCAGGGAAGCTCTGCTGAGACAAGCCCCCTGGGTGACAGTGCTTCCAGCCCTTCTGAGCAGGTTACAACATCTTTATGCACCTTCTTTCATTGTCTCCACACTGCTCTACATCTTCACCTTTCTTCTCATCTCCTGGGAACAGGCAACCTTGTCCCCTCTGGAAAATAACCCCTCTGCCTGGGCTTCCGTTCTCCCAGACTCCTTCCGAATTTACCATCTTCTTGTCTTTTTGGTCCTTCTGGCTGCTCGTTAATGCGCCTTAAATGGGGCTCCCTGCCTTACAACAAATGTCTTATTCTCTTTACTCTACCAGTTCTTCAGTCTATACCTTCTTTCTTATTTAAGTAATAATTTCTAAAACCATCATTATTTTAATTATTGAAAATAGGATGTAAGGACAAGTCAGCAAATTTAAAACAGAGAGGAAAATAATCACTCTTAGCCCCACCATTCTAACAGAACTAATTTTATTTTGGTAATTATGATACCATTCATGTCCCTTACAGGACAGCTGCATTAAGGTGAAATTGGTACACAACCTGCACATATGTTTGATAAGTGATGACACCTTTATGCATCCACGAAACCCTCACTGTAATGAAGATACTGACCATACTCATCACCCTTAAAAGTTTCCTCGTGCCTCTGACAGTCCCTTCCTCCCGCCCCATGCTGCACGCTCACCCTTCCCACCCCCACCCCATCACCAAGGCAACTGCTGATCTGCTTTCTGTCCCTGTACATTCATTTGAATTATCCAGAATTTTATATAAATGGAAGCACACAGTACGTGTTCTTTTCCATCTGGCTTCTTTCACCCAGTGTAATTATTTTGAGATTCATCCATGTCGTCAGCTGTATCAATCATTCGTTCCTTTTCTGAAAAACAAAAAACAAACAAACAAACAAACAAAAAACAAAAAAATAAACTCCCGGCTTTTTAAAGGTATAATTTACATTCGGTAAAATTAACCCGTGTTACATGTGCAGTTCAGTTAACTTTGGTAAATTTGGTGCAATCCTCACCACAATCCAGTTTGAGAACACTTCCACCACCCCAGAAAAACCTTTTGCCATTTGTGGTCGCTCCCGTCCAGGCAACCAGTAATCTACTTTACCTTTTTTTTAGACAGTTCCTATAAATAGAATAGACAGTATGTGGTCTTTTGCATCGGGCTTCTTCCACTTATATTTTCGAGGTTCATCCATGTTGTCGCATGTAACAGTATTTTGTTTTTATTGCTGAATAGGATCTCATTATACAGCTATACCGTTTGTTCAAACATGAACCCATTGAAGGACATTTGGGTTGTTCCAGGGCTGGACTGTTACAGATATAACTGCCATTAACATTCATGTACAAGGTTTTGTATGAAAATTAATTTTCATTTCTCGTGGGATGGCTGGATCATAAGGCAGGTGTATGTTTAACTTTTGAGGAAATTGCCAAACTTTTTACAGTTTTACATTCCCACCAGGTCTCCCCATGCTTCCCAGCACTTGGTCTGGCCCGTCTTTCTAACTGTAACCATCTAACAGGTGTGTTGTGGTGTCTCATTATGGTTTTAACTTGCATTTTCCTAATGACCAATGTTGTCAGGCTTATTTGTCATACATATATATTCTTTGGTGAAATGTGTGTGTTCAGATCTCTTCTACATTTTCCGTTGGTTTGTTTGTTTTCTTATTATTGAGTATGGAGAGGCCTTTATATGTTCCGGGTGCAATATCTATGCCAAAAGTATGCTTTGCAAATATTTGCTATTATTCTATGGGTTGTGTTTTTATTCTCTTGATTGTATCTTCCAAAGAAACGTTTTTAATTTTGATAAAGCCCAATTTAGCTTTACCTAAAGTCCCCAAGATTCTCCCTCATGTTTCATCTATAAATCTAATAGAGTTTTAGGTTTTACAATTAGTTTTTGATACATTTTGAGAAAAACGTATGTGTTGCAAGGAGTGAGTTGAAGTTCATGTTTTTACATGTGGATATCCTATTGTTCCAGCACCATTTGTTGAAAAGACTATTCTTTCTTCACTGAATTTTTTTTGTACCTTTGTTAAAAATCCATTGTCTATGTGTGTGGGTCACTTTCTGGACTCTGTTTAGTTTTGTTGAACTATGTGTCTATCTTTATGACAATACTACACTGTTTTGATCACTATGAGTTTAGAATAAATCTCAAAGTTAGATCGTGTTAGTTCTCCAATGATTTTCTTTTCCCAAGTTGTTTTGGCAATTCTATGTCCTTTGCATTGCCATATCGATTTAGAATCAGCTTATTGATTTCCATAATAAAAGCTAGATGGGACATTGATTGAGATTCTGTCGAATCTATAAATCAATTCGGTAGGAACTGACGTCTTAACAACACTGAGTTTTCTGATCCATGAGCCCAGCATATCTCCACTTGTTACATCTTCAATTACTCTCAGCAATGATTTGTAGTTTTCTGTGAACAGACCTTTCACATCCTTGTCAGATTTTATATTGCGTGATGCTATTATAAATTGTATTTTTAATTTGAATTTCCTATTGTGCGTTGTTGGTGTATAGAAGCACAATAGATTTTCAAATACCTCTTGTATCCTTCGACTTTGCTAAACTTATTCTAGTAGCTTTTTTGTAAATTCCATTAGATTTTTCTACATGAAAGATTGGGTTGACTGTGACCAAAGGCTGTTTCACTTTTTCTTTTCCAATCTGAGTAGATTTTATTTCCTTTTCTGGTCTTATTGCACTGTCCAGAATCTCCAGTATAATGTTAAGAGAAGTCTTGAGAGTAGAGATCTTTGTCCTGTTCCTGATTTTAGGGGGAAAGCATTCCGTTTTTCACATTAAGTATGAGAATAGCTGTAATTTTTTCAGATGCTCTTTATCAGGATGAGAAAATTCCCTTCTATTCCTCGTTGGCTGGATTTTTCTTTCCTCAGGCACAGGTGTTGAATTTTGTCCGTTGCTTTGCCTGTGTCTATTGAGCTGATAGCATAGTTTTTCTTTATTAGTTTGCTAATATTCTGAACCACACTGGTTGCTTTTGGAACGTTAAACCAACCTTGTATTCCTAGGAAAAGCTCTGATTGGTCATGATGCATTATCTTTTTAATATATTGTTGGCTTTTCTATAATTGTATTTAGAGTTTTTGTATCCTCGTTCATAAGGGATAATGATCCTTACCTTTGTTCCTCTGTACGTTATATATATTTGCTCCCTTGTGGTTGCTTTCAAAATTTTCTCTTTATCACTGATATTGAGCAATTTGATTATGATGTGACTTGGTGTAGTTTTCTTCATGCATATAGTTTGGGGAAATTTTAGCTATTATTTCTCTCAATGTATTTTGTGTTTCCCTTTCTTCAGGGATACAAGTTACATGTATATTAGGCTGCTTGAAGTTGACTCACAGCTCATAGATGCTCATTTTGCTTTGTTTAAACACTTTTTAAAAAAATCTCTGTGTGTCAATTGGAATAGTTTCTATGTTTTCAAGTTCACTAAGTTTTCCTTCTATGAGGTCAAATCTCCATTAATACCAACAAATGTGGGTTTTTCCCCCTTTTCATTTTCGAGTAGCTTTTAATCTCTAGAAATTCATATTGGTTCTTTTTTATATCTTTCATGTCTCTGATTAAGTTTTTGAACATATTGAATAAAATTCTAATAACTATTCTAATGTTCTTTTCTGCTAACTTTACCATCTGTGTTAGTTCTGGATAATTTTGACTGGTCTGTCTTCTATTTAGTGGTCATAGTTTCCTACTTCTTTCCATACTCGTTAATTTTTCTTAGATGCTAAACACTGTAAATTTTAATTTTTTGGTTGCTGGCTAATTTTGCATTTCTTAAGTATGCTTTAACTTTGTTTCACACCACAATGAAGTTACTTGGAAAGAGTTTGATACTTTAGGTCTTGCTTCTCCCATTCGTTAGGCAGACACAGGGGAGCGATCCATCTATGCCTAATTACTCCTCACTACTGAGGCAGGAACCTTCTGAACGTCCTACCTGATGTACCACATGTCCTACCTTCCCGCCTGGCTGGTGTGAACGGGCACCATGCTTGGCTCTGTGTGGGCACCAGTCACCAGTCTTCCTAATTCTTTTCGGTGATTCTTTCCCCGGCTTCAGACAGCTTCTTCTCGTGCATGTGGTGGTCAGTACTCAACTGAATACTCAAAGGGGACCCTTTTACAGGTCTCTGAAGTTCTCTCCCTCTGTAGCTCTCTCTTCTCTGGTGCTCTGCCCTGTGAACTGTCCATCCCGGTCCTGCCCGCCTCTTAGCTCTGGGCCTGCTATTTAGGGAATCCACTATTTTTCCGCCTGGGTTCTCCTCTCTGTTCTGTGGCTTGGAAACCCTCTTAATTCAATAGTCTGGGACAACTGTAAGGCTTATCATGGGTCATTGTCCTTGGTGGTCCTATGTCCAGTGTTTTGGTAAATATTGGTTCATATATTTTGCCAATTTTTGTTTGTTTCTGGCAGAAGAGTAGACTTTGTCCCTATTACTCCATCTTGGCTGGAAGCAAATGTCCTTCATATCCTCTTATAATACAAATATTTGCATGGTTCTAATTAGACTATATGTATCATTTCATGGTCAAATAAACATTATAGCTCAGAGAGACAGTTTCCATATTTCTAAATAGTTTTCATAATTGCCATTTTAGTAGCTGCAAAATATTCCACCATGTGCCAAATTTATTTGAGAGCCCTTTATACATTAAAGAATGATTTATGTTCCACTCCTTTCCAAAAAATTTCAGATGGCTCACTGACAAAAAGGCCTACTAAATAAGAGTGATACATTACGAATTAAAAGGAAGAAAACAAGGTTGAGAAAAAACAAGGAAGTAATAATGCCAACTATGATAATATCTTCTCTAATTGAAAGTAAAATTGGGCTTTGGGTATTTAGGCAGCCAAATGTGCCAACTGTGACGGAAAAGGAGACTTAAGGGGGACTAACAGTTATCGAATGCCTATTATGTGGAACTTAGCAAAAGGTATAACAATGTTTTATTTGGTTTTCGCCTCACCCTCATGGTACTCACCCTGGGTCACAGAGCGAATGACAGAATAGGCATTCTGATTTCTAAGAGCAGAGGTTCTGGGGCAAATGCGGTTCATCACACAAGCTGTCTCAGAAGGGACGAACACTTTCCTTGTACTAAATTCCAAGAGAACTTTTTCACGTGGGCCAATTTAAACAGGTAAGAAGAAGTATTCCAATGGCCGATGTCTTCACAATAGCTTCATATTAAATACAAAAGACGTTTTTAATGGCTTTTTTTTTTTTGTAATGGCTCGTGATGGGTGTGATATTGACGACCTTTTAGGGTAGGGGGAGCCACATGGAAAGGAATTTTGTTGCTTTCTTGGGAAGTAAGGTTAGCAAAGGATGGAATATAGTTACTTAGAGGAAATAATGGCTGTCCCCCACACTTTCTTCTGTCTGTGATCTTGATTCTCTTGGACAAGGGTTTTTAAAAAACTACAGGGCTCATATCTCACTGGTTTATTTTTCATTTGGGGATGAAACAAAAAACTCCTCTTCCTCACAAACTGATTACTGCGATCATGACTCTGCTGGAACCTCATTGTGGAACCCCATTGTCACTGGGATTCTGGGGCTCCCTCCTTCTCCGACCCCTCCTTCTTTGTCCAAGGCCACTTTTCCTGATATGCTTCCCATCTGCTACCCTCCCACCCCCGAGAATGCTGTCCTTGTCCCTTCTCTTTGTACTTAACGTTTTAGCATCTCCGTTGGTGCCCAGTTTAATATGATTGAGCAGCTTCTGCTCTCCGAGCTTGATGCTCCGAGCTACAGGAGTACATAGAGACGGATGGTACGTAATTCTGACATCAGTTTCCTCACTCTCCAGTAGGGGGATAATAAAGCGAATAACTGTCATAAAAGCAGATATCTATATCTATCTATCTATCTATAGATATAGATATCTATAGATAGATAGATATAGATAGATATAGATAGATATGCACACACACATACACACACACATATATATATACACACACACACACACATACATGCACACACAGTAACTTAAAGTGGTACAAACACAAATGAATGCCCAAATGGAAAAATCAGAAAATATTTCATGGAGGATTTTGACATTGAAAGCCATGTGAACATATACACTTTCACCAGACTCAGTTTCTGTACCTCCCAGAATTGCTCGCCTCCCCCACGGCCCTCGGGGTTCAGTTATTTGCTTGGTGGGGAGCCCAGGTGCTGCCACTCTCATTCTAACTCCTCGCTCTGCCGGCTGACCGAGCCTCCTCCAGGGTGTGGGCCAGACTTAGGGACAGTGTCCATAACATGCACTGAGGAAGAAGCCTCAGTAGCTCCAGTGTCCAGGTCCTATCCTACTGACCCACAAAGGCTATGGCATCTCCCTATATTCCCAGGCTCAGATGCCATGCTCTTTCGTTCACGGATGCCTAGAGGAGCTGGTCACGTCAGTCTGACATGCACAGGAGTTCACGCCCTGTGCAGTCGATTTGACCAACAGGAGCAGCTGGTGGGCAGGAGCAGGCTGGTGATTCCCTTTTACTTCCACTCCCAGATGGCCCATTATAAGTATTCAAGTTCCACAAATGTCCAGAAGCCCTTCCTCATGACTTCTCAACTGTGGTCTGACCAGATTGCCACCTGACGCCCACTCTCCTCCCTTCCCTGCTTCACCTGCCCAGCTTCTTCACTCTTGATGCCCCAAGACTGCACCTCCCAGTAATGTCTCCACAAGTGAGATCTGCCACGGGTTCTGTCATCTAAGGAATCTGGGCAAAGATGCAAAGTGAGGCTTTTCATGCAGATTATGGAGAGAGCAGGACAGGTGTGCTCAGGTCTAGCATCAGTGGTTGACACATCTCTCTTGGACCCACCTGTCCACCCTGAGCATGTCCTGGGCTTCTCTATACCAGGAGCTGCCCACTTTGGGTCCTCTGTGGGCTGTGCCCTCCCTCTGCTCACACCCACCAGTTGCCATAACACCAGAATTAACTTTTTCCCTTATGCTTTCTATATTTTCCAAGCAGGTAGTCCATGCAGAATTGTAAAACAAAAGTTATAAAAAGGACATCCCACTTATTCCTCAAGTTCCAGCTCAAACACTGTCATGTTCTCGAAGCCAAAAGTAAACTCTCCTTGCTCTGTGCATCCCAAACTATTTGTTTTTGAGTCACATTGTATCACATATTGTCTTGTATCACAAGTGATTCTCAGGTATCGCTGCATCTACCACATGGAAAACTCATGAGGACAGGGGCTATGGTTTAGAGTCGCTTCTACAAAGCTTATCATAAGTACTGCACACAGTAGGCATTCAGCACATATCAGCTGAATACGTGTAGAACCCTATTTTTAAGGTTAAGGTAATGCTATATATGTGTTTTTTAATAATAATAATTATTATTGTAAATTATTTTTAAAATTATTTTATGAAACCCACCAACAAGTCCAGAATGTTCTGATATCTCAGTGCAAGGCCACTCACATGAATCAGATGATGCCATGACTCTCCAAGCACCTGATGGCAGCGAGTGATTCTCATGGTCTCCTGAGGCCAAGGGCGTTAGAATTCAATCAGACAACATGGAATAGAGGTTCAATCCTATTGGACCACCATAGGATACACAGTGAGAGAGGAATCTTTTCACTCAGTTAATGAACATTGTTCAGCCATTACTTTGTGTTAAGCACTGTGATGATCAAATGCTTTTAAAAGTATAAATTATCTAGGGACAACAGCTATAGGCTATTAACTTCTCCCCCTCCGGTTTCTATTTAGAAAGTTGGTTTCTGTATCCCTACATTTCACGTCGTCCATTTAATTTCAAAGAATTTTTATAGTCGTTACAGTAGGTGAGTAAAGGAAGAAATCAGAAAAGGACATGAAAAAATATTACTGGGGCTATTAGGAGTGGCTATTTTTAGTTGAATAAGCAGGCTCCATCAAAAGATATAAGCTTGGTAGTGCTCATAAAAAAGAAAAAAAGATGCTTTAATTTTCTTAAATCTTTGACTCTGGGAAGCCTTTTGAGCCATGCACTAAGTAACAAGGCTGGGCAGACTTCCTTTATTTTAAATTTTGTTTTCCCATTGACATTTTTCAAGGAAAATACTGCTTGATATAATTTTCAAGGCTAATTTGCCTTTTTGTCTTAAGCAGGGTCCCTTGGTCCAAATTAGCCTCTCATGCCTCTCTGAGCTACAGAGAGAGGCCTCCTTCAAAATTCCTAACAGGCAGCCTGGTGGAGAGATGGGAGGGAGGGAGGAAGGGAGGGAGGAAGGGAGGGAGAGAGGTAGAGGGTGTCTGTCTTCTGTGTACATGTGGTGCAGGCAGGGAGATCTGAACGCTAACAGAACAGGCGGTGCAATTACATGTTCCTCAGAAGTGCGTTAGCCCCGCCGGGAACTGGGCTTGCCAGTCCACTTGGGGAGCAAAAGTAGATTTGGGGATGGTGGCAGGGTCAGTTCATAACTGACTTCCCCCTCAGTTATGATGAGGGCATCTGCTGATCTCCAGTGACCGCCTGGAGCTGGTGGTCAGGCTCGGCTCTCTGGCTCCCAGATTACTTGATTTTGCAAAAGAGACACACCTTTCTGCAGGAGAGAAGACACTGACCAGATTGCAAGCGGTAGGTTGTGACCTTCAGCATGTTTATGCAGCAGAATTGCTGAGAGATGCAGAGGAGGGGGGGTGGGGGTGGGGGTGTTTGGGCTGCTTGATTTATCTGCAATAGGGAACGTTTTATTTTAATCGTCAGTTAAAAGAAGAGTTGCTGCCTAGGCTAAGGTATCAGTTAAAAATTCTGTATTCTACGCTTTTATATTTGTGTTTGGTTTCTGTGCTTGTGCAGCTTCGTGAAGCTAGGCAGGGCTCACCTTTAAATAACCTGCAGCTTCCTATTTTCCTTCCTTTTTTTTTTTTTTCTCCCTAAGCCCAGTTCCCACCCCTTCTTCCCAACATCCCCCTGACCTCCCCGCCACCCCGCATGAAATGTGGCCTGTCTTCATCTTGAGCCTTTTGCACCCTGACTCAGGATTTCTGGCTGGTTTTCTGCAGGTGTTTGTGGATGCTTTGCAGTCTCCCAGGGCCCAGACGGACTGACTGTACAGGAGCGTTTGTGCATGGGAATCAGAGACCATGGCAGTGCAGCTGGTGCCGGACTCAGCGCTCAGCCTGCTGATGGTGAGTGCTCCGGGAGGAGGGGAGGTGGGGCCCAGGCAGTGCCCAGCTCCGGCCTCTCCCGCATCACACCCGTGTGTGGTCTGCTGCTGCTGCTGCCATAGCTGCAGACATGTTAAAAATCGCTCTGCTTTATCCTGCAGGCTCTTTTGAAATGATTTCTTGGGTAAAGAGTGTCAGCCATGACAAAGCACTCTCAGGGAAAAAGAAGCATTAGATTTGCCATTTTAGAAACTTGTTGCTTAATGCTATTTTGAGAGACGTGCTTGCAAACAGGTGCTACAAGCCCCTGGAAATAGATTCCCACCAACGCCTCCCCCTGGCTCTCAGCATCCTTTCCCCCCCACCCCACCCCCATGCCTTTTGCTTCTAAATCAAGGTAATCATGTTTGCTTGGTGTTTTTAAAAAAAAGTCTTCTCATAGCAACTGTGGGATATTTTGCCCACAGGGCAATTGAATAGGATCTTTCTAGGTGCCCACAGATCTGCTCAGATTTCCCTGTAGAAGCAGCTGAGTTTGTTTGTGGTGGCCTTTTGTGACACTGGAGCTGGAGGACACTCATCTCCCAGCTACAATTGCTAGGGAGACATTGGCAGGCCTCATCCAGGCATTTGTCCATGAATGGACCACTGACCTATTTTGAGTCGCTTTGTATTTCTATCGTGTTAAGGTCCTTGCTCTTAGCATATTTAAGACAACAAGGACAGTGGCATTGCCTTGTTTGAACGTGATTGACTCTTTGCTTGACACTTGGTTCAGAGTTTGCTTTCGCCATCATGTTGCTCCTCCCTCCGGAGCAGCCCACCTGCCAGGGCGACGCTGAAGAAAGCAGCCCCTGTCATTGGTGTGGGGACGTTTCTCACGGTCGCACAGGAGATTTTACGAACAAAGTATAAGTGCTTCCGCTGTATATATTGATCCATATTTTCTGAATGAGAAGGAGAAATGCAGCTTTGCAAGGCCTCCCGAGTTTATTAAGTCCACTTGGAAGAGAGGCACGCGGGGAGCCTCCCTCTCTGGTGGCCAGCCCCATCAAGTTAAGAGGAAGCAGATATCTTGGTTCTTTGTTACCCCCAATGTCATTTAGGCCACAGAAGCACTCTCAGTGCCTGAGATCTCATGGGCCTCTGATGACTTCCGATTTCACTGGGGGAGAAGGATTGGAAAGAACAAAAGTGATTTTTCTGGAGGAATTACTCTTTAGTCATCTTCCTTCCTTCACTAATTCTATTGTCTGATGATATTTTATCCTCACTGTCTACCTGTGGTCACATAAGTGGATGCAAAGGTTCTGAGTGTTTCTGACTGTGGCAGGCACTGAAGTGGCAGCATCCCTGAGGACCAGGAGACCCCTGGGAAACTGGGAGTCTGGGTCGTATGCACATGCATATTATCTCCTATTGTTAAATAGTGATAAATCCTGCATGATGTTAGCATAGAGAAGAAACGTGTTGTTGAAAAATAGCTCCAGGGAGAGCTGGGCCTGCTCAGAATTCTCCCCGTGCTTCTGAGCACTCAGATATGTGTCTGTTTTACTTGGGCCCTGAAGGTAAATCCTCAGTACCCACAACAGGATGTGGCTCAGCATCCTGTCCAGCTGCCACATACATGCTCATGTTCTCCTGTTCCTGGGCCTCTCAAATGTTATGGCTGCTGTCCTGGAGGTCTCTGCAGCTCAGACTTTATCTGCCGCTGTCAGCAGCTTCTGCCCTCAGCTCTCTCCCTAGCCTCACCTCTAGCCCGGATTAAAGGATCATGTGCCTGTCTCTCTTGGAGGCCCGGGAAATCGCTCTTGACACCGTGATGGACCATTAGGTTAAAGACCCCCGGAGCGCAGTGTTTTAATTGGAGTCAATGGCATGTTTTCTGATTCAAGACTGGTTCAGGGGGATTTTCTCCTATGGACTTGATTTCTTTTTTAATTTTTAAGGGTTAAACCCCAAAGTAATTGTTTCCCTGACCTATTGCATGATGAGTCTCAGACTTTATAGGCAAGTCAAGGAGGAAAGAAAGAAGGAACAGAGGCTATTTAGCAGAGTTGCTTTGGCGATGAGTTCAGGAAGAAAGCTGTAAATGTTATTATTTATGAGCTAATCAATCGCCCAATTGGATCTCAGTATTTACGGAGTGCCCACCGACAGGGGGAAGTAGCATGGCGTAAAAGCAAGAGCAGGAAGGAGCTTATAAACACCCCATGTGACGGGGGGGTGGGGGTGGAGGGGGTGGGAGATGTCGATATCAGGTGGCCTAGTTGCAATTGTGATTCTATGGCGTGGAGTCACCCTGGGCTGTAGGGACCTTGAGGAGGGCGTTTGACCACGCCCCTTGCCTTTGGATGAAGAGACACTGGAAGTTATATTCAGTGTAGACTCTGACGGTTCAGGGCAGAACGTGTTTATGGGGTTATAAAATGGCAACAGTGTCTGTCGTTGGAGAACCCCTCTTGTTCTCTTTCCAGCTTGGCTGCTCGCGGGGTGATCCTGAGCATGTCGCTTCCCCTCTCTGTGCCTTAGTCGGTCACTTGCTAACTGAGAGGTCACATCCCTCACTAGCCTAGGGCAGAACACCTTCATAGGCAGCTGGCACTTCGTACAGCATTGTGTCTTATTTGCACCCTAGCATATGAACAGTGTGGCTTTTTTAGGTGGTGGAATGTGTCCCCATCCATATGGCTATCATGCCAGGACAAGTATGTTTCATATTATTCGGTGGGATAGGTGATCATTAGAGTTCACTCACACTCCACCGGCAAGAGTACTACCGCATGGGAAACTGATTTATTCTGTTGGACAAGAGCAGGTGACCTTTGAGAAGTACCTGAGTGCTTCTGACTTTCCAAGCTGGTGCTGGGTTTGAGCATCTGGGGAGGATCCGGGGTTGTGAGCACAATGCTGACTGTCTTGAGGTAGGAGTGTATCACCGATGCTGTCGCTGCAGAGTTAGCACAGCGGGCGACAAACATCCATGCAAGATGGGGCTCCTCAGACAACGAGGAAGGGTGGAGTCAGAGGGAGGACAGGTGCCCATGCTGGAGACTGCCTCGCAGGCCATTGAAAAGCCCATCTTTGCAGAAATCTTGGCAGTGAGAAAAAGATATTGCTGTGTTCACCACACTGTTGGGAACCTTCAGCCTGATGTGACTAATCGTGGAGTAGGAAGCTCGTGGCTGTGCGTCATTTGCTAAAGTCACATGGGTTGGCGACCGCTGCAAGGCCTGGAATGTACTAGAGCCAGTGATTTGTTGATCATTTTTATAACAAGATGGAGATGCATCACTAAGGGGCTGCAGAAGTGGTGTTATGACATTTGGTTCGCAAACTCTGAAAGCTCAGACAGCTGTATTAAAATAGTTTTTCCAGTAAGTTAGCTGGTTAGGTAATAATGCAAATTAGGCATTTCTGCAAAGTGTCTTCACACACATTATCTCATTCAATCCTTTCGAGAACCTTTTTTTTTTTTTTTAAAGCAAAAAACATCGATAACCAGAATTTGGGAAACTGTCAGTGGTCACACAGCTGCAATGGATGGCGTGGAGGGTCAAAATCGAGGTCCTTAGACTTTCAAGCCAGTGCTTTCTCTGATACCATATCAAAGCCCAGGAGCTTGACTTCCAGGGTTTTCCAACACTTTGGATCAGCCCCTTACGGGGGCCTCCCCTCTGAGCCAGTTTGCATTTCCCACGTTTCTAGGCGGCTAATCCTGTCTTCTTGTTTACCGTTATCCTTTTCCATGTTAAGATGTAAAATCAAAACGTGATACCACAAGTCTGCCTCCAGTCAACCCAAGACATCTGGGTTGACTCTAGCAAGAAGAAATATATTTATGCCCATAAAAGACTTGCCATGTTTTCAAGGTCTTATTCTCTTGGACTCTGTTTCTAAGAAATTGCCAAGAGTCACATTTTACTATAGGAAAATTAAATATGTAAAAACTCTATAAATCAGAGAAATGACTGAATTACAGTGGTGTCTGGACATGTGTTTGGAGAAATGCAAATGCCCCTGGTTTGGACAGAGTGTCTGTAGTTGACAAAGGGCTCCATGATCAGAAAGGCAGGTTGGAGGTGTGACCAAGGTCCTAGTTCCATCACCATAAATTAATTTTCCTGACTAGTGACTAGAGACCTGTCACTAGTCAGAATTTCTGACAGCATCATAGATTTCCTCCAGATTCCAGTTGGCAAAAGTCGTAGGATAAAACCGAGTTCTGTCTTGAGGAATCTTGCTCGTGAGTTGCAAATGATAATCCTTCTGTTTTGCAAACTGCTTTGACACCTGTTGTCAAACCAGATGTTCTCTACAAGCCAAGTGAGAGGGGTACAATATCTTTCTTTTACACCAGGGGTCCCCCACCCCCAGGCCATGGACTGGTACTGGTCTGTGGCCTGTTAGGAACCTGGCCACACAGCAGGAGCTGATCGGTGGGAGAGCGAGTGAAGCTTCATCTGTACTTGCAGCCGCTCCCCAGCGCTAGCATCACCACCTCAGCTCCCCCTCAGATCATCAGGCATTAGATTCTCGTAGGAGCACCAGTCCCTGGTGCCAAAAAGGATGGGGACCACTGTTTCACATGGTGAAGCTGAGACCCAGAGAAGTTAAATGGCTTGCCCAAGATGGCTTGGCTAATTGGTGATAAAACAGATACTACCCAGGTTTCCATGACAGTTAACTCATAAGTGTGAAAATGTGATATTGAAGACCTTTATGGAAATGCAGAGAATAATAATTATGTGGAAATACAGGGTGTAGCCATCTCAAGCACTGTAAGCAGAAGAAAGGCATGGGACTTGGGCCTGGGCCTTGGATGTTCGGGTCTACAGGTGGGATTGGTTCTTATTATCATTTATCTTTATGGTTTATTTAAAGTAGGATAATTTTCAAAAAGTCTCTGGGAAATGTCATGTCATGGTTACATCTAAGTCAATAGCTAAAATCCTTTTTAAGCTCAATTATCCACCTGCTAAGGTGTCATATCCTAATGGGTATATCTCAAGCCTTGATATTAATAATTTTTGTAGTTAATGTTTAATGTATAAATTTGTCTGTTTCAAGGTAAAGTTTGAAATCAATGACAGTCAAACCACCTCTCTCAGATCTTTTCTTTTTTTTTTTTGCTAAATATATTTTTACTTCAGTTTTATGTCAAATCTGTCTCTCTTGTTGTAAGTGATAGAGACCTACTTAAACTAGTATTAGGGACATGTATTGATGTAACCACGAGGCCAAGAAAGGAAATTGCTCCAGGAAAAGCTGGATCAAGGATTTGGGGTGACAAAGTCATGCCCCTATTTCTCTGCCTCTCCCCACATCTTGATCCTACTTCACTCTGTGTTGACTTTAGGTTCTGGCTGATTCTTCTCTACTCAGCAGCTCCAGGGTTACTTGTCCTTACAGTTAGAAACCCAGATAAAAGAGCAGGACTTTTCTTAGGAGGTCATCTCTTACCATCTGTTTGGCACTGATGGATAATAGGCTTGTCCCAGGCTGATCTCTGGGTCCCAGGGTGGGTTCTCTGATCAAGTAGGTTGGCTTCAATGTCTAGACCCATGGCAAGGAAGGAGGTAGGTCAACTGGCTGGCACCTTTACCTGAGTCACAGAGAGTGGAGAGTGTAGGTTCCAGAAGGGAAAGAACTCGTTACCAGAAGAGAGGAAGGGATGTACCAAGGCAAAAACGCTAGAAGTCTATGACAGCTGTCCTTGCCTCTTACACATGTAACATTATAAGGTTCCTACAAAACTAGTCAGAGAAATAAAGCATCAGTGAACCCTAAATCATGAGTTCAGTTTTAGGCTGAACAAGTCTTACTATCTATAAAATGGAGTAATAATAGCTACCACATAAGATTTAACATAGTTCAATAATATGTGTATGTGAAGGTACTTAGCACTGTTCCTGAACCAAAGTAAATACAGTAAGTACTAGCCATTGCTTGCTTTATCTTAAAATGATATGAAACAACCATCTGCCTGAACTCATCTTGTTGGACTCCTGAATGAGCCACAGTCTAAAAGAAACAGTTCCTCAATTCTCTCCTTCTGTACCCCAGTTTCTGGGTGTACACCTTTAGATAACCAGCCAATGGTTTTAGAAAAACATTTGCTCACAGGATCAGGCAAACCATTCCAGTCATGAGCACATTTAAAATTTTATTCCCGTCTTGAATAACTAACGAAATTTTCTTACCCTTCAAGGGGAGATGACTAAAATATGAGCTGCAATATGTTCTCTCTGGCAAATGCAAAATGCATGCCCTCCAGTTCTGCTACACGTGCTCGAGTAGCTATTAGTGCATCTCTGCTAAAAATTAATTGCACGCTGCTTTGCAAAGTTTCATAGTGATTTGGACAGCATATGTTACTGGTGCAGGTAGCATTTTCTCATTGAATTCTATGCCAAAATATGAAGTCTAATGGAACATATGGTATTTAGCCTGATCGTAATCAAAGGTCTTGGAAACATGCTTGACTAAGACCATGTGGAACATACCGAGTTAGGAGACTGAATTCCAATGTCGAAGTTACACTGGCCTGTGACTCAACGCTCTGTAGTAACAAGCGCTCTTTATGACCCTGGATATTGAAATTTTAGTCTCACAGTCTATACCTGGAGAAGCGATTTCCTGATTGGGAAATCCTGTGCCTCTCCCCAAGCGGTGTCATGCATGCCCGTGGTTTCAGCTCTTGTCCGTGCACTAATGACTTCCTGATCGTGTCTGTGGCTCAGGCCTTGTCTACAAGCTCCTGATGACTGCCAATCCAAATGCTTATCAGAGTTAACCTCCGGCTCATCCCACAGGTACCTCAAGCCCAATACCCATCAAACAGAATTTGCAGTCTTCTCCCCGGTCTTTGCGTCTTACCCTCACTGGTGGTAACCTGTCATCCCAGGATTCACCTTTGACCTCCTCTCCCTTATCCACCTTGTCCAGTTAGCACCAGGTCCTGTTGCTTCTGCTCCCTCATTTTCTTTCCAGTCTGTCCCCTCCCTATTCCTCTCTCCACCTGTCATACCTGTTCAAACCTGTCATCTCTCACATCTGGTCTATCCACAGAGCTACTCACCTGGTCTTCTTCTTCGAGTATCTTTGCATGATGCCTGTCCTGTGTACATTTTCCAGAGTGATACCAATAAAATTAAGATCTACTTTCTCTGCCTAAAATCTGCTGATCACACCCGATTATATATGGGATAAGGCTCAAGCTTTTTCATAGACCACATTGGCCACTTCAAGCTCTGAGCTCTTCTTACCCACTCAGCCTTATGTCTCACTGTTCTCTTCACCACCCCTAAAAATTCATACTCTAGCTGCGATGAGTGACATCTCCTCCCCCACAAACTCCATGAGGCTCCAGCCTGTGCACTTTTGCATGTGTTCTCTCCACTGTCTGGATCCTACTCTGTCTCCCTTTCGTAGTTTCTCCTTTATTTCAAATATATTAACATTGGATCAGGCTCATGGAGGAATTTGGGGTAAATACAACACATGGCCCTTCCCCCAGAGCTTACATCTCATTAGAGAAATAGAATTACAGAAACACCACATGAGAGGAAATGGCCCAGCATTATAGAGTGTGGTTCCAATAGTGTCTGGGAAGGACTTCAGAGGAATGGGGAGGGAGGGGATGGGGGGTGATACAGCAGAGCAAGACCCGGAGATCTGGGTAAGGCAGAGTCTGTGGAAGAAAAGGAGATCAAGCCATTTTGTTGCAGTTGTATTTTTTTCCAGTTTTATTGAGATGTAATTGACATGTAACACTGTGCACGTTTAAGGCGTAACATGCGTTGATTTGGTGCATTTATATATTATGGAACGATTTCCATCTGAGTGTTAGCTGACACCTCCATCGCCGCCTCCCGCATTTAATGGGCGTGGGGTTGGGAAGTTTAATCCGGTGGTTGTATGCAGGATGCACTGGGGAGATGTGACAGAGAATGCCAGTTTAGAGACAATCGCACGAATCAGGTGGGAGGGGAAGAGGCAGCATGCAGGTACCTGTGAGAAAAGAGGAAAGTGGATGGATTCAAGGAGCATTCTGAAGGGAGGATCATTGGGACCGGATGATGGATTGATTGTAGGAGACCATGCACAGCAGGGAGTCAGTGGGGACCGCAGAGGAGTTGGGGCAGAGGAATAACTTTACGATGGGAAATTCAGTTCGAAGAATGAACTGTGATTAACTTAGGACCACCGAGAAGATGCTGAGGTATTTATGGGGTTTTCCAGCAGTGATGACTGATGGGCAGCTGGAGATAGGGGTCACGTTAGGTTATTAGATTTGAAGGAGCAGATCCAGGAGTGGGACTAGAAGCACGGGAATCCTGAGAAAGACTATAAGGGAGGCAAGACCAGATGGTGAAGCCTGTGAAAGGGGAATTCCAACAGCCATGGTTGGCAGAGTGTGTACTACCTTGTGATACAGGGCCACGTTTGGACTAGATCAATGTCACCTTGACATGGGCATTGATTTTCCTCATGATCAATGTACCACATGGCCTCATTGAAGCAGCCTCAGCTTTTTTGGTAGGTGTAGGCTAAATGCAGTTCTATTAGATGACTGCACTTCCTCACAAATTTCTCTGGGCTTGGCTGGGCTAGGAATGTACATACGCAAACTGTTACAGAATTTCATAAAGCAGTGGATGCAGTGTGTGTGTGTGTGTGTGTGTGTGTGTGTGTGTGTGTGTGTTCGTGTTCCAATTACTATTGCTGCATAATAATTACCCCACACTTTGTGACTTAAAACCACCATTTTATTCTCACCAGTTCTGTAGGTCAGGAGTTCCAACAGGTGACATTGGGAATGGCTTGGCTTTGCTCTATAGTGTCTGGAGCCTTAGCTGGGATGAGTCAAAGTCTGGGGTGACTCGACAGCTGGAGCCTCGAATCTCACCTGTCCGGCAGTGGGCACAGCCGTCAGCCAGACCACGGCTGCTGGTGCTGACCACAGAGCCTCTCCACGTGGCCTGGGCTTCCTCACAGCATAGCGACTTCAGCGTAGCAGGACAGCTTACATGGCGGCTCAGGACCCCGAACTGAGCATCTGAGCTAACCAAGCAGAGCTGCGTGACCTCTTCTGACCTAGCCTCAGAAGTCCCATGGGCTGACTTCTGCTGCGTTTTCTTGGTTACAGACCAGTCATTAAAGGCTAGACTCAAAGGCAGAGGATATAGACCCCACCTTGATGAAAGGGTGTCAGCATATTTTCCAATATGTTTAAAAGCGCCACAGTGTATGCTCATTCTACATAACTTAATTTCATGGTCGTGGAGGGTCCTTTCCTTTTTGAATTTCTCACAACCTGTCCATGGGCATTTGCTCAGAGAAAGCAATCCATAAAATATTGATTGATTGAATAATAGGTTGATATCGGAAGAAGACAATTTTTAATTTTTTATCTATTAGCACAAAGTTGCCTTTGAGTTTTCGGATTATCATCCGAACTCTAAATATCTAGGGAGTAATAATGGGTTTAGTGCTTCCATATTACACCTTCGAAGAACACCTAGAGAATGTAGAAATCATGAGGAATGCCCAAATCTGCCTGCTCTGTGATCTATAGTCC
>NW_006431956.1:6786454-6788745 GCF_000325575.1 Pteropus alecto | reverse complement strand
GCTAATAAAGCAATCGTGCTGCTTCCATTACATGTTTGGTATTTGGACTCATAACTTCTTTTGTGTCTTTACTGCCCACGCGTCAAGGTAAAAGAAGGGACATAGCTTAGTGTCAGGACTGAAATGCTTGTTTCCCCTCACGAGGAGTGCGAGTATAATTGAGTTGTAATGAACACGGCCGAGGTCATTTCCCAGCGATTAATGAGAGGGAGAACGCGTTCATGCCTGAGGCTTGGTCTCCGTCATTACCTAGTGGGTCATTAATATTGTCCAGGAATGCTTTATGTTAGGCCTTTACAACTCCTGCCATATGCTGCTTCAATTGAGAACATGAACGTTACCTGTATCAGCAACTATTTGTTTCCTCTCCATTCCCCACGAGTACTGAGTGAGGCAGCCGTTTTAATACATGCTCCACAGCCGTTTTAATACATGCTCAACAGGCCTGAAGCACCAGGGGCAGGACGAATTTACAGCTTCCCTTTCCTCCTCTTCCCTCCTCCCCTCCTCTCCTCCTCCCCTCCCCGCCTCCCCTTCCCTTCTCTCTCCTTCTCTTTTTAAAAACATTTATGGAGGGTCACAATCAGAGAGACATCATGGGAGCACCAAGAATATGGGACACCTGGTCCCTGCTCTTAAGAAATTTAGAATTTAGTTAGGAAATCCAATAAACAGTTTCTACACAGTGAGATAAATGTTACAGCAAAGAAATCATCCAAATGCCTTAGAGCAGTGATCCCCAAGCCCTGGGCTATGGACCTGTACCAGTCCGTGGTCTGTTAGGAACTGGGTTGCACAGCAGGAGGTGAGCAGCAGGTGAACCAGCAACACTTCATCTGTATCTGCAGCCGCTCCCCAGCGCTAGCATCACCGCCTCAGCTCCACCTCAGATCTTCAGGCATTAGATTCTCACAGGAGCACCGGTCCCTGGTGCCAAAAAGGTTGGGGACCGCTGCTATAGATAATGGAAGACAGATAATGGAAAAGTTTTAGGCCAAAGAATGAAATAATGATTTCCGTGTTTGTGTGGATGACTCTGCCAACAACAGGTCGAAAACTGCCGTAAGGAAATGGGTAAGAAACGATAAGGCAGAACCATGGATGGGAAGGTGGAGGGTCAGGGAGTGGAAGGAAAGCCCAGTAAAGAGGCAAAGGAAGGAAATCAGAGGTGGAAGGAAGTCCAGAGCATAAACTGTCTCAGATGACAGGAGAGTAGAGGATGTCAAGACAGAGGAGCGATGATCAAGTGCAGCAGAGAGAAAATAAAAACGGAAAGGACTGATCGAATGTGCCAGTCGGGGTGGCGGTGGTGACCCGATGGTGAGATGCTTCACAATGTGATAAAAGCAGAGGCCAGGTTGCGATTGGCGAGGGAAGATGAGGTGAACGCAGTGAGGAGAACACAGGAGACGGGGAGAAGAGACACTAAGGAGCGGGAGGAAACAAGACAGGGGTTTCAGAGGGGGGCCCATTGAGGGGCATTGTGATAGATTCCAGGAGAGAGTCTGGGAGAGATGGAAAGGTGAAAAATCTGAGGGGGTTGGGAGGAATGTTGGCAGTGCTCCCCTTCCCACTTCCTAGCATCACGTCCCTTATTCCTGTGCCCAAACGCAAAAGAAGAGGCATGGTGAAGAGAGCTCTCCTGTGTCTCTGTCTCTATCAAGGAGGAAAATCTCTTTTCCCAGAATACTTCCTCTTGTTTTTCATTGGCCAGAACAGAGTCGTTTATGCGACGTGTTGCAGATTGGTTAGTTCAGCCCCCTCCCACAACCCCTCTCTGGAATGCCCTCCTGTACTACAGAGGCTGAGGATCTAACAGATGCGTTCCCCAGCCTCCCCTGTAACTAGGGTTCTGCATGTCGTCTGTCCCCCTCCAAACAAGCTCACCTGCACCAGACCTGGAGAAGTGAAGTGAATAAGCTGAAGGTGCTGGTGCAGGAAGAGCCTCTTGCAAACAAGATGGCAAAGTGTCAGGTTCTTTAGGACCAGCTTTTGCGGAGGCGCCGATGTCCAGTCTCTAGTGGCAGAGGTAGTGGCTCAGTGGCACTATGAAGTCTCTGCTATAACGGTCTCAAGCTATGCTTTGGCATCAGTCTCGACTCTGTGGCAAATGACCTTGGTTATCTGGTTTTCCCACATATTCTTAAACTACCTAATACCTGTAATTAATCGCTTTCTGCTTATCAGAGTGGATTTTGCTATTTGCAACAAAGAACCTTGAACAATGTACATAAGACCACTCCAGCTGTAAGGGAGACTGGGGAAGAGAGAACCTGGAATTTTTAGGCTCT
>NW_006431956.1:6784260-6786350 GCF_000325575.1 Pteropus alecto | reverse complement strand
AAGGTAAGTGTGGACACGGAGCAGATGAGCTGATTATTTTGCTTGGTATGTGAGGTTTTCAGAGGGACATCAAAATATCTAAAATATAACCATCCTTCTGTGAAAGTGGTCTTGTGAAAGAGCTATTAGTACAAAACCTAAACCTATTTAATCTCTGTTGTCACTGCTGACAACAGCCTGGGAAACACCAGTCCAAAATCCAGGATGACAGTGACAAAATAGAATCCAGTGAACAAAAGAGAAGAGAAGGAGGGAAGAAGAAAAAATTGTATTTTTTAAATAAATATTATAATTTCAGTTATTATGTAGACAGACAATATGCTGAAGGTGTTTGAGACTCTTGGTAAATATTTATCCATTTGAATCTTGGGTCCAAATAGTTTCAACTACTAATAACCCTTTTTTGCAAATTTATTTTTTGGCAAGTTTTTAAAAATAAAAATACTTGCCTCCTACCTTAGTTCCCAAATCCTTTAGCTTCTTGCATAGCATACATTCTAGAAGTCCTCTACACGTATACCTCTCTCCTTGTCATTCCCTATAGTGCTACCTCATTCTTTGTAAAAGCCGTGTAATTGTATATTGCGTGAAGGCCTCATAATTTATTTAATCAGCCCCTTCTTAATGAACATTAGGCTATTTTCAATATTCTGTAATTACAAGCAATCCTGCAGTGAACATTTGTGTACCTCCATCTTTGTGCAGATGGCTTGAGTATACCATGAGATAAATTCCTGTATGGAGAATACTGAATCAAGGGGATATCATTTAAATTTTTATAGACATTGGCATACCACTATCTTTAAAAGGCACCAGGCAAATTTGTTTTTTAAAGTTCTACTTTTGAAGCTCTAGGAATATCAGAACCCATTCTTAACTGCTGATAGGGAATACAAGGATTAAAGGAAAGTGAGCTATTCTCCAAAGGGTATTCAGAATCATATTGTATAAACAATTACGGCATTACATGTCTGCAAAATTCAAGTGGCAAATGAGCAGTGAATATCAATTACACATCTGCTGTATCTCAAAGGCAGATGGCCTTTTAATTTTATGTCCCAAGAATTATACCCAAATTTCATCTCTTCCTCAGAATGCTCCCCCTTCTTTTTTTTTTTTAAACTTTCATGAGAAAAGGGCCTATTGTACTTTTCCACAACTAACTAATTTTAACCGAAAGCACAAAGAAACTATCTTATACATTTTACTAAGCGAACATATGGATTTAATCCATTAATGTATATTGAGTTCCAATAATTGTTTAACACTGAGGAGTGCCATACAAGACTAGTTATAAGACATGATTCCCACCTTCAGTGACCTTACAGTCTGGGTAGAGAAATCAGTATACAAAATTTAAATGATTAAAGGCCAAATTTTTTTTTAAAAAAGCGTATCTAAGTGCTAAGCGGTATAATTTAACTATGCATGCTTGGCAGTACAAGAAGGAAGGTTTGCTTTGCGTGGGAGCTGTCAGGGGTTCTCTGAGACAGATGGGTGCTGGCTTGGCTCTGTAGGGCAGGAGGGAGATGATGGCGGGGAGCCCTTGGAGTGAGGTGTGGTTGCCCTGAGCAGATGGAGCTGAGTAAGGCCTGGGCTGAGCAGGGAGAGTGTACAATGGCTGAAGTAGGTTTGGATGGATGGGGTGAGACCACGTAACAAAAGTCCATGCTTGGTAGGGACATATCGGAAATAATAGAAAATGAGTGTGATATTCTGGAAGGAGCATCTGAGGGGAAGAAGTTGGGTGATGTATGCGGAATGGTCCTGTACAACCAAAATGACTCATCCACTGAGCTCTCACACTCAGCCGTTTAAACGGGAAGGGAATCCTTCTTTGCATCGGACATGGAAAATGCCACTCGTCTTGTGTTCCAAAGCTTTGTAAATTTACCTAAATTTGTTGAGCCCTTAGAGGGTGAGATAGTTGTTTTTACAGGACCTGGGCAAAAGTTCAAGAAACAATTCTTTAACTAAAGACTTGGAGTCTTTTTTTGTGTTGAATAAGAGGGGCTGGGACAGGGGACACCACCCGAGAGATGGGAAGAACAAAGGAGGGCATGTGGGCCGTCACCGGTGCCCGGGAAGAG